>NC_138056.1:44596109-44763609 GCF_964194185.1 Rhinolophus hipposideros
ATACCATGTCAGAGGGGTAGTAGATTGGGGGAGGGAGGTTATCACTTTGTGAGGGGTGTAAATGTCTATTACATTGTTTTGTACACTTGAAACTAATAAAAAAAATTTTAAAGGATACATTTTCTTCATTAAATTTATTTTGCATGTTTGTCAAAAATCACTTGGGCATATTTGTGGGGGTATATTTTTAGGTTCTCTATTCTGTTCCACTGATCTGTGTGCCTATCCTCTGCTGATACCACAGTCTTGATTACTGTAGCTAAATAATTCTTGAGATTGCAAAAACTGTTTCCTCATTTTATTGTGTTTTCAATTGTTTTAGCTACTGTAGTTCTTTTGATGTTCAAATAAATTTTAGAATAATCTTGTCTATGCAACATAAAATCTTGTTAAAATTTTTATAGGAATTTTTATAGGAATCACATTACATTGGTTTGTCAGTTGAGGACAGTTGATATCTTCCCATCCATGAACACTGTATCTCTCTCCATTTATGGATTTTTAAAAAATTTCTTTCATCACCAATATACAGTTTTGTTATATAACATGCATACTATTATAATATATTGTAACATATTATTATAATATATAAGGGTAACAACCATTCTACTTTCTGCTTCTATGAGTTTGCCTACGTTAAGTACTTCATATAAACGGAATCTTAGAGCATTTGTCCTTCTGTGACTGGCTTATTTCACCTTTAGCATAATATCCTCAAGTTCAATCCAAGGTATAGAATATGAAAGAATTTCCTTACTTTTATAGCTGAATAATATTCCACTGTATGCATATAACACATTTCTTTACCCATTCATCCATCCGTGGACATTTAGGTTGCTTCCACATCTTGGATATTGTATACAAGGCTGTAATGAACATGGGAATACATATATCTCCCTGAGATCTTGCTTTCAATTCTTTTGGGTAAATACTCAGAAATGAGATTACTGGATCACATGGTAGTTCTATTTTTAACTTTTTGAGGAAATTTCATACAGGTTTCCATAGCGCTTGCACAATTTTACATTTCCACTGCCAGTGCACAGGGCTCCAATTCTCCACATCCTTGCCAACAACTATTTTTTTGTTTGATTTTATAATTGACATCCTAACAGGATGTGAATTGATATATCATTGTGGTTTTGATTTCTCATTTCTCTGATGATTAATGGTGTTGACTATCCTTTAATATACCTGTTGGCCATTTTTATGCCTTCCTGTTAAACAGGAGCGAACAAAATCATTTAAAAAAATTTCTGAAGTGAAAAAAAAAGAAAATGTTTCAAGATAAAGGGAATACAGAATTGCATTTAATATTCTTGAGAGGTAGTGTTGGATGAGCCCAGAAAGGGGCCTATTTAATTTGTTAACATGGAAGGCACTGGTGAAACTGACAAAAGCAATTTTAGGTGATGGGTGAGAGCACAGAAAAACAACCTAGGGGAAGAGTGATTTCAAGTAGAAAAAGTAAAGGGAGAGAATTTTGACAACTTGTTGTTAGAGGAAATCACAGAGACAATGTGAACACTGGTTGACCCTTGAGCTGGACCCCAGCAGTTGGGGGCTCCTCAACTGTTCCCCTGCCCTTAGAATGTACGTTCAGTCCACCGTTCCCACAGCTGAAGCTATTTTTAAGGACACATCCTTGAGAGAGCAATATTTTGTTGAAACCATCTGAATGGTATATGTGACTGAACCCAGTTAAAGCCTCTATGTAAACTTTTTCTGGTGGGCAGGTGCAGCCACACAAGAAAATCCTGATATGTAAGTTCTCCTGTTACTAAATATGCTACTTACCACTCTGGAGTGGTCTGCCTCTTTCTTTGGACAATCACTGCCCTCTTTATACAGAAGTCAGTGTAGGAACCAACCCTTAGTTTAGAAGTTTTAAGTTTAAGGTGAGCAGAGAAATAGGGAAATACATGGAAGATAATTATATATTAGGAGGTTGGGTTTTTGTAAGATTTTAAAATGTGAGATAGTAAATAAAGACTAATCAAATAATTGAATGCAATTCGATGAGTATAATGAACTGAATTGGGGAGAGACAAATGTCTAGTCTTTTATGTTGGACAGAGAGATAAGAACAAAAATTCAGTTTATTCTATATTCCTTACATATTTGGCTTAGATCATTGATATAAAAGTACTATTTCCTTTACTCTCCCACTTCTTTATTAATATATAATAACCTTAAAAATTAGAAAGATAGTTAATTTTGTTAGTTTCACAATTGGGGATAAGATGAAACAAGTCAATTTTGATCCTCTCTCATGTTGTTTTATTCTGTTACTTACATTTTGTTAAGACATCTGTCTATCTTACCCTCCAGATTATGTGCTTTCAAAAGCCCTCCTGAAGGAAATTGGATATCGAACTAGTCTGTAGCAAAATAATATGTGTGGCCTGGCTGGGAGAGACCTATTCAGCCTAATAATACGATTCCCTAACATGCCCAGAGATTTAAAATTCATCATATTGACTTCATAGGATTTTTGCTAGCTTCTCTTTCAGGAAAAAGTTATTGAAAAAAGGTATTTTTGGAATGACAAAAACCATAAAGCACGTATTTTCCAGGGGAAAGTAATAAGTGGTTCTCAGTCTCGAAATTATAAGAACTGTTAGGAAAAAGGATTATCTTCTTCCACTTAATTTATTTTTAAATGAAAAATGGACTAATTGAGTTCTATTCAAGGAAACATGGGGTAATTATTAGACTAATCTTTCACAGGAGTGAGAAACAAACAAAACAAAAAACCACAGAAATGTTGGTGCACAGGTCAGTGGTGTTGAGATTCTCAAGACATGGATTTAGAAATGTACCATTCAACATGCTCCATTTCCATGGTAAAAAATAGTACTTCCTGAAAAATTTTATCAGCTCCTGACTAAACAGGAACTCTTCTTTTTTCTGGAAAATGTCCTTTTCATATGCTGTGAGATTTGATGTCCTTAGAACCTGAAAGGATACTTATGACACATTCTCGTATCTGCTTGGTTTTCACTCCATAGACAATAGGATTCATAGTGGGGGGTAGGAGCAGATAAATATTGGCCACAATGATATGGCAAGATGGAGGGATCGTGTGTCCCCCAAAGCGGTGGGAAAAGAAGGAGAAGAAAGCCGGACTGTAGGAAAAAACAATGGCACAAATGTGCGCAGTGCAGGTGCTGAAGGCCTTCTTCCGAGCCTCTGGCGAGGAGAGGCTGACCACTGCCCGGAGGATCATGATGTAGGAGACTGTTATGCACAGGATGTCAAAGCCCCCAATCAGGAGGGCAACCATCAGACCATAGATGGCATTGACCTTGATATGTCCACAAGATAACTTGGCTACAGACATGTGGTCACAGTAAGTATGGTGTATTATATTGCCTCTGCAGTAGGGAAGGCGCTTGGTGAGGAAAGTGAAGGGAATGATGAGCAGTACGCCTCTGAGAAAGGTGGTGAACCCAGCCTTAGCAATGACGGGATTGGTGAGGATAGTTGAGTAGCGCAGAGGGTGGCAGATGGCCACATAGCGGTCGAAGGCCATAAGCATGAGCACCCGGACTCCATCCCTGTGAAGGTATGAATGAAGAACATCTGGACCAGGCATTCATCAAAGCCAATTTCTTTGAGATGAAACCAGAAGATGCAGAGAGCTTTAGGGATTGTACTAGAGCACATGACAAGGTCAGTAAGGGAAAGCATGGCCAAAAAGTAATACATAGGCCTGTGTAGGCAGTCCTCATATCGGATGAGGTAGAGGAGTCCACAATTGCCTACCACAGCTACAATATACATGGAGCAGAATGGGAAGGAAATCCAGAGGTGTATGTCTTCCAGTCCTGGGATCCCATTAAGAATAAATGAGGCTGGGCTCAGTTCTGTTTTATTCAGCATTAGCATGATCAATGAGGCTTAAATTTTATGTGGGTTCTTTTCTAGAGTAAGAAAAAGAGAAGAGAAAATGTAATTTATGGTTACTATCTCCCTCTCACCCCCATGTTTTAAAATTTGTAGTGCATTTTAATGATCAAACAACCATACTTGTATTTTCTAAGTGCCAGGGAGTTGCTTATTTGTTTGTTTGTTACTTATTTATTAATTCATGCTCATTCAACAAATTCTTATTGGGTAATCCAAGTTCTCATCACAGACAATGATTTTACTTCAATCTTTAAAAAAGAGTAATTCCCATCCTCATAGATTTATGTTAAAGCCTAACTGTTATCACTTTTCTGAAAAAAAATTTGTTGAGACACCTTACTTAACTATTGATAAATACATGCCTCTCCCTATTAATGTGACCTTAAAGAAGAGTTCTTTTATCATCAATGACCCCACAGATATGACTATTTTTTTATTCTTATTGTTAATTAATGGCTGATATTTTTATTATTATTAAAGTACTGTTCTAAAAATGTGGAAATATTTAATTATTTATTCTTCTATGGGGTTTGGAGTCTCACAATTCAGTAAAAATTTTAATTCAGTCTTCTCATTTTTAAGACACCTCATTTTTGTCCTGTACTTGGTCTATATGCATTTGTAGAAATTCTTTTAAATTTCTACTCAGAAAAAACTTCCAGTAATAACTGGAAAGCAGCTAATGTTGCCTAGGATGATAAATTTATCAACGTAACAAATTATTGTTTTCGTTCTTTTTACCAGTCTCCCTGTTTTATCTTCAGGCATTGCCCTCTGAGATTATCGGGTGTCTGAGGCAAATACAAAAACAAACTAGAAACAGATAAAAGAGCATCATATTATTATATCTTACTAAAGGCAATAATATAGTTTGCTTCAATTATGTTAATTTCTCCAGTAATATTTATCATTCAATAATATGTTGACATGTACACTTTTTATTATTTTTCTCACCAGTTCTCTCTGACCTTTTGGGTTTACATTTTTATAACTTTAACAACAGAAACTACTTAAATTGGGTTCTAGTAGGAGACAATATAAATGCAATTTTATATTTTTATTTCTAACCACACATTTAATTTACTCTCATCCAAGAGTAAAGTTAATCAGTCCCAAATTCTGTACTTACATCAAAACCTCATTTTCAAGTTAACTAAATATTTGGTTTGAAGAAACGATATTTTGTTCTTTTATTAATCTCTTTAATTCTCAGAAATATTTATTAAGCACGTACAATGTGACATATGGGGAATGAGACATAGTGAGGTGCATACAAATAACCACAGTAAATTTAACAAGAACTAAAATAGGATTAATTATGTGCAAGATCCTAAATAAGCACTAGACTATTAAAGTGATGTGCATTGTTGGTGGTGGGTTTTTGGAGGAGAGATTGGTGATTGTCAAGAAGGACTATGTTGAATAGAAACTGTTTGATACCTATTTTAAAGGAAGACAAGTTGTAACGAAGACAAATTTGTAAGAGGGAGCCCAGAGAGAAGAATCAACATGTAAAAGTATGGAAATCAAAACAATCAAGTCTGAGAATTCACTGTTGTGGAAAAGCAAGTGATAAACTAGACTTTTAGCCAGTAGCTAGATCATGAAGAATCTTGTAACTATCAAATAATAGGAAATTTCTTGATAATGAAGAATAAAAATAAAGAATTCACAAGAATCCGGAGTGTCACGATTTAACTCTATGGTTCTTAAAAAACTTATTAAGCGCTGAAGAAGTCAGAATCCTCTTTTTGCCTCTCACTCAAGAGAATACTCTCTCCCCCACACACACCCCAGCAGGGAGGGTAAAAGAAGGAAGGGGAAAACTTTGAGGTATTGTAGTCTCTGTCCAACAAGTAGTAAAATAAGAATTAATGGGAAATTGAGGCTGATTAGGATGGCAGACAATCATTTAGCTAGCAACAAGACTCCAACGCAACAGGAAATGTATGTATAATAAAAGGAAATCTGTGAACAAGTTTCCCAAGCAATCTAGTTGGCTTCCATTAAACACCTTCCCAATACTACTGTAGTTACCAGAAATAGGAAATGGTGTATCTGTTTTTCAATAAAAACGTTGTCAACGAATGTAGTGCAAGTTCCACCAATTTGGTAGAAGACCTGGATTTGGAACTGATTTTTGTAATTCACTTAATTTCTTTGAGGCTTTTTTGACCTCTCAATTTTTCTAAGGTCAGGTCAGTACAAGAGCAGTATATCAGTGAAATACACAGATTTTAACCTCAGTTTTCCAATTCCAAAATGTATGCATATGGACAATTTATGTAGCTTCCTAAACACAGATTAGCTATCCTTTTAAATATGGATAAAAATATTATTGCAAGAAATACAGAGTCCAAAACCAACTACTGAAACACACATTAAGCCATTTAATTTCTGAGAAAGGAAATACTGAAGATTGTGGAGAAAAAATATAGTATTTTCAATGAACATTACTGGGTCAATGAATATATGTGAGGAGAAAAGAAATATACCTTGTTCCCTAAATCACATCATACACAAAACAATTTTAGAAAAATATTAGAGCTAAAAATGAAATGCAAAACACACCTCCTCTTTGATATTTAGAGGAGGCAAAGATTTTAAAACAGGACATAAAAAATGCTACCTATAAAAATGATAGACTGAATTAAGTTTAAATTAAAACTTTGTATACTTTCTTCAGACTGACAGTAATTTTAGTATGCTTACAAAAGTTAATGTCATTGAAAGCAATGCCACTAAATGAATTCTCTTCTGTGTTTCATCAAAGGAAATATTCATTGTACCATTCATTAATAAAATTGACTATTTTTAGATCATCATATAATACGGAGTATAGTCATGAGGACATTCTGCATCATAAAGTAACACCAAGAGGACAGATCAGATTTGTCAAAAGGTAACTTTATTTGGAAATAGTAAGGAGAAACAGATTGGACATGTAAATATGCATGCTCTTCAAGGACAATATTAGTGTTATACAGGATGTCATAGGAACACCTGTATATCTAACCTAGTCTTAGGAGAAGCTTCTACCCTGTTTCCCTGAAAATAAGACCTACCTGGACCATCAGTTCTAATGTGTCTTTTGAGCAAAAATGAATATAAAACCCAAATTATATTATATTATATTATTCATATATTATACTACATTATATTACATTATGTTACGTTATGTTACATTATGTTACATTACATTATATTATATTATATTATACTATATTGTATTATATAAGACTGGGTCTTATATTATAGTAAAATAAGACTCAGTCTTATATTAATTTTTGCTCCAAAAGATGCATTAGAGCTGATGGTCCGGCTAGGTTTATTTTTGGGGAAACACGGTAAGAGGATAGGAAAATTGCTCTTAGACCTGAAGAATGATTAACACTGTGACAGATCAAAATGGGAAAGATAATGTCCTCTCCTATTGCTATTTCTTATTCACATCACACTGATATTCTGGCTTTGTGATAGAAGGTCCTCTGTCCTTCTGATGTTCTCCTCCTAACTCCCCTCAAACATAGTCAATTCCTACTCATTAAAAAAAACCTATCAGGAAGACTGCAATGTCCCTTGGATGTGATAACAGTGACATAGCTTCTAAGTCATCTTAAAATAATGTAGTTACAACCACGATTAGAGGAAAGGAATATTTTTGTTCAAAAAATTATTGTCTTTCATTATATTTACCTCATGGAACTATAAAAATCAATTCATACGTGGGAATCCTTGACAACTCAGTGAAATTATTGATATTAAGGAATTATTGATATTATTATTGTATTTGTATTTACATCCCCAATGTCTAGCAAATCATCTCTTACATATCAGGTACTCAGTAAGTGTTGTTTGAATAAATGATTCAATGAAAGGATGAATAAATAACATTTTTACTTGACCTTGAGAATTATTAAATTATAATTTAAATATTATAGATTATTGGAATTATTGGATTATTGGA
Organism: Rhinolophus hipposideros; assembly: GCF_964194185.1. NCBI lineage: Eukaryota > Metazoa > Chordata > Mammalia > Chiroptera > Rhinolophidae > Rhinolophus > Rhinolophus hipposideros. Next base: position 44,603,989 of record NC_138056.1, read on the forward strand.
ATGCATAAAAGGAACGCCTATAAGAAAAAAATACAGACCATCTTCCTCAAGATTATCAGAAAAGATAAATAAATAAAGCATTCTCATCACAAAGTAGGGAAACAAAGAAAATACAAAAAGTGGAAAGAAAAAATAAGATGAAAAGTTAGAAAAAATGCATTGATTTTGGCAATAAGTATGAATTATTTAAAGTATCTATTAATTTGAACATAATTCTAATTCATATTTTAAATTGTATATGCAGTACAAAAGAGTATATCAAAATGAAAACTACACACAAAGGTTTAAAAGTGTATACATACACATACAAATGTTTTAGGCAAGCAGGATACCAAGGAATTGGAGAGGATATATTAATATCAGAAAAAGATAATTCAAAGCAAAATCAGTTGGGTCAGGATCACTTTGGGCAAAGATAATGCTTCCTGGTGTGCAATTTAAACTAACTGTATAAAATTCTTTAATTTTCACTTTTGATAAGGTTTCTTCACAATCTAAATCATGAAAAACACAATTAAATTCATGTTCTCACTTTATTAAAACAGAGGGAAAGTTTTAAAATGAGGACTCCTTAAATTTACACTTAAGTCATATGCAAGCATATTAAACTCACTCAATTTTCTATTTAAGGTAAGTGGTTCAATCATAATTTAAGATTTTAACTTTGGCATTTCAAGGAATGTATTAATTTCCATTTTGTATGAAACCATAAAATATGATCTTCATAACATAAGAAATGTTTTTTCTTGAAGACCACAATTGCCAACAAGGTTCTGTCTTTAGACTTGGTAAATTCATACTATATATTTATAGTCAACATTTATTTTCTAGTGTTGTTACACATATATCATTAAGATAAATATAAATTTAAAACATATGTATGTATATAACATATACATATATGCATGTTATATGCATATATACACATACACAGTTATAGTTGTAATAAAAAGATTTATGACAATTTAGTATAAACTAGTGAATAACGTCACTATTCTTTTCTCCCTCTATCCCACTTTAATGCATTAAACAGTCTCTCTTAACTGTGATGTTCAATATCTGCTTTGGTCTATAGATTGTATTGTAAGCAGCAGGGCACAATGTAGTATTGAAGCTTTTGAGTTAAAGAGTCCCATAAAAAGTGGACAATATTAGTTCAGTCTCTCAATGATTTCTGCACATAAAGAGCAACTACTAGGTTGGAGAAAATATTCTGTTTTTAATGTAGTGTTTCCTTAGCTCTATTGCATTTTAACGATATGTCCATATATAAGGTAAAGAAATTAAACATAAATACTGTTAAATTAAAAATATTCATCTAGGAATACATATGCACTTTCTGGAAGATGTATGTTTTAAAAAAATACTAGATAATCTATTTATATGCCTCAATTTCCTTTTCATAGGTGTAGTTTTAGTGACTAAAACTGGCTTTATGCTTACACGATAATTTGGGTCCCATCTTCAATAAATCTGCAAAGCTCTCCAAGATCTAACTTAAATATCTAAATATTAACTATAAATTTAAGCAGTTTTCTTTTCAAAACAAATTTAAAATAATTTTAATATATCAGAATTTAATTTCTTCTACAAGGAATGTGACATACTATGATGGAGCTTATGCAGGATTACTGAAATAGTAATATTAACATAAGACTATCACCACTTATAAAATATAACTTTGCCTTATGTGGGAAAATAAACATTTCCTAAGAACACCCGATCCCACACAACACTTCTGCCTTCAAATTGTATGGATGAAATAAAAAACTTTTTTCTGGGAAAATGAAAAGCAATTGATATATATTTAAAGCCCCTCTCCACTGCCAAAAAAAAAAAAAAAAAAAATCCTATCACTATCCTAGCTTTTGAATGTCTTAAATACCTTAGTTTCTGGGTAGTGAAACAGTGAGATGAATGCAATCTGGTTCAGGGTCTTAGTAAAAAACAAACAAACAAACAAACAAACAAACAAACAAAAAAACAATTCTAGAACAAATGAGTATGTGCTGCCACCAACCTCTAACTTCCTTGTTTTCTGTACTATTGAACTGAGCATTTAAAAGAAAATATGTCCCAAGTGGATATATCAGTGTATCAGAGACACAAGTATTAGTGTTGGGATCAAGCTAACTCCTATGGGAAGAAGAAAAAGAGCAAGAATTTTCCATACTTAGTGCCAAAATAATGATACACACAATAAGTGAATAATCTCATATGTATGTTTGTGTTAGCATGTATATATTGGAAGATAGAGAATGAAAATGAACACGAGACATTTTTAATAAAACTAGGATTTAATATTTATCACAAATTTATATGTCCTTTTTCCCATTGCTTGTGGAAAACAGATCAAAAGCACTTAAGTAAGAGATTTCTTTCATTTACACACTCATACATTTTTAAAATTTATTTATCTATCTATCTATTTATTTATTTATTTATTTATTTATTGTGTCATCTCTCCATTTAATTAATGTTTATTTTGTTAAGAACTTTCTACTCTCCAAGGTAGGCTAGGAATGTAAACATGGCTCTTGGTTTAAAAAGCTTACTTTCTTTTTCTTAAATTAAACTTATTGGCTTGACGTTGGTTAATAAAATTATATAGGCTTCAAGTACTCAATTCTATAATATATCATCTATATATTGCATTGTGTGTTCACCATCCAAAGTCCAATCTCCTTCTGTCACCATATATTTGACCCCCTTTACTCTCTCTACCTCCACCCTGCACCCTTACCCTCTGGTAACAACTAAACTGTTGTCTGTGTCTATGAGCTTTTGCTTGTTTGTTTGTGTTGTTCATTTGTTGCTTTTAGTTTTTATCCCACATGTAAGTGGAATTATGATTCTTAGCTTTCTTTGTCTAATTTATTTCACTTAGCATATAATTTCAAGATCTATCCATGTTGTCACAAATGGCACTATGTCATCTTTTCTTATGGCAGAGTAGTATTTCATTATGTATATATACCACATCTTCTTTATCCAATCATCTATTGAAGGGCAGTTTGGTTGTTTCCATGCTTGGCCACTGTGAATAATGCTGCAATAAACATAGGGATACATATCTTTAAAAGCTTACTTTCAAGAGAGGAAAATGATAAATATTATGGTGGTCTAAAAAAGAAAGTGATCAAAAGCTTAGGCTTATTGAACTTACATATCAAGTTAGAAAAACATCACATCGATATATAAACCTTGAAATAATGGTCATGATGATAATAATTTTAAAAAGTAACTGATTATAATTTTTATCTATTTAAAATTGATAAAAATAATGCCAACATATATGAATAATTTGGAAAGATAGGAAGATATATTAATGGTGCCTAAAAAACTTTCATAGTTCTACAATTTAGAGAAAATTTCTGTTATATTTTTATCTTAATTAAAAAATACATGCATGTAAATGTATTGATATATATTTATTATACACATTTTAACAAAAAAGTGAGCATAATATATTACAACATAGACTGGTATTTTCATTTAACATTATATAATTAGTCCATTCCAAAACAGGATAACTATGATTCAGTAAAAGATTGTTGTGGATATATTTAATTTATTTAAACATATCCTATTCTTATACTTACATATCCCTTTAAAATAAGCATTATAATAAATGAACATGTATGTGACACTTAAATGACATTTTTAATCAGATTATTTCTTCCAAATAAATTCCTATTATGTATTAGAACTCCCCTTCTTTCATTCCAATAGTTATGTGACAATTTGATGAGATTGTTGTCTCGTCATTTAACAACGTTGGTGAATGCTTATTAAAATGCTATTTTTAAACTTTATATTACTAGTTTTAATGTATGATGAGAGTTGCTTGTATTATTTCTCTTTACAGGGCTTGTTGATGGTATGGTGTGATCTCATTAATAAGAATATGATGTTTTGGTTAAAGTTTTGTATGTGCTTGAAAGGATTAATGTTCTCTAGTGCTAAGGTGTAGGCTCAGTATATATTTACAGAAACTATCTCATTTATTAAGCGTATTTATTTTGTATACTTTCAATTAGTTTAGAACAAAAAAAATAGTGTATTGAGGTCTTCCACTATTAGTTTTTATTTATTTGTTCTTGCATGTGTACTAAGGTAGAAGATAAAATACAATCATAATAAATAATCCAAAAGAAAACAAAAGGGAAGAAAAGGCAACAAAGAACATATATGAGAAATAGAAAACAAGTAAAAGATGGTATACTAAAACCTAACCATGTTAATAATCATACTAAATGTTAGCGAACAAATAACAAGTGTTGGAGAGGATATGGAGAAAAGGGAACACTTGTGCACTGCTGGTGGGGTTGTAAACTGGTGTAGCCACTGTGAAAAAGAGTAAGGAGAGCCCTCAAAAGTTAAAAATAGAATTACCTTATGACCCAGCAGTTCTGCTTCTGGATATTTATCTCCCCAAAATGAAAATACTAATTTGAAAAGATTTATGCACCCCTATGTTCATTGCAGCATTATTTACCACAGCTAAAATATGGATGCAACTTAAGTGCCCACTGACAGACGAATGAGTAACGAAGGTGTGGTATATATACGATGGAATATTACTCAGCAATAAAAAAGAATGAAATCTTGTCATCTGCAACAACCTGGATGGACCTAGAGGGTCTTGTGCTAAGTGAAATAAGTCAGACAGAGAAAGACAAATACCATATAATTTCACTTATATGTGGAATCTAAAAAAAAATAAAACAAATGAGCAAAATAAATGAACAAAACAAAACAAAAACAAACTCATAGAAACAAAGCAAAATGATGATTGCCAGAGAGGAGAAGGATGGAAGGTGTGTGTAAAGGGAAAGGGGAATTAAAAAAAAAAAAAAAGGGCGCGAGCACACACACACACACACACACACACACACTAATGAATTACTCAGCTTGACATAGAAAAGAAGATGTCATTACTGACAGAGTTTGTAAAAAGTACTCTACTAAGTCTAATTCTGTTAAATATAATGTGTAAGTTATCTCTGGTAGACTAGTACTTCATTTCCGGTTCACTGAACCTTCCCTTTATCATGGTCTTGTTGTTTAATAAAAATACCATTTTCTTGTATCTTTATTGAAAATATCAAACCTATATAATTTTAAATTATCTAAATGTCATGAAATATATCATTATTAAAGAAAGGAATTTTATGGGTCCAAGTCTTTAAATGAATATAAATGAATTCACATTTACATAGAAGGCCAAACTAATAAGATCCTTCACATTATTTTCAATATATCTGAGCACTAATAGAATTTACTTTTTATATCTAACAGGAAGGTGAGTGACAATATACACATGTAATAAAGTTACTAGCATTTAGTGGGCCTGTGCCCCAAATTAATCTTCATTTTTAAGCGATAACCCATAAAATATTCCAACTATCTAATGAAATACTCTAATTATGGGCTCAGTTAAACCCAGCCCAGATCATAATAAAATACATAACCTAATAGGCTAAACTTTATTTCTCTTATTCATTGGTTTAAGATCATGAAAAAGAGGGAAAAAATTTCAAGGTAAGATTTTTAAGATTTTTACTGTGATAAAAATCCTGCATCTGCTTCCTGTCTTACAGATTTCTTTATTTCTGTTCATCTATTATAGATCTCCTTCTCACTTATTCAAGTTGCCAATATTCTTGTGTGGCTGTAGTCATAGTAGCAGAAGAGTTGTTGTAGTAGAGGTAGTAGTCATTTAGGTAAAGTTGGTAAGTCAGTCAGAGTTCCTGCAAATCAAAAGGCACACACAAATGTGAGCCTGAGGAGAATGTAATAAAGTTGTTATTAACTGAATTGTAGGTGGGGTTAAGGGAACAAAAATAGACATTGAAAAAAGTAATGATTGTCACCCCAATAAATTTTTTAAAAAAGAAAGGAAAAAGTAATGCTGTTGAATACCTAGAGACCAGTATCGTAAAGATTTCATCATTTTATTGTTCTAAAGGGGAAAGGGAAGAAAAAGTGTTTCTGGGTAAAATTATTAGGAGCTGTAGTTGTAGCACATGAGATGCCTGGCAAGAACTTAAAGGACACATCTAATCAGATTCCTTATGTAAAAACAGGCTGAGAGTAGAATAATAAATAACCCAAACTCTTTCTCCTCTTGCAATGAGTGCCTACCATTGGCTCAGTCCAAATATTAGAAGGCAAAGGCGTCTGGGTTATGCAGTATATGAGCTTCAGACTTCCAAGGTACAGAAGAGTTTCAATTTGTTTGGTTTAGTGGGGTGTGAACTATGGTTGAGAGAAGGTGTGTTTTAAAGTGTGCTGTAAATCATCCTCCATCATGACAATACTCCGTGTCACACATCTCTTCTGGTACAGCAATTTCTGTGAAAAACATTACAGTGTGTCTTCATGCACCTTATTCACCAGATCTGGCACCTTGCGACTACTGGCTCTTCCCCAAAGTCAAAACGATTTAGGACATCGAGGCAGCCACCACAGCAAGTAAAGTCACTCACGACAGAGGACTTCCAGAACTGCTTCAGAAAGTGGCAAGAATGATGGGACAAGTGTGTTTGAAGTGAGGGGGAGTATTTTGAGGGGGCTTCATGGCAATGTGTCTTTTACTGTTACTAAATGTTTTTTTTTTTGTTTAAACATTCACTGTGTTGTTTGATCACACCTTGCACATTATGGTGAAAGTTTCTAGTGCCTTATTTTTTTTCTAAACAACAACAACAAAAAAAAACAAAGCACCTTTTGGAAACCTGCCCTAAATTCTTTAGTCCTAAGTGCACAAAGCACAGGGTTGAGGGAAGGAGGGATGATGTTGTGCAGCACACTGAGTAGAACTGGAATCAAAGCTGCCTTAATCTCCACCAGGTGAGTTACTGAAATCACCACAATGATTATATAGAAAAAGAGGATAAGGAGGAGATGGGAACTACAAGTGCTCAAAACTTTGGATACAGCTTCTGCAGAGTTCAGGCTAAGTACAGAACACAGAATCAAAGTACATGACAATATTACAAGACTTAGAACACTCCCCATTCCAAGCCATGACAAAATCAGTTGGCAAGTGCTGTTTGATCTCCTGTCAACACAAGCCAGGCTTGTGACCCCAAGGTTCGAGCACAGGCAATGCTCAATCTCATTCCTGGAGCAATAATTATGCTGTGCTGCAGGTACAGGCACTGGAATGACAAATAGCCATTTCTAAGCACCATGAACAAGGTAGGTTTTAAGACTAAGGCATTGGTGACAATCAATGGGTAGCGAAGAGGATGATAAATAGCTGCATATCTATCAAAAGCCATGCAAGAGAAAGATACCAGACTCCATGCCAACAAAGCAGCAAATGGCATAAATCTGAGCAAAGCACTCAAGGAGGCTAATGACTTTTGCATCAAACCAGAAGATAGCCAGGATCTTGGGCATGATGGTGGTAGCCAGGCCATTGTCCACCACAGAGAGTATGCCTAGGAAATGGTACATGGGTTGCTGCAGAGCAGGGTCCTGGAAGATGGTGAGGAGGATGAGGATATTAGCACCAATTGCTGAGAGGTAGAGTAGTGCCAATGGTAAAAGAACCAAGGCTGCCAGCTGTGAATGCCGGGAATCCCATCAGAATGAACTCTGAGACCTGGAATGTGGAGCTATTGGAGACTTTCAGAGATGCAGACATGTATTCCTAAGAGAAAAAAAAGGGTTTTTCAAAGTTGCTTTCTCTGAGCATAATTATCATTAAACATCATTTTTAAACTGTCTCCACATAATGTAGTTTGGTGCTATAACAAAATGAATTCCAGAGCCATCTCTTATAGTAATTTAACATAAATTACAATTAAATTCTAGAGCTTTAGCAGTAGAAGGTAAATTTAAAAGTAGCACTTATCAGTGTTGACTATTCAGAGAAAATTCAACCTGAATCTCAATCCTCTATTTGTGTTGTTCTCAGTTATGTCAGATTGAGATCACAACATAAATATGATTCTAGATGGGTTTCTTTTCAACCATTCTTTGTCTTTTCAGAAATTTTGTGGAAGAAAGTGAATGTGTTTGTTTTCCTCATATTTGTCTTAATATTTTTTTATTCAGATTTTTACTAACAATAAATATATTTTTTAAATGCAGAATTATGGGAGATTAAATTTTGTAGCTGCACCATTATAAGTTGTTATAGATGTCCGTTAATGTTTTTTATACAGCCTTCCAAAAACATGATGTCATAAACTTAAAAATTTTGCAGACTTAAAGCATGTTCCAGATTCGAAGAGTAATAGCTTTCCTTTGATATTTTACTTTGCATGGACTTCTGACGAGGTCACAAAAGAATGGTTTGAAAGTTAAGTGAGCATATGACTGAATTCGTTGATTTGAGGAGTCATGGAATGAAGACAAATCTTAGCAAATTATTTCTTCTTTTCTTGTTGAGTCTTAGAGAACCTATAAAGACATATAAGTACAGGATTTAGATACAAGTAATAAAAAGCTTTTGATTTTACTTAATAAACAAGAATTACTTGTCCATCATATTAAAGAAACTTCCATTATAAGTTCAGAATTATGTTCAATGTAGACTCATTATCTTTCCTCAGACTCTGTTGTTTTCCATGTACTTTTAAATTCTGTACAGGGACCCAACCAGCCAAGCCTGAAACTAACAAACCAGTTTTACTTTCCATGAATGATAGCTTCCTTATCATGTTGGTTTCGGTTTCTTTCTTTTACTTCATTCATATGTACTCCTTCTCCTCAGTACTACTGCTTCTATAATGTCGCCTGATCACACTTGTCTCTCATTTCCCCATGCTTCTTTCTGTTTTTCAGTATTCTGATCTTTCTAAAATTGGTATTTCCTTGGTTAAAATAATTCATGCCTTCACACTTTCAAATAAAGTTCAACTTCCTTTATAATGCATAAGGCACTCTCAGACATGAATAAATCCATTGAGTATCATCTTTTGGCTTTAACTATTTTGTATTCCACATTTCAAATGCACACAATATATGCTGTTTACTAAAATTGTTGATTTTTCAAAGCATTTCATTGTCAATATTTTTGCTGTGCTAGAAGCTACTGTAGGTTTATAAGGAAGAAAAAAATTGAGACTGGAAAATTACATACCAATGCTTTTAAATATGTTTAAAGTAACATTATTAACAATTTAATTGTATTAGCTATACATTTATTTCTGATTAAATTACTTTTATTTATTTATTTATTATTTTTTCTTGAGACTGACAACTTATTTATTTATTTATAACATTTTTTTTATTAGTTTCAGGTGCACAAAACAATGTAATAGTTAGACATTTATCATTTCTATCCCTCACACAGTGAGAACCCCTCTCCCCCCATCAACTACCCCTCTGACATCGCACACAGCCATTACATTTCCACTGTCTCTATTCCTAATGCTGATATAATTACTTTTAAATACAGGGGGAAAAAATCTGAAGGATTAAAATCTTTCTGTGTTGTCACCAACAAGAAAAGAATCATGTTAGCAACTAGATGCATTTTTTTCCCCAGCAATTTCTTGCTTCTATGTTTGGATAAACATATACTGCCTTATCATGGCGTAAATCATCCTTCTTTAATGGAGGATGTAATTTGATGAACACTAAAGTCATCTAAATGTATTCATAACAAATTTATGAACAACAGACACAAACAGGCTTGGACAAGAATTTAATTTGACTTTGGACTTTTACATGACAATTCTGATTCTGAAGGATTTCAACACAATAGCTCCACCTCGAGAGTTTGGAATTATGTAATCCATTTGGCTGAACAAGGACTTGACATTTTTGCCAAATAATCATTTATTATTTTACATCCTTACATCAAATATATAGCCTTGCATCTTTGACATTTTTCTCATTTTCTTTTAAATGTTTTCTCCTGGTTGATATTTGTGTGATGCAGTTAAGAGAAGGAGCAGGTTTGAGTTCACAGACATAAAATAATTGTTTCTAAAATTCTTTAGCAATTACAGGTTAGCAGGATGTGAAATGTGATTCTGCTATGTAAAACAGTTAATACATTAATCCCCCAGTTAATACGTTAATACATGAAGTTATTTTGGCGTGATTTTATAGATGCTGTGACTTCTAGATCACCATACATATGACCTGATATTTTCTGATTTTGGCCTAACCCTTTTGAAAAGGCTCTCCAAGCCTCTGTATCCTGCTAGGGCAGAAAGGTCAATCTCTTGTGCAGCATGTTGTGAAACAACATATGGAAAGGTGAAGGAGGAGCCATATGATGCTCTGGGATTTAGCCAATATGACCAGGCCAAGGTTTTAACAATTACTGTGGTTATGAACAGAGATGCGATCTAAGGTCCTGCCCACGGCAGGGGTTTCCTACAGGGCAAAGACACAAGTTTCTGAGAAAGGAATTTTCACATGAGATGAGACTGTATTCTCAGCTAGCACATGAACCAGAAATTATAAGCTTCTGGAATTTATAGGGAGTGATATGCAGCTCAGTGATCTGAGGATAATAGACCTCCTTTGGAGACATAAGGTGATTCCATGGAGAAAGGTGAATTCCTAGGATGCTAAATCATAAAAGGTTGGAAAGGAGATGAACTTTGGTATATTTCCTGTTAATGTCACCTGAGAACTTACATAAACAGGAAAATACTTTCACTTATGAAACCAATATGGGCCTAGACAGGATGGGCACTTTTATTAGATTGTTTGAATTGTTCTTGAGTACAAAATTTCAGAGGATTCTAAATTCTATAGTTAGGAGGTTGTGTTTAAAAAAAAATAATCTTAAAGGAGAAAGTATTCATTCATCCCAAAATACATAGTGAGTTCCCACTGTATTTAGAAAACAGGCAAGGCATAAAATGATCAATAAAACTGTCATGTCTCTGCCCTCATGGAAATGGTTGTTTAGTTGGGGTTGGGGGATAAAATACTAAATAAGTAATCAAGCAAACATATACTTATAGACTGGGACAAATGCTTTACAACAAAAGTACCCAGAGATATGAGAGCATTTAATGAGAATTAATTTAATCTTGTTGTTAGAGGAGGATTTCCTCAAGAAATGCCAGTTTCTTGTACTGAGGCCAAGTGTCTGACTAGGAGTTAACTATGGTGTGTGTTTGGTGAGAGGGAAGAGGGGAAGAGGAAGGATTCCAGGGATATTTTTTAAGATGCTGAAATGAGAGGAATCATGATAGCAAGGTAGTAAGAGAAGATAAATGTGGCTGGAGCCCTAAGATGTGGTGGAAAATGAGATGTAGTGTGAAATAGAGCTATTGAGGCCAGAGACTTGTAAGCATATTGATTCTAAAATAATAAGGGATCATTGAAAGTGTTTAAGAAAAATTAGGACAAAGCAGCAATGTGGAGACCAGATTAAATGTCACAAGAGTAAATCATACAGGCAGTAGTAATCCAAGGGAGAGATGACTATATCTTGAACTAGGATAGAGGAAGTGAAGATGAACAAAACTGTATAGATTTAGAAGATACATTGGCAGTTAAATTGGTAAATTTTTTGACCAAAGAATAATTCTAAGTTCCTGCTATATTCAGTGGGCTGGCATTTAATGCTATTCACATTCTTAAGGAAGATTGGAGAAAGACCGTGTTACAGGGGAAGAGAATCAGTTCAGATTAAATCATGACAAAGTCTGGTTATAGTAGAGTAGGCAAGACTTTCCTGATGTTTTGTGTTATTTAGAAAAAATAACCATTATAGAACATCTAAATGTAAAATTAATTTGTTTTGTCTTTATATTATATTTAAGCAAATAACAAGCCATTCAAATAAAATGGGATGGGAGGAGATGACACAAATTAAAACTGTTTCTATTTTTCACCTGTCAACCATTGCTTAAATTTTCTCTGATCAAACTCTACATATGTAGTTCAGGAATTCCAAGTGGATTCCATCCCTGAAATCAGACCACTTCTGAGATAGCTCTGCTACCTTGTGACTGATATCAACAGCCCATGGTTCATATCAAAATCTACTAAACGCTGATGGAGTTTCCTTCCATTACATGACCTATTTGACTATACTTCCCATTCTTGTTTATTAACTATTTGAATTAATATTTAAATGCTCAATTTCTGTCCTCTGTCCTTGCTCATATTTTACAAAGAATGAAATTTGTAGATTCTTCTTTAGAATTATAATATATAAATTCTGAGATCTTTTAATAATCCCCAGAATGAACCATAAAAGACCCCGGATAGCCTCAGCAATCTTGAGAAATAAGAACAAAGTGGGAGGTATAACGATACCTGATTTCAAACTATACTACAAGGCTACAGTAATCAAAACAACATGGTACTGGCATAAAAATAGATACATAGACCAATGGAACAGAATAGAGAGTCCAGACGTAAATCCATGCCTATATGCCCATCTAATCTACGACAATGGAAGCAAGAATGTACGATGGGGTAAAGACAGTCTGTTCAATAAGTGGTGTTGGGAAACCTGGACAGACACATGCAAGAAAATGAAGCTGGACCACCTCCTTACACCATATACAAAAACAAATTCAAAATGGCTTAAAGACTTAAATGTAAGATCTGAAACCATAAAATATCTAGAAGAAAATATAGGAAGAAACTTCATGGACATTACCCAGAGTAAGATTTTCACTGATATATCCCCTCGCGCGAGCGAAGTAAGAGAAAAAATAAACATGTGGGATTACATCAAACTAAAAAGTTTCTTCACAGCAAAGGAAACCATCAATAAAACAAAAAGGGATCCTACTGTATGGGAAAAGATATTTGCCAATGATATATCTGATAAGGGATTAATATCACAAATCTATAAAAAACTTACTCAACTCAACTCCAAAAAAACAAACAACCCAATTAAAAAATGGGCAGAGGACTTGGGGAGACTTTTCTCTAAAAAGGACATACAGAAGGCAAGAAGACATATGAAGAAATGCTCAACCTCACTAACCATCAGAGAAATGCAAATAAAAACCACAATGAGATACCACCTCACTCCAGTCAAAATGGCTATTATCAATAAATCAACAAACAACAAATGCTGGCGCGGATGTGGAGAAAAGGGAACGCTAGTGCACTGTTGGTGGGACTGCAGATTAGTGCAGCCACTATGGAAAACAGTATGGAGGTATCTCAGGAATCTGAAAATGGAACTACCCTATGATCCAGTAATTCCACTCCTAGGCATCTACCCGGAGAAATCCAAAACTCCAATTCAAAAATCTGTATGCACTCCTATGTTTATTGCAGCACTTTACACAATAGCCAAGATATGGAAACAACCAAAATGCCCATCGGTAGATGACTGGATTAAGAAGCTGTGGTACATTTATACAATGGAGTATTACGCAGCCATAAAGAAGAAAGAAATCTTATCATTTGCAGCAACATGGATGGATCTAGAGAACATTATGTTAAGTGAAATAAGTCAGAAAGAGAAAGACAAGTACCATATGATCTCACTTATATATGGAATCTAAAGAAAAGACTATGTGAATGAACTAATCAGAGTCAGTTTTGGGGACGCAGAGAAAAAACCGAGAGTGGTTAGATGGGTGTGTGGGAGGGGGTTGGGGATAAGGGGAAAGGTGAAGGGATTTGGAAGCAGCTGGTAACCACAAGATGGCCTCAGGGTTTTTCTTTTGAAAATTAATTTGGGGAAGGTATTCTATAATGTTGTAAAGATTTTGTTGGGTATCCGATGGACATGCGTCCTATTTGGGAGACCACCTCAGGGATACTGTGGATACCTGATCATGGCATTGTACATCAGAAGCTAAACATTAATGAATGCCAACTATAATTTTATATATATAATGTGATGGTTCAGTGTGAGGTCGGAGGGATAGTGGATGGGGGGAGGGGGGTTCACAGTATGAGGGATATAAATGATGAACGTCTAAGTATTACCTTGTTTTGTACACCTGAAACTAATGAATAAATTAATTAATTAAAAAAAAAATAAAAATAATCCCCAGAATGAGAACAGGGTATCTTTCCCTGCATTGAGGTTTATAAGCTTAAACAAATAAATAAAAAAAACAAAGAAAAATAAAGCTATATCTGTCAAAAGTTGAAGTAATGACCACCTGGACAAGAGGCTTTCGGTTGATTGTACATATTCAAAGTATCCTTCTCTGAGATTTAGGTTTAACTATACAGATCTATCTGCAGACTTCGTTGCCACAGAATCGAGTATTGAAATGTTTTGATACACTTGTTGGCATGTAAGACTCCAAGACCCAAGAACATGATACAGTATTCCAAAAAATAATAAGATAAATGCAACTAGAGATACTTAGCTAGATAAATATCTTTTCTTTTCTAACATGGACTAAAGTAAAACTGAGAAGTTGTAAATCTGTATGCTGCCATGTTTTCAGGTGTTTTGGTCTACTAAAATAGTGACAGTGATTAAAGTTTAAGAAAAGGATTTTAAAGCAGGAGTTTTTTTAAAATAAAGGTAAAAAAACTAAAAATCCATTTGAAACTGATTATAGATATGTTTGAGAATAACATTTTCAATCTTAATATGAAAGTTTTAAATTACACAAGCAGAAGGAAACTATTACTTAAAAATTCAAACTAAAGAAAGTAAACTCACATAGCTGCATCTGACACAACAGGACACAAAGAAGAGAATACTGCCAAGAAGTCAGCTCTCCTGTACAAACATGGAAGACTCTCAGGAGAGGGCTGTGCAGTGGTACTTTTATTTCTATCAAAATGGAGCAGGAACTCAAATGGGGTAGAGTTCACAAAGGAAGACAAATGCAGGAAGCACTTTAGGAAAAGGGTCCTGCTGTGGGAGAGGAAACATTGTCTTTCTCAATACTAGACGACAGTAAATGGGGACATGATGCTCCAAAGGGAAAGGGCACTACCAGCTTCATTTGTCTTTATTGTTCACTTCACTTGGGTCTGTTTTTGCCTCATTTGTGGTGGAAGAGAATTCATTGTGGACAGGGAAGTGTTACTTACCCAAGGATCAGAGTAGAAATGTCCGTGACAGGATGAATCAAAGAAAAACAAAGAAAAAAATACCCTTTGTCCATGTCAAGGGGCAGGAAGAGGGAATTCACAATGGATGACAAAAAGGGAAAGGGAAATTTAAAACAAAACCTGCTTGAAGTTGAAGGTCAAAGCTAAATAAATGTCTAAGAATGTGAATGGTATGAACAAATTTGTGAAGAAAGGAACTTTATCTAGATGCTTCTGTATATGTATTTATATTTTAAATATGTAAGGTAATTATGAGAGTATACATAAAACCTGTTTGAAGGGTTTATATCTAGAGACTAGGATCATGTAGAAGTAGAAGCTAGACTTTTACATTCCATTGTGTATTTTACCACATTTGATTGCTTTTACCAAATATATATATTACATATAATATATATAATATGTATATATAATTATAACAAGAACGACAGTAAAATGGATTGCAAATAAATAAATAACATTCATATTTAAATTTGTGTAAAAAAGAATACTCAAAAGAATTGAGAACTATGCACACCTATAGAAGTTATTTTCCTTCTAGGAGCTCTTTTAAATGTTTTTAAAAGCATATTTTCCAAGGTCATCTGAGTTACCTGTAATTGTGGAGATTGAATTACCTTAATAATGAGAGACGACTTTGTTATTAAAGTTGGAAAACTTAAATAATAATTCTGTGGAATGGGCTCAAGGTGTGAGGCCCTATTAATTTCAAAGAAAGTCCATAGCCTACTGTGGGTCATGTAGATTGTTACGTTGGGTAATCCTTGCACACCACTTCACAATCCCCTTGGTCACACCCTATTCCGCCATTGTTACTGTAACCAGTTCCATGCAGGTGTAATCACATAGTCAACCTGGGTCATGTCTAGAACCTAGAACTTCTTGCCACAGTGCTGTCCTAACTCCATGGCACAGGATAGTCCCCAGCAACCAGCTCTGTTGTCATTTATGCACAACCTGAAAGTACAGGGAAGTGAACACCTGTTGGGCAGTCCATGAACCCTGTATGAGTCACTGAGGATGATCCTTTCATCCCCTGGGGAAGATAATTCTGAAATATTTTACAAGGCTCCTCAGATGGTCCAGGTAGGATTGGACACCAGCCTCCATCAGCGTGTGAAACTGGGTAAAAAATACTTGTATTGGCTTTTCCACCTTCCCTGTTTCACTTCACCTGTTTTGCAGTCCCACTCCTTGTGATCACATTTCTAAATAAACTGAGGATATACAAGCTTTGTCGTAGACCCTGTTTTTTGAGAAACCCAGGTTTCAAGTCTGTAATGCTGTAAAACCTCCTGTCCCAATACCCTGGACTCTAGTCAGAGGTCTCGCCTCCCCGATCATTTATTAGAAGATATTTATATAACTGCTATTATATAATTATTTATAACTTATCTGGGAGCTTGGGACCATTTCAGATTCTCCAAATATAAAGGAGATAGTGAAAGTAAAGTGGGTGCTACATTAATTCAACTTTCCAATACCTAACAAAGAAATACGAAGTGATTGAACATGATCAAAATACGAAACGCATGAACACTTTTCTAGCTTTGGCATGTCTAGCAGCAACTCTATAGACATGAAAAGAAAAATAGTGAATATTAGTGTCATCTGTCACATTTCCAGCAAGCCCACAGGCAAGGAATCAAGTTCATACAGCAGGAGAAATTATCAACCATAGATTAGTAACACTTTTAAAGGAGAAAAACCCAAGAGAGAAAGGACAGGCACCATCACGCTTCCTTCTTGTTTTTCTCCGATTTTCTTTAATTCCCTCAGTTTTCCCAGAATCCTTTGCTGCTTCCAGTGTTCCTGGCACAATTACCACAAATGCATTGTGTTTAGGTGTTAATCAATCTTTTGCCCATAATTTCAGTAACAACAGATGTCTCATTTTCACAAACTGTCTCACCAAAAAGAAAAAGGGAAATAATTTCTTTTAAATTTTAGATGGAGAGGTCAATAATATTTTATAGCATGTGGACTCTCTGCTTCTGTACCTCACCCTGTTCGAATCAGATGAAAAAAATCACTCTCAGACCTCAGCACAAAATAAGTTTTGCACAACTACAACTTGCCAGGTTAATGTTGCTTCAGGCCCTTTCACAATCCTATACTCATTTGTCAATTAAATGATTAATCAGAAAACATTTTGCTGAGTGAATTTTTTGTTATATGTTTGTGGTGGGTTACATAACTGCTCTTGGCATTCATTGCAGACAGGCAGTACTCTATTCCTCAATCATTACTGCTCCTGCAAGATTTCCTTCACCTCTGGTCCTCCATTTACAGAAAAGTCACTTCCTATGCAATCCTGGGTTTTTGTTTTCCTGAAGGTTGTGCCCATTATTTTAACCTCTGAAATATCCCAGCTTTCTTAGCCCTTGTTATTGAATTGCTCAGTGTACTTGAAGCCTTTATTATTGTTTATCATATCAGGTACCACACTCTGAAGAAGTTTCATTTATTTCATTGTAGTTTAAATATTTTAAGAGTTTCCTTTAAATAGTGGTCATATAGCCTTCAGGGTAGGTATTTTTGTCACTGAATTCTGCTTTCATAAATTAGTTCTACATTATGATGAAAAACCCTAGAATCTTTCTGTTTTCAAACTTCATGCATCTTAATATATTGGCCACTATATCCTTAATCAGTGTCCAGAAATGATAAACAATGTCCTCTGAATTTAATGAATTCCCATATCTGGGCACAAGATTTGAGCTCCCCAAACTGTCCTAAGTACTTACTCATGACTTCTTCCTGGTCTCATTGAGAAATTCCCTTGCAGAGGTCTGTAGCCAAAGACTTCCGGTATAAAACTGACTTATAACTACAACTACTAACAAAACATTCTCAGAATTGTCTCTGTAAGAGATTCTTCGCAGACACTGGAATTAGTTGAGACAAGCAGGATAACTGGCCTAGGAGTTTTTATAAGTATGAAATTAGTTAAAATGCATATCAACATTTTAAGCTTAAGAGCTTCCAATTTTTCCTTTTCCTCTGAAATTTCTTGAGGCATTGGAGATTATATTCCTTGGTTCATAAGAAAGGAACAAGTCTTATTGCCCAAATGTAAGGCTCCTGCAGCAAGGATAATAAAATAGCGAGTTTAAATACATTTTGTACTTTTCGTATCTCTTCTCACTCCCCACAAGTAATCTCCACTTCCCACCTCCCCTTAAACACACAAACACAAACACACACCCACACCAACACACACCTGGACTTGCCTTGGCAAAGTGGTGGGCAAGTTATTGTTTGTGCTTTTGTTCTCTCTATAAAAAAAAATTCCACCCCATTTTACATGCGTTCAATGTATGTTATTGTTTAAAGTGTTTTTACATACATTACCATATATAATTTTCCCAACTACCATATCAGGTATGGAGAGCAGATGTCATTGTTTTTATTTCATAGGGGATAATTGCCTTACTTTGGAATTAGTGAGAGGAAGTAGGTTTCTTGTGTCTTAACATCTCATTGAAAATATTGGTAAACACACAATGGGATTTATAGATGATGTAAGACAGAATTGTACACCTGAAATCTATGTAATCTTACTAACAATTGTCACCCCAATAAATTAAAAAAAAATATTTGAGCAGCTAATCTGCCAATACGACATATTTTTACCACTAAGCAGTTCCCCCAAAAACTGCATCTACTTAACCTTTTTTTCTCATACCTACCACTGCTGGCTGATCAGACAGTTTTCTGACCTTGGACAATTGTTATGGGCACCTTCCTCCAGCACATATATTTGGTCACTTTGTCCCGAAACTCTTTGGTTTTCACTCCATAAATAATAGGGTTGAGCATTGGCGGTACAAGAAAGTAGAGGTTGCCAAGAATGGTGTGGACATGGGGTGGAATCCCCTGACCAAAGCGGTGAGTGAGAAAAGAGAAAAGCGAGGGAGTGTAAGAGACGAGCATGACACAGATGTGTGTGGTGCAGGTATTGACTGCTTTGTGGTGGGCTTCCTTAGAAGAGAGATGCATTACAGCCTGGATGATTAGCACATAAGATGAGGCAATAGCTGAGATGTCTAGCCCAACAACCAACAAGGCCACCACCAGACCATATATCCTGTTGACTGTGGTGTCCACACATACCATCTTTACTACAGCCATGTGCTCACAGTAGGTGGTGGGGATGACATGATTGGCATGAAAGGGCATCTGCTGGAGGAGAATGGGCATGGGAAGAATGAACAGGATGGCTCTCACTAAACTTGCTAAGCCAATGAGCCCAATGCGACTGTTGGAAAGAATGGTGGCATAGCGCAGGGGCTCGCAGATAGCCACATAGCGGTCAAAGGCCATGGTCATTAGGATGGCAGACTGCAAGGCAGAGATGGAGTGGATGAAGAACAGCTGGGTCAGGCAACCCTCATAGCTGATCTTACTCTGGCCAAACCAGAAGATGCACAGCACCTTGGGAATGGTGGTTGTGGACATGCCCAGGTCTGTGAGGGCCAACATGCAGAGGAGCAGGAACATGGGCTTGTGCAGAGAGCGCTCTGTGGAGATGGTGAAGAGGATGGTGCAGTTCCCAAGGACGGTGAAGAAGTACATGGAAGAGAAAGGGATAGATATCCATCTGTGTTTGTCCTCCATCCCAGGAATACCTTGGAGAATGAAGAAAGAAGGATGGCCCTGGGAGGCATTGCAAGCAGTCATGGTGGCACCCTAGTGAAGTACCTGAGAGGAATAATGAAGAAACTTCATCAGCATCAATTTAAATAAAAATCAAGATCTTCAAAGTGGAAAACAAAAGTTGCAATGTTACCATATATAAAAATGATTCTGAAATCATGATAGCATTATATTGCAGTATTATAGTAGTAAAATGTGATATAACAATATTAATATGTGACAGAATGCATTTTGATAACATTTATTAAGGACAAACTGATTCATTATTCATTAACAAAATAAACATTACATATATAAGAATATATTGATAAATGAATGCCTGTCCTCCTAAAGAACATAACTTTAAGTGTGTAAAACAAAAAATGCATAAGAACACAAAGAGAAATTGACAAAATATTACACATGTTTCTCTGAAGTGAAAAGATCAGAAAGATCAACTAAAGAGTTTTTATAAAAGATAACCTAGAGCTTATAATAGAATCATTAATCCAAAAATTAAAGAATACACATTTTCAGCAGATATGGAACTTGTGGGGACTTTTTGATGTGAACTTTGCAGTGATGACTAAAAGGAAGCAGGTGCCAGGTGTCTGGGCACCTGAAGCTCAGAGAATAGGCTACCAGAACGTGAATATAAAACCCATCCTCTTCTAGAACCATTTACCTGAATGTGAAGTGATGTGAGAGAGAAAAGCTGGTCTCAGACACCTTCAAATGCGTGTATGTGGGAGTGTCCACATGTATGTAGGTATATCTTAGCAGATACTCGTAAGGCTCTTGGAGAACACACTCATGACCCTGCATCTCTCCTCTCCTCACTTTTGGGCACTCAGAATCCATGTCGTGACCCTTTAAGTAACCTAAGTAAGGGCCTCCAGGGTGGCAGAATTAGCTCTTTGCTACTCTCTCCTTCTGCAAACACACACACACACACACACACACACACACACACATACACACACACACGGCACCATTGCTATTATGTGTAATATTGACCCTAGAGGTTTCCCCGAGTTCCCAAGAGATAAGACAGATTAACTTTAGGGATTCTGAGAATATTCCAGTCATTGCCAATCCTGGAGGAGCCTGAGGAGAGCAAGAGTGAAAATATAGCTGAGTCTGGAACTTGTTTAGGGCCTCTCAGTTTGAATATTCCAGAGGCCCACATTCTTAAGCATGTGTAAGTGTGAAAGCCAGGAAGGCACTAACGCCATGGCTGGAGTAATGATACTCATGAAATCATCAGAGGCACAGCCCCTGTTATTGTTAGCAGCCTCAAGTTCTGTCTATCCTAGCTTCTTTCTGATTTTCAGGCTCTAGTCTTTTCCACAAGTGAATGGCTTTGCCCCAGACGTTCTCCAGGTCATTTTCTGCAACCCCACCTCTCCCACCAGCCCCCACGACCTCTCATACCACAACATCCCCTCAACTTCTGGGTCCAGATATGTTGCCATTTTTTCTTTCTCATTATTTCAGAGGAAGCAAGTTATTAAAGTTTTTCAAAAAGTATTTTGCTAAATCCATTCCAAATGCATAAGACAGAACAAAACAGTCACAAAATCAGGCAAACACTAAACAAAAGCAGGACTTAGGTAGCCAGATTCTAAATCCTGATATAGTGCAAGTTCTGTTAGATAGGCCCTGTAGGGAGACTTCCTTCAGAGTTAGGTGTCAGTTAGAGGGAAGCAATGGCAGAGGAAAGTGAGTAGCAGGAAAAATGGCTTGGGGCAATCAAAACATCAATAGAAGGGCCATAAAGAGGCAAGCACAGACACACCTGCTCATATGAGGTCATACAATTAAGTTTACAAACTCATCCTAGAAAAAATGCTACATATCTCATTGCTGAATATCACTAGTCACCTTCGAATTACTTCCCTTGGGAAGCTATGTACCGACACCAGCTCCTAGTCCACCCTTCAAAGCAATTTTGGAACTCTTTCTGGAATGGCCATCAGAGCTGTCATCGTACTACCCTTGATGTCCTGAATATCATCAAAATGTTTTCCTTTCAATATTTCCTTCATCTTCTGGTAAAGAAAGAAGTGACGGGGACCAGATCAGGTGAGTAGGTAGGGTATTCCAATACAGTAATTTGTTTACTGGCTAAAAATTCCCTCACAGACAGTGGCGTGTGAGCTGGTGCATTGTCATGAAGCAAGAGCCATGAACTGTTGGTGAAAAATTCTAACTTTTTCACGCAGCCTTTGCAGCACTTCCAAATAGTAAACTTGGTTAACTGTTTGTCCAGTTGGTACAAATTCATAATGAATAATCTCTCTGATATCAAAAAAAGGTTACCAACATCGTTGCAACAAATTTGCAAACTTACTTGTCAGACCTCATAGAACAATTACAGAGCCTCCCCTTGCAGAAGTAATAACATGCTCTAATAATACGCAGAAAACCTGGCTCAGTCATCTATTTTCTCTCTGTCCCAAGGTGGTCCTGAAGGCTGATAATGACAGGTAGTAACCAAAAAGAATCATATCTTCCTAGGCCAGATCTTTTTATTTCCACTGTCCCATCAAATCCCTGAGCACAACTTCTAAAGAAACTTTTCTTGCAGAAAATCCCTCAAAGTTCTGTCAACTGCCTTCTACTATCACCCAAAGACCTCTCATCTTTCAGTCACAACTTTTAACCCTTCCCTTTGATAATCACACTGCTCTGGGGTAATAGACCCAGGCAGATTTTCCCCCAAATCCTATATCCCTGTCACTAACATGTTTGACCACATGTGGGCATATAATAAGTATCAAATACATGAACAAAGAAATAAATAAACAAATAGATAAATTCATTTAAATATGAACAAAACATGCATCCCAGTCCATGAAATCTTACAATTTTGTTTTCTTGTATCTATAAAACCCAAAATAGAACTATGTTTGAAGGCTATGCCTTGTCCTTACATGAATTTATAAACTCAGAGCAATCCAAACAAATTTCCATGATTTGTTTTGCTTAGAACCTTGACAAAATGATTGTGAAATTCAACTGGAAGAACCAACATCTGAAGATAATAATGATGTAACAGAGGGGTGTGGTTTACCCTACTAGACATTAAAATGTATTATAAAACTGTTGCACTTTAAACAATAAGACTATGGAGTAGAAATAGACAAGTTTTTCTAGCAAAATACCATCAATATAAATACCCAACTATATATGCAATATGTTATATAAGAAAGACAACATCTCAAAACTGTGAAGAAAAAATAGATTATAAATAATATAATTACATAGAAACAATTAAATAACTCTGTATTTCTCACGTCACCTATGATGTTTTCATGTCTACTAATGCCAAATCTACATTTCTCTTATTTTCATCTATTTTGGACATGCAAAGGTTATGAAGAATAATATAACATATATCCATACATGTACAATGTAGGTTAAGAAACAAAATGTTACAAAAACAATAGGACCTTCCTTTGCAGCTTATTCATCTGGCATTTGTTTTCCTATCCTTCAGAAATAAATTGTATCATTATCATTCCCATATCATTTTATACTTTGTATACTTTTATTACATAAATATTAAAACTAAATTTATTACTGCATAATATCATAATTCATATTTTAAGCTTTACCTAAAAGGTGTTATACCATGCCATTTTTCTGCATCTTGATATTTGTTCAGCATTATATTTGTGAGATGTACCAGTTATGTTCCCTCACTTAAATATGTGCTGGCCTCAGTTACTCAATTCTAGTGAAAAGAATGTGTTAGAAGTGACAAGGTATGACTGACTTCTAAAACCAGGGTATGGAAGGAAATACAGACTGGTTTCTCTCCTCCTCTCCCTCTGCCTCCCTTCCCTTTGTCCTCATCGTCCTTCTCCTCCTCTTCTTCCTTCTTCTCCTTCTTCTTCTTCTGACTCTTCCATTGAGGCAGCCATTACAGAGCAACTAAAGACACTCACGAAAGAAGACTTCCAGAACTGCTTCAGAAAGTTATAAGAACAATGGGATAAGTGTGTTTGAAGTGAGGGGGAGTATTTTGAGGGGACTTAATGGCAATGTGTCTTTTACTATGACAATTTTTTAATTTAAACATTCACTGTATATTTTGATCACACCCCATATCTCCTCCAGCAAAGGAAACAAAAGAAAAAAATAAATAAATGGGACTACATCAAACTAAAACTTGTTTGCGCAGCGAAGGAAGCTGTCAACAAAACAAAAAGACAACCTACTGAGTGGGAGAATATAGCTGCTAATGATACATCTAATAAGGGGTCAATATTCAAAATACATGTATAACTCATACAACTTAACACCAAAAAAGAATTCAATTGAAAAATAAGCAGAGGACCTGAATAGACATTTCTCCAAAGAGGACATACACATGGCCAATAGACATATGAAAAGATACTCATCGTCACTAATCATCAGAGAAATGCAAATTAACACCACAGGGAGCTATCACCTCACACCTGTCAGAATGGCCATCAGCAATAAATCAAGAAGCAAGTGGTGAGGATTTGGAGAAGAGGGAAGCCTCATGCACCGTTTGTGGGATTGCAAATTCCTGCAGCCACTATGGAAAACAGTATGGAGCTTCCTCAAAAAATTAAAAATAGAACTGTTTTATGACCCAGCAATTCCACTTCTGATTATTTATCTGAAGAAATCCAAAACAATGTATGCACAGGCCAGTCTGCAACAAAGTCTGGAAGGCCTGGAGAAGAAGGCCAATCCAGAATTAAATCTTCTGATAACATGAGTAAACTGCTTTTTCATTACCAATGTGACCTCTCACTCACATTGGTCCTCATATTCCTAGATTTTTTAAAAAGTATTACGATCCAATCACCAAATTACCCACATTTCTTGACCACACCTAACCTAGAATTTTCCCCAAACTTCCTTAAAAATCATCAAGCAGAAGCTCACATTCTATAAAATCCCTTTCTATCTCTCACATTATGAGTTTCACAACAGTTCTTGGGTGCTTTCTCACTTTCTGCAGCACGACAAAGAAACCTATTATTTCACTATATGTTCTGGTGGTTCTTAGGTTGGTGAATTTGAATAATTTCCAACAGAGGAGAATAGTAGTCGTGGTTGTTTTTTGTTTGCTTGTTTGTTTGTTTGTTTGTTTATTGTCTTTTCCCCAATATATAGGAAACATCTTATTACAATCAATTTTTGATAGGATTTTTCCATAGAAATAACTTAGTTATCCAAAATGGAAACCATGAGAAGACCAAAAATATACTCTCAAGTTAGGAACAGGTTGCATCTTTTTGCCTGAGCTCATGAAATGAGGGCCTAGAATCAAGATGGATTATACAATAAAGATTACTTCACTGTAAGAAAAAAATAGAAGTAACATGAACATATTTTCACCTTTGCTCTAACAATATATTTTACTCCTTTTCACTGCAAATGCCATATTCTTTTGTAATTACCTTACTTCCACTCTCCCTAGAATGTGAGTTTCCTGATTGGTCACTGTGCCTTACTCACCTGTGAAATTCAATGCCTAACGTATCTGGCACATACTTGATCCTCCATACACACTTTTAAATGAATGCTCAACTACCTGTACAATACATAAATGAACAATGTCTCTAAAGTTGTTGCAAAAGGCTTGTAGTCTTTAGGCAGTAGAGGAGGGATGGAGAGTTACTGCTTAATGGTTACAAAGTTGCTATTTGTGGGGATAAAAGTTTTGTAAATGGATAGTCATGATGATTGCTTAGTGTAATGGGTTGGAATGTTAATCTATGTTACATATATTTTACAATAGCACAATAAAAAATTCTGGACTGTGTTTGTATGACCCTTATTCTTCAAACACCACATTACAAATTAAGTCAATTCTGTGTAGGCTGAATCTTAGATCTTAGAAAAAGAAAAAGATATGGATCCTGAAGTTGGAAAAAGTGGAATGAAATGTCTTAGAAAATTTAGAGTTCCTGGTAATAAAAACATATGATAAAGTATTGACTCTGAAGAAGATTAATATATTGTGTAGAAGGGTAGACTGGTTATTTGCTTTTATTTCTTCCAAGGCATCAAAAAACAAACAAGTGAAAAAATGAAAATAAATAAAAATGAAAACAAAACAAAACAAAAATCCCAGCTACTGTAAAAGGTAGCCTGTGCTAAAGAGTGAAGGCCAGTTGTTTAGAGAAAGATAATTTGTCAACTCTGAATAGTCTAGGACACCCTGGATAACACTAGCAGGAAACTCTGTCTTGGAAATTCTTATGTACCCAAAGGGCTATTAACTAAATGAGGCAAACAAAAGATCAGACTGTCTACAGTGGACCAAAAATAATTTTCATGTAATGTGCATCATTCTTAGAACATCAGAAAAACTGCAAAGGTCATCAGTCATGAGGTAAATATATTAGCTACAAAGTGTCACCTTTTGAAATCATTCCTTGAGAAAGTTGTATTATGGCTTTCCATTGATATATGTACTTCTAAACTTCTCACAATAAGTCACCCAGTAGTTATCTTGAATTATTTCAACCGAATCCCAGATCCAAAGGTTCATGGGCTCTCACAGCCATCTCTGGTGTACGACTGATGCTCTCACTGCAAATACCCTTGGTATAAGAAAGTGCTAGCAATCAATCTAATCAATAAGTGTATGTGTGTGTGTGTGTGTGTGTGTGTGTTCTCAATTTCTTGAAGTTATAAGTAAGTAGTTCTTTTATCACCACTTTTCCTTTACTTCTAGCACATGGGATTTCTGCACAATGAGAGAATAAATGTTTGTTCTTACTTTCACATGTAACTACATCACTTCCTTACCTTTCCCTAGGAAGATTCAAGACCTATAGGCCCATTAACAGGGCATATGTTAGTTTACAGGAAGATGACATTCTGTTGATTGAGAAGGTATAGATAAGTTCTAAATACTTCAAAAACTCAGATAACACATGATACTGCCTGGCTAGAATTAGCAGAATCAGCAACCTCTAGTTCAAGGTAAAGAGATGCTGGAGGAAGTGTGAGATTAATTATAACTTTTTCCCTTGGTCTTTGGGGTACACAGAGAGTATAGCTACCTCCTCCGCATAAAAAAGCTAACTATTCTCAGGCGTATCTGTTTGGTATTAATGCCATAGACCAAAGGGTTGAGAACAGGGGGTACAAGGAGATAGAGGTTCGCAAGTATAATGTGAACACGAGGAAGTACTTGATGGCCAAAGCGGTGGACGAAAAAGGAAAAAAAGGCAGGAATATAGAAGACAAGAATCACACAGATGTGGGCTCCACAAGTGCTAAATGCTCGGAATTGGGCATCCTTTGATGGCAGACGCAGCACAGCCCGCAGGATCAAGCCGTACGAGGTGGCGATGAGGACTACATCCATGCCAGTGACTGAGAGTGCCACAGTGAGACCATAAATGGTGTTGGGCTTGATACTGGCACATGCCAGCTTGGCAATGCCCATGTGCTCACAGTAGGTGTGGGGGATGATGTGATGTCCACAGAAGGGTAAGCGCTCAATGAGGATGACAAAAGGAAAAACAAAAATAAGGCCACGGACTACACATGCCAGACCAATCTTCCCAATCATCATGGCGTTGAGGATGGATGTATAATGAAGTGGATGGCAGACAGCAACATAGCGGTCAAAAGCCATGGCCAGTAGAACAGCTGACTCTGTGCTAAAGACAGTGTGAACAAAAAACATCTGGGTGAGGCAGCCATGGTAGGAAATTATGTGGGACCTAAGCCAGAAGATTGTTAGCATCTTGGGCAATGTGGTTGAACAGAGTACCAGGTCAGTGATGGAAAGTAGACACAGAAAGAGGTACATTGGCTCGTGTAGAGCTCTATCTGTCATGATGATGTAGAGGATGGCACCATTGCCAACCAGAGCAAGGATATACATGGAGCAAAAGGGAATGGCAACCCAAACGTGCTGGTCTTGCATCCCAGGGATTCCAAGTAGAATAAATGTGGAAGGATGGAAGGCAGTGTCATTGGGAACAGATGCAGAGAGCATAATGACACAGAGAACAGTAGGCTCTCTCTTCCTAAAAGTGGTTAGAAAATGAAAGAAAGTCATTGTTGATGCCATTTATTCTTCCTACATACCCGTTCAATTTCTTGCCTTTCTGTCCCAACAATTCTACTACAATTCATGCCTTCCTCATTTTTTTTCTTTTTTCTTTTGGCCTGGGTTGTTGAAATAGCTTTTAACTAATATGCCCACTTTCAGGATTTCCATCTTCCACTGAAGCCTCTACATTGCTGCCTAAATATTCTAACACCATGATTCCCTGAAAGTAAGACCTACCCTGAAAATAAGCCCCAGTTAAATTTGTCAGCCAAATGGATGCATTTAGTATGTTATGACAATGTTCTAGAAGAGGATGACATGACTGTATTTGAATAAATGTAGATTGTTGTACAAGACATCCCCTGAAAATAAGCCCTAATGTGTCTTTTGGAGCAAAAATTAATAAAAGACCCGATCTTATTTTCGGGGAAACAGCATGTGAATATAGTTGGCTAAAATACAAATATAACTTTTCTTAGGGTATGCTATGCGAGATATCTTGCATTAATCTCTTCTAGTCTACTCTCCATCACTTTCCATCATGTTCCAGGCCCTGCAACACTGAATTACATCAACAGACTCCCCTACCCTCTCACTCCTGGATGAATTTGGCACCTTTGCCAAATCGACAGGTGATTGGAAGAAGGTCAGAGATTTATTCCTTCAGCTCCCTTCCAACAGAATTGTTGCAAGATGACTGCATTTCTCTGGAAACAGCTTTCTCTGGCTCTGGGTCCACTGGAAACCATATCCTCCACTTTACCCTTGAATCCAAGTTTTGTAACATTGTCTGCTATCACTAACCCAGAGGTTTCGCAAGCACTTGTGATTTCCCTATGCTGACTCACATCTTTGATACTGGTTTCTGTATTACACTGTACTCAAATTACCTAATTTGAGCATGCAATCTGTTTCTTGCTAAGATCTTTTTTTTAGTTTCATGTGTACAAAGCAATGTAATAGACACTTACACTCTTCACAAAGTGATAACACCGTCCTCCCGCCCCAACCTACTACCCTTCTAACATTATATATGGCTGTTACAGTACCATTGACTATCTTCACAATGCTGTATTCCACAACCAAGTTTACTATTTGGAAGTGCTGAAAAGGCTGCATGAAAAAGTTAGACAACCTAAACTTTTTGCCAACGTTCTTGTATCACGACAATGCACCAGCTCA
The DNA here is from genome assembly GCF_964194185.1 of Rhinolophus hipposideros. Taxonomy (NCBI): domain Eukaryota; kingdom Metazoa; phylum Chordata; class Mammalia; order Chiroptera; family Rhinolophidae; genus Rhinolophus; species Rhinolophus hipposideros. Next base: position 44,632,856 of record NC_138056.1, read on the forward strand.
CACGGCACTGTCTGTGAAGGAGTTTTTAGCCAGTAAACAAATAACTGTATTGGAACACCCTCCCTACACACTTGATCTGGCCCCCAATGACTTCTTTCTTTACCCGAAGATAGAGGAAATATTGAAAGGAAGACATTTTGATGACATTCAGGACATCAAGAGTAATACGACGACAGCTCTGATGGCCATTCCAGAAAAAGAATTCCAAAATTGCTTTGAAGGGTGGACTAGGCACTGGCATCAGTGCATAGCTTCCCAGGGGGAGTACTGCGAAGGTGACTGTAGTGATATTCAGCAAAGAGGTATGTAGCACTTTTTCTAGGATGAGTTCGTGAACTTAATTGTTCACAAACTTCGTGTGTGAGTGTATTTAATTATAGTTGACATTCAATATTATTCTACTTCAGTTTCAGATGTATAGCATATTGGTCAGGCATCTATGCAGTCTATGAAGTGATTCCCCTTGTAAGTCCAGTGCCCGTCAGATACCCTACATAATCTTTACATTATTGATTATATTCCCCAAACTGTATTTCATATCCCCTTGACTATATTATGACTACTAATTTGCACTTTCTAATCCTTTCACCTTCTCCCCCATTCCCACCCGCCTCCCACCTAGCAACCACCAGTTTTTCCTCTGTATCTCTAAGTCTGTTTCTGTTTAGTTTGCTCATTTATTCTGTTCTTTAGATTCCACATGTAAGTGAGATCATATGGTAATTGTCTTTCTCAGTCTGACTTATTTCACTTAGCATAATATTCTCTAGGTCCATCCCTGTTGTTGAAAATGGTAAGAATTCATTCTGTTTTATGGCCAAGTAATAGTCCATTGTATAAATGTACCACAGTTTCTTTATCCAATCATCTATCAATGGGCATTTCAGTTGTTTCCATATCTTGGCTATTGTGAATAGTGCTGCAATAAACATAGGGGTGCATATATATATTTTTCAAATTAATGCTTTATATTTCTTTGAATAAATATCCATGAATGGAATTGCTGGGTCATAAGGTAGCTCCATTTTCAATTTTTTGAAGTATATCCATACTGTTTCCACAGTGGCTGCACCAACCCACTAAGATCTTGAGACAATGGCATACAAAGGTCTTCTTGATCTTGTTCACTTATCTAGCATTATTTACTACCACATTCTACCACATGCTTACTGTTCCATCCATATCTAAGTCATATTTAATTTTGGAAATATTCTAATCATGTTTTATCACACTTGCATACAATTTTATATGGCGCTTTTTTTTTCTTTTTTTCTTTTTTTTTTTTTTTGCTATTCCCATTTGGTCACTGGCCAAGCTGCTAACAGTTATTCAAAACCTAAGTGGATACATCTTTCTCTATGAAGCGTATCTACTAATATGATCCTTCAACTGTGGTGCAGGAACCATACATCTTCAACATACCCTCCTTAGGAAATATAAACTTGTTTTATAATTATGTATGTTAATGCCTCTTGCCCATTACACTATGAAATTTTTGCATCTCATTTTTTCTTTCTATTCATCATCAATGCCTTACATAACTTAGGGTAACAATATTTAACAGGAAAATGGATAAAGGATTGAATATTGCAATTAAAAGTAATTTTTTAAAACATATTTGGGTAAGTGGCCATGGTTGAAAAGTGTTTCTTCTTGGGAGCTTTCCTTATGGATCAAACAAGATATTCTCTCCCTAGATCTACAATGTCCACCATGTTCTTTTCACTCTATCTGCTCCAAGATGTGCTCCTTATAAACTCTTTAATGCATTTCTCATCTAATCTAATCTAATCTAATGTATCCATATAATACATTTCTGTCTTTTTTCTTGAATGGCCACATGCGTTAGTTTGATTATAAAACATATCTGCCTTGGTTTGTGTTGTCTACTTTAAAGCATGAGCCTTGACATGACCAGTCAGGCCAGGAGACACACAGGTGTGTACTCCAGGAAAACTTTAAGATGAAGCATACTATGGGAATAGAAGAGGAAATGAAGAGATCTGAGGGCTTAGTGATGAATTAAATCTGAGTGGGTTTCTTGGAGTGACTAGCCTGTGGATTTAAAATTATGCCACTAGGAAATTAAAAACAGAGAAAGAAACATTTTTCTTTGGAGCCATCTTACCTTGAGAGATCCCTGTAGAGGAAGTCAGAATCATCATTCTTATCTTATTAAAGTTCAGTCTTTGGGACTCGGACACCTCATGTTTAGAAAGGACGGCAACATTAAATTCATCCAATCATTCTCACCTAAAACAAATTTTAGAATGTGGAAACACCTAAGATAGGATCTCAAAAGTTCTGTAAAAGCCTCTTCGGACAACCAAGACGGTACAGTAGGTAAACACTGTGTTTAGCTTCTCTCAGAACGACACCAAAATTACAACTACTCTACAAAACAACCATTATTGAGACTCACTTAAAATCAAGCTGAACTGAAGCCTTTCAACTAAGGACTTGCAGAAGAAGCCACCTCCAGACTGGTAGGAAGGGTAGAGATGCAAAACTGGCTGGGCCCACACCTGCGTGTAATCATTAAATATCAGGAGGGATATTATGGCTGTGGAGGTCCCTCCCATCCCCCAGAGGAGTGTGAGATCCCAGCCCCACCCCAGCCCAGGGTTCCAGTGCCGGAGAGAGAAGTTGCCATAATTTCTGGTTGTGAAAACCAGCAGAGATTGTGAGTGAGTGAGACTGAGGGTGGCTGCACTCTCAGGTGCTCCTCTTAAAGGGACTGTGCAGGGACTTAGCCCCCAACAGAATCACTTGCTCTGAGCTCCAGCACTAGGGCAGTGGCTGGAGAGGTGGCAAGCACATACAGTGGGGAACTGAGTTGTCTGGCTTCTGATGAGGGCTGGAGAGGCAGCGTTCTCCTGGATGGAGGAGCTGGCAGAGGCCATTGTTTCTTTGCTGAGCTCTCCCCCTTCCCTGTGTGTGGACACAAGTGGCCATTTAATCTACGACAATGGAAGCAGAAATATATGATGGGGTAAAGACAGTCTATTCAATAAATGGTGCTGGGAAGCCTGGACAGACACATGCAAAAAAACGAAGCTGGACCACCTCCTTATACCATATACAAAAATAAATTCAAAATGGCTTAAAGACTTAAATGTAAGATCTGAAACCATAAAATACCCAGAAGAAAATATAGGAAGAAACTTCACAGACATTACCCGGAGTAAGATTTTTACTGATATATCCCCTCGCGCCAGGGAAGTAAGAGAAAAAAATAAACCTGTGGGATTACATCAAACTAAAAAGTTTTTTCACAGCAAAGGAAACCATCAATAAAACAAAAAGGGATCCTACTGAATGGGAAAAGATATTTGCCAATGATATATCTGATAAGGGGTTAATATCACAAATCTATAAAAAAACTCACTCAACTCAACTCCAGAAAAACAAACAACCCAATTAAAAAATGGGCAGAGGACTTGAAGAGACATTTTTCTAAAAAGGACATACAGATGGCAAACAGACATATGAAGAAATGCTCAACATCACTAACCATCAGAGAAATGCAAATAAAAACCACAATGAGATACCACCTCACCCCAGTCAAAATGGCTATCATCAATAAATCAACAAACAAAAAGTGCTGGTGCGGATGTGGAGAAAAGGGAACGCTTGTGCACTGTTGGTGGGATTGCAGATTGGTGCAGCCACTATGGAAAACAGTATGGAGGTATCTCAAAAATCTGAAAATGGAACTACCCTATTATCCAGTAATTCCACTCCTAGGTATCTATCCGGAGAAACCCAAAACTCCAATTCAAAAATCTTTGTGCACTCCTATGTTTATTGCATCACTATAGACAATAGCCAAGACTGAGAAACAACCAAAATGCCCATCAGTAGATGACTGGATTAAGAAGCTGTGGTACATTTATACAATGGAGTATTATGCAGCCATCAAGAGGAAAGAAATCTTACCATTTGCAACAACATGGATGGACCTAGAGAACATTAAGTTAAGTGAAATAAGTCAGATAGAGAAAGACAAGTACCATATGATCTCATTTATATGTGGAATCTAAAGAAAAGAATAAGTGAATGAACTAATCAGAAACAGTTTTGGAGACAGAGGAAAAACTGAGGGTTGTTAGATGAGCAGGGGGGTGGGGATAAGGGGGAAGATGAGGGGATTAGAAAACAGTCGATAGCCACAAGATGGCCACGGGGTTTTGAAAATTAATTTGGGGAACGTAATCAATAATGTTGTAAAGATTTTGTAGGGTATCCACGGACACATGTCCCATTTGGGAAACCACCTCGGGGATGACGTAGATGCCTGATCAATGCAATGTACACCTGAAGCTGAACAATAATGAATGCCAACTATAATTTTATATATATATACGTATATATATGTAGGTATATACTTACAAGAAACGGAGTACAGCATTAGGAATAGAGACAGTGGAAATGTAATGGCTCGGTGCGATGTCAGAGGGATAGTGGATGGGGGGGGGGGTCCACACAGTGTGAGGGATATAAATGATAAACATCTAAGTATTACTTAGTCTTGTGCACCTGAAACTAATAAAAAAATAAAAACATAAAAACATAAAACTTGGATAGAAAAAAAAAGAATATACTTCCTTCGATCCCCTATTCATCTGCAACTAAATTATTAAAAGACTATTTTTTTATTAATTACCATACTGTATGCATTTCGCATGCACTACTGCAAGTTTGCTACTATATGATAACAGTTACTATGGCTATAAATTATACAGGCAGTAATGTTATTACAAGTTTTAGTTGCTAATGAAATTATTATTTTATTTGAATTTTAAAGCCAAATCATAGAATTTACTGCCAATTCTGTAACTATGCATATCCTTAAAAACTCAAAAATCAAGTTATAACAGAAGAAAAAGAGTGATTATAAACATATCGGTGTCCATCTTGGAAAAGTGTAAATATTTTTTACTTCTATCCTGGAAAGGCCAGAGATTTTTAAATAATAGATAAATCAGTGGAATATAATCTTTTCATCTAGTTGGAAAATACATCACAAAACATGTATATAGTTCAATAATTATATAGTGCTTGTATCCTACTTGTGATACCTTGAAAAGTGGTCAAGTTGCAGTTGTTTATACAAATCTAGTGGCAAAAAATATGTGCATTTTTGAGGCAGCCATTCTCAAGTTTAGACCCTCTGATTCTGAGAATGTTTTCTTTTTATTAAGTCAATGTCTGTAAACAGAATCCACATCAAGCAGGCATGATTCCTCATCAATATCTTAGGCTTTTATTTTATGAACACTAATATCCTTTCTAACGCTTCTCTTTTATTTACTTTGTTAAAAAAGTTTATTGAGAGTATACTATGTGCCAGGCATTCTTCTAGATATTTGACATATACTAAAGAGTAATAATGGGCATGTTCTATGATATATTAAGGTTTTCTAATGAAAAGACAATTAATTAAATAATCTTCAATATATGTGTTAAAATGTTACACTGATATATGCTATGAAGAAAAGTTACACAAGTCAGTACCTACTCAGAGATGGATTGACTTCATAAAAAAAGCCATAGGCATGAATCTATAGGAGCTGAGTAGGGCTGTTGAGGACAGGATATCATGGACATCACTCATTCATGGAGTCACCAGGCATCAGAGTCTACTCAACAGAATATAACACAGAGTCAGAAAAATCCTCCTGAAAAAATGAAATTCAGTCTCAAAATATGAGTCTTCCTGAAATGACTCAAACATCTCTTGTACAACTCAGCTCCCAGAATCATCACCTCCTTATGTGATCCAGTCTGTAAAATAAGAGATCAGAGAGCCAAGATTCAGGTCCCTGGGTTCAAAATTTTATCCGACTGCAGTTACTTGCTAACTGTATTACCTTAAGCAATTGTTTTTTCCCCTCTGTCCTGAGTTTTCTAAAATAAAGTAGAGATAATAATACTTCATAGGGGTTTTCAGAGATTGAGAAAAATCATATAAAGTGCATACTACATTCTCTTTGATTTAATAAACATTCGTTATGATGCTCAGTGCTATTTTTCATGATTTTGCATATCTCTCAGTCCATTGGTTTTACCATGTACTCCCTCACCATGTACCTCTAAAATGAGGAAACATTTGCAACAGCAAAGGAATTAGTTCCTCAAACTAATTTAGTTTGAGGAACTAATCCTAAACTAATTTAGGATTTAGTTCCTCAAACTGAAAATCATGTTGGCCTTTCTTGAGTCTGTAATCCCATGGTGAGGGCACTGAGGGTTTCACCCTCTTAAATCAAAAACTATTTTCAGGGATATGTAAGACCGGTCCTCAGTTAGCTGGGTTAGATGGAATCTCACAAGACATGAGATGGAATGTTTCCTCAATTACCTCAATCCCATCAATATACCAATGTCATTGAGGCTCCCTAATCATTTTTGGGACCAAGAAACAATTGTGATATTTGGCTTCTTCAATACAAAAGGAATGAGCACATTCTGTGCTGCCACTAAGAAAGAGTAAGAATGAAAAAATGTGTGTCTTATTTCTGTTAAAAAAATGTGTGTTTTATTTCTGTTAAAAAACTTCTATTAAACTGTTCAATGAGTCAGTCACCTGATTTTGCCCTAGAAAAGAACCTGGGGATGCTGAAGTAGGGATTCCAAGCTTTGTGCGCTTCCAAGTTTTCTGCATGTGAAATTACAGGAGAGAATTAGGGAATTATATTTGGAGGGTACGAGCTCTACTCAGACACGGGGGCAACTGCAAATCAAATGAGTTTTCTGATCCTCTAGTCTCTCTAATGACACTGTGAAGGTCCTAGGTTCTCAAGAACAAGGTTACCATCTAGCAAATATTTATAGCTTTATATTTGTCTGGCTGGCATCACGATATAAGTGAGAATAAGATGCAGTTATTGTCAATAAATTCTGACATCATTTTAAGAAAGGCTGTTTCTAGAGATCTATCTGACTGGCTTGTCTTGAAACCATAAGGAAAATAGCAAGAGAATAAAATCTCTAACTGCAGTAGAAAGGATTCAAGCGCACAGAAAATAAGTACTTACTAATGAAAAATTTTCTATGCAATAAGGTTACCCAAATACCTGAGGGATCCAAGGAACTGTATCTCCTATAATAGAATTCAGGGAATAATCTGAGATGAGATCTGAACTAGTCAAGGATATTAATATCTTATTTAGTTTTTATTTTTAAAATTATTTTCTTTTAATTTTTAAATTACAGTTGACATTCAATATTATATTAGTTTCAGGTGTATGGCAGCCAGCGACGTTTACGGGCATACAACCCTGAACATGCCTGATCTCAATATCTTTGTATGATTGCCATCTCTCTCTATCTTTCCCTACCTCTGCTCCTGGCTTTGAATACTTGTCCTTAGTCTTAATTTTCTGTCCATTGCATACATTCAACACTCACCCCAACCTCGGTGGTCAGCAGCATTAGCAAAATCTTGATCCAGCCCAAGTAGAATAGTTCCTAGATCTGAGATTTGGTCCCACTTATCTCCACCCTCTCAAGAATTTTTGGTCCAGAGAGGCTGTGGGTGGCCTCAGCTGCTAAAAGTAGAGGTGAATTTGCAAATGAGATCTCTGGGGAGAAAAATCATTCATATCAGAGTCTTCTCTTAAAGTTTGGCCATTTCTTAAGGGAGGAGAAGGGGTCACAAGTGTGAATAGGGCTTTAAGGCAAGAGTCAAAACTTGAGAGAAAAGGTCCACACTGGAGATACACGTTTGTTAATCAGCATCATAATGATATTTATAGCTATGATGTTAAATGAGATTTTTAAAAAGGTGAATTATTTAAAGAGCAGCAAAAACTAATCCCTAATAAAGACTATGTCATGAGGAAGTACTAGTGAAAGACACAAGTAAGGAGTACTTTCGAGATAGAAGGAAAACCACTGAAGCCAAGTGAAGGAAGTGATTCAAACAGGAGGAAATGGTCAACTATATAAAGTATTGGTGATAAGTCAAGAAATAAGAAGACTGAGACCACTAGTTTTAGCAACTGCAGTCATTATTGACCATAAGGACAGCATTGTGCAGTGGTAATGTGAAATTCAAATAGGAGTGAGTTAAAGTCAAAATGGGTGAGAAGTATCAGAACCAGTAAACATAGACAAATCTCACAAGGTGTTGTGCTGCAAAGGGAAGTAGAGAATTGGGGTAATAAGTGGAAGGGAACTGTAGCCAGAAAGAATTTTAAGGTTAGAGAAATACCATCCAGTTTCTATACTGATGGAGAAAGATCCAATATAGAATGAAATTTGATAATTTAAGAATGAGAGAACTGTTGAAATGATTGCTTTAAGTAGGCTTACACAATGAAATTTAGTGCACAAGTGGAGAGTTTGACCTTGGCATCCATAGTAACCAGAGTGAAAATACAAATAAATGTGTGGATGTAGATAGGTGAGTGGGTGTACTGTCTTTCCCCAAGAATAAAACCTACCCCCGAAATAAGACCCAGTTAAGATCTGAGCCAGACAGACACATTCAGTATGTTATGACGATGTTCCAGAAGAAGATGCCATGACTGTATTTGAATAAATATAGATTGTTGTACATGAAAAAATAAGACATCCCCTGAAAATAAGCCCTAATGGAGCAAAAATTAATATAAGACTGTTTTCAGGGAAACACGTTAGTTGTGGATGTCTGTAGAGATTTTCTCTTTTTTTGCTTCTGTTTCCAGGCAGGTAAAAGCAAGGTCATTTATAACAGAGAATGATGGTAGCAAAGAAAATATTGGAGGTTTGAGGAGATAAAAGAAGGTATAAAATAATCATTTAAAGAGTGTGAGAAAAAATGGAAAGAGAAATGTAATATAATTGCCATGAAACACAAACGGTAGGTGGCCATATATCCCAATATGCTCAGGAAAATCCCAATTTATATTTGTTGTCTAAGTGACATTACTAGTAGTTTCCCTTTTTATTCTCAAATTGTATGTTGTCTAACTAAAAATATTCTTGAGTTTAGCATTCCTAAGTTTAAAAGAAGGTGTCAGCACATTTACAACTTTTATCCCATGGCTGCAAGCACAAAGTGAGTGGAGAGTTGAATTTAGAGAGAGCTGCTGAAAAATAACAATCAAGTGTGTGTGTGTGTGTGTGTGTGTGTGTGTATGTGTGTGTGCACATGTGTGTATACACATAGTGTATTTGTGTTTGTATTAGGAAGAGAGGGAGGGAGAGAGAAAGAGAGAATTTCTGTTAAACAGTAATTCTAAGAATGAACCATAAATTAATGTTAGTAAGGAGAAATAAGAAATGAGAAAAATGAAGAAATGTGAAAAGATGATAAGGTAATAAGATCAATTTATTATTGATACAAATTCTAAGGTATTTGCAAGGAATTCAGAAGATTAGGTAAGATGATCAAGATCTTTGAAGAAAAAACATAGAGTATAGAAAATCAAATTTTTCCAGTTATTGACTATTGCATAACAAAACTACCCCAAAATATAGTGGTTTAAAACAATTTGTTATTATCTCTTATGATTATGCAGATTCACTGGGATCAGTTGGGCAGTTGTCATTTGGGGTCTCTCATGTGGCTGCAACAGATTTTGGATGGAGCTATAGTCATCTCTAAGCTTAACTGAAATTGATGCAATTGATTCTGGCTATTAACTAGGAGCCTGGCCAGGATGTCAAACACACAAACTCTCCATTTGGCCTGGAAAACTCACGGTAGAACAGCTGTGTTCTAGAGACAGCATCAAAAAAATCAAACGTCCCTCCAATGTTCATTATAGCTTTGTTTACGGTGGCCAAGACATGTAAACAACCAAAATGTCCTTCAATAGATGAATGGATTAAGAAGTTGTGGTATATATACACCATGGAATACTATTCGACGGTAAGAAAAGATGATATAGGAACATTTGTGACAACATGGATGGATCTTGAGAGTATAATGCTAAGCAAAATAAGTCAGACAGAAAAAGCAGAGAACCATATGATTTCACTGATATGTGGTATATAAACCAAAAACAACAAAAGAACAAGACAAACAAATGAGAAACAAAAACTCATAGGCACAGACAATAGTTAGTGGTTACCAGAGGTTACCAGTGGTTGCAAGAGGTTACCAGTGGTTACCAGAGGTTAGTGGTGGGAGATGAGGGTAAGGGGGATCAAATATATGGTGATGAAAGGAGAACTGACTCTGAGTGGTGAACACATGATGGGATTTATAGATGATGTAATACAGAATTGTACACTTGAAATCCATGTGATTTTACTAACAATTGTCACCCCAATAAATTAAAATATATATTGTTATTTAAATTGCAGTTCCTTGCTTGAGCATATAAGTTATTTTAAATAAATAAAACAACGGACATTTGTACAGGGGGAAAAAATCAAAAGTCCAAAGACACCAATGAGGAATATGTAAGTGTTTTATAATCTAGCCTTGAATATCCTGAAATGTCACATCTATTGTATTCTTTTCTCAAGAAGTTGCTAAGGCTATCCCAGATAAAAGGGAAGTGGAATTAGACTGCACTTTCTGTAGGAGTGGCAAGATCATATTGCAGAAAAATATATGGGATGCAAGATATTTTTTTGGCCATCTTTTGGGGGGAAAAAACCCTGTAACAGTCCACCTTGTGACCACCTTTTGATCAGTAATGTATATATTCACCTACATGCAAAATAAATTCATCTTTTCCCTAAGATCCCAAAGTCTCATTCCCATCATGGGATTAGTTCAAAGTCCAGGATCACAACCTCTAAATCAAGACAAAGTGTCAGTAGGGCTCCTTGTATTCAATTCCTTGAATACAACTGCCTGAATGTGGTTCCTCTCAATTTGAAGATCTGTGTAGTAAAGAAACGAGAAAGAAATCAGCTGCCTATATAACCAACATACAATGGTGATACAGAGATACAATAAGTACAATTGATACTCATATGTAAAATATTGAGAGAGCCATATTATAGTTACTAACTGGTGCATTGAAAATTAATAAAATCCAGCCAGAGATATATCACCAGTTTTTTGATAAGGAACCATTCCTGCTCCCTGGGAATGATTCTCCATGGCTCTTAACTACAACAACTTCTGGGCAATTGGCTCTATATTCTATGTCATATTTGCTTTTCAATGAAAAATCATCTCTATTTACATCTTAATACCTTTCTCAAACTGCTTCCTGCCTAATGAAGTTGAAGATCCAAAGCCCTCTGTTCATTTTGCACTAACTGTGCCATTTAGTCCAAGCTGATGGTGCTTGCATCGTACATTTCTCTTAAAAACTGTGAGTTCTATATGAATCTTTTAGGGTTTACACTGTCAGACAAAAGGCACATCCACAGATATCTCCCAGATTGCTTTCTGTATGATTTGGGCTGGGAGTTATGGTTAGCTGGAAAAATATCCTTAAGGTTCTTAGAAGCTTCTTTTTCTAATTGAAAAGATTTATTAAGTAAACCCTTAAATAGTTTTCTATTCTTATCAAAAGGTCTTACAGCCTCATCATAGAAATTATATTGCACCTTGAGCCAGTTTTTTCTTTCTTTTGAGAGTCTTTTGTCATTTGGAGAGGCTGAGGTGGGGTGGAAGTCAATTTTTTTATTTCAACCCACATAAACTTGACTCCTTTGTATTTACTCTAAATTCTTTTTGAACAATAAATAATTTCACTTTTAGCTCATATCTCTTTATCTGTACCTTATCATATGTAGCATAAAAATAATGTTGGTACTTTCAACACTCTGCTCCAAAATCTCCTTGTCCAAATGCATCGGTTAATTAGGTATATTTTCTGTTTTCCATATTACTGTAAGCTATGTTATTGCCAAACTTTCTGCAACTCATAACTTTTTCTCCAGGCTTCAATGATAACTTCCTTACTGTCTTTCAAGCCTTCATCAACAGCCTCCTCAAGGCCCTTTTAGCTTCTGTCTGCTGCCTTATTCCAAAGATAATACCACATGTTTTAGGTTTTAGTTACACTAAGACCCCACTTCCTATTGCCAATTTCTGCATTATTTACCTATCACTATAACTAACCATCCCCAAATTTATTGGCTTTAAACAGCAAGTTATTATTACTTTTCATATATAGCCCTAACCCTAGCCCTAGGCCTACATCTAGCCCTACCCCCAGCCCTACGCCTACCCCAAGCCCTACACCTACCGCTACCCCTAGCCCTAGCCCTAGCCCTAGGCCTACCCCTAGCCCTACCCCTAGCCCTAGGCCTACCCCTAGCCCTACCCCTAGCTCTAGGCCTACCACTAGCCCTACCCCTACCCCTACCCCTAACCCTACCCCTAGCCCTAGACCTATCCCTAGCCCTTGCCCTAACCTTAGCCCTACCCCTACCTCTACCCCTATCCATACCTCTAGCCCTATGCCTACCCCTAGACCTAGCCCTACCCCCATGACCCCATCAGTTTAGGACATGAGACAGTATTTAACAAAATTAACACTTTTCCAGTTTAAAAATTTACAACTCTGCTCATTAGTGGTGGCTTGGGAATTGTAGAATCAAGGCTGGTAGCATATATGAGTCTCAGCCAGGTTTTGATCTAGCTTGATCAGTCATTTGATTAACAAACAAACAAACAAATAAACAAACAAAAACCTCTGTCAAGAGTCAGCTCTGCCATGTCTCCAGGCCCAGCCTAGAATTCTTAAAACTTACTGTACAGGAACTGTTTCATTATTTCCCCGAATCCCTGGCAGAGCTTATTTCATAGTGGATAATCAATAAATGTCTGTTGAAATAAAGAAATCAGCTTCTAGCCTTAGTTAATAAAACCCTAGAGACGTTTCTCACTGTGACTGCCATCCCTCCAGATGTGAAGAGGCCTTTCTTTTCAGATACTTACCTCAATGTTCAGTCTTCCTGGCAGTTCTCTCCATCTTCTCTCAGTGGTGAATCATCATTAACTTTGTGTTCAGTCCACTATTTAGAGTACAGAGTAGTACTCTATTTGTGTGGGGCAAATCTCTAACACAAATACATGCAGGTCTAAAATTATAGGTAGTCATCCTGAGTACAGTCTCATGCTTCCAACAGGAAAACCCTCTGTGCAACCTCCCACTGGTCCAACAAGGAGGTCTATCTTCAATGTTTAGTGGCCAAAAACCTGGGATTTATCCCTTATTCCACTCATTCCCTTCCTTTGTGCTCTAACAAAATATTTAACTGCTCTGGAAGTCAGTTTTTTCATCTATGAAAAGGGAATAATAACTTGGAAATTTTTAATTTAAAGAACTCTGAAGAATTAGTGGAGAAACAACTATTACCCTAATGTAGGGAAAATAAGTCTCCATGACTCTCCATAATTTTCTCTCTGATTAGATTGAGTTACAAATCCAGCCAGCTTCCCACTATGCAAAATAGAGATTTTATTTATTAATTAAACTCATTTGTTTCAACCCTTGTGTTCAGAAAATATTTATTGCATGCCCATTATGAACTAGGTGATAGAAATGCAATGGTAAGCAAGGCAGATGCTAGCCTGGTCCTCAACGACATAAGGGAGGGCATAGACATTAAACCACTACGTATACAAGCAATCACCTTATTAAGGTTGAGATAAGTTTGAAAACAAAAAGTACATTTGAAATACAAAGTGCAATAATAATATGTATGAGGTACTAATCTTAATGTATAAGATTAAATAAGAAATATCTGAGGAAGGATTTTTTATTGAAGATAAACAGGAATTGCCAAGGCATAAGTGGAAGAGAAAAAAGAAATTTTATGTATTTGGGAAGCAAAACTCAGCGAGTATGGTGAGGTACTTTCTTAATTTATTAACAGCAGTATTATTCAGCCCCCTTGGGGCCATTTTCTCCAACTTCCCCAAAATACAGGGCTACCTTCATTAAGATTCTTGAATTTTTTTTCAATTGAGTATGTAAAAGAGACAGTTGAGTTTAAGATAAATAAGACACGACTGAAATAATATACTATGGAATCTAAGCTGGATAGAGAAGGAAGAAAGGAAAAGTCAGGGATGATATGGAAGAAGGGACTTACGATGAAGTTTGAATATGCATGAAACCTTTATTGAGAACACATAGTGTGTCAGGTAAGACAGGGTATGAGAAGATGCCTAGGACTAAGCTTCTGCTGTCAAGGCATAAATACATAAATACATAAGCAAATAAGTATGACAGTTTAGAATAGTGGCATGAGTAAAGCAGCACCTGCATGTGCCTTTTCTGAACTGCTTAAAGCACACTACAGACATCAAAGAATATGTCAACACACACATACACAGGATCTTATCTCGTTATGCCAATTTTACACCTTACTTCTTATTGCTACCTGGTGTCCAGTCAGCTCCAACGCCTGGCAACTCTATGAATGAGCAAACAGTCTCATCAGAGGGTTTGCACAGTAAGAAAGATGAAAACAACAAAAGAACAAGACAAACAAATGAGAAACAAAAACTCATAGACACGGACAATAGTGGTTACCAGAGGGTAAGGGGGTTGGGGGGAGGGAGATGAGGGTAAGGGGGATCAAATATATGGTGATGGAAGAACTGACTCTGGGTGGTGAACACACAGTGGGATTTATAGACGATGTAATACAGAATTGTACACCTGAAATCTATGTAACTTTACTAACAATTGTCACCCCAATAAAAAAAAATCTTTCAAAAAAAAAGAAAGATGAAAAAGAGATTGAGAAAAGAAAATGCAGCAGTGGTTTACGATTGCCTTCTGCTGCATAGAGTGTGGGTCCAACCCACATATGCTTGGGTGTAGCAAATCATCAAATGCCTACAAAATGTAAGCACCCTGCTGAGCTTTACTTCTTACTCCCAAGTAATGTAATATGTTCATCTTGATTAAATGTATGACTTCTTTACCAGTGGAGATTTTAGGAAATAGATGTTTTTATCCTGGAACAGTTTATTAAAAGGAACAGGGCTGGCTCCCATCCAACTCTACCCAATACATACTCTACTCACCCAAAGTTTTATTGTTTATAAAATTTTTTATTTGTTATTTTTTATAAAATAACAGGACACTGAGTAGGACAACACAAAAGAAGACTATCCCTTCTGCAATTCCTTTCTCAAATAATTTGTCCTTATTATAATATTATATAATAATTTGTCTGCAATTTCTTGCTCAATAATTTGTCAGGGAAGTGCAAATGAAGTGAAAATAAATATAAATGAAGTATAAGTAAATATAAATTAAGTCCTAGGCTCTGAGTATCATGGAAGATTGCTCTTTTCCTTAAAGTTTTCCATTCCCTGCAGTGATCCTAAGGACAGTACTTATGTATGATCTTGAAGACAATGGAATTACTGAAGAGTTTCAAGGCACAAAGTAACACAATTATGTAAATTACAAAATGATTATGCTGGTTTTTATAGAGTGGAACAGGGTTGGAACTTTTATACTCTCCAAGAGACAGATAACAGATAAGGGCCAAGACCAGCTTGATGGCCAATATAAAGGTGAAAATGTGATGTATTTATCTACTGGAATGACTTATTAGAACCTCAAAATCAAATATTCAACTCAAACATTGAGTTATTCAGTTAATTTTGTTGGAGGGTGATAAGTTAGGACAGCCACAGGTTTCTGGCTTTGTAATTAACGTTTGTGGTGATGTCATTTACCTTAAAGGAAGGCAGAAAAGGAAAAGCACTGTTTCCTTTTCCTTTCCATAGCAGAAATTAGTGAGCTTCCAGGTCGGTTTTGGAGAAATAAAGTTTGAGAAGTTTGCAAGTCAGGAAGCAATTGAATAAAGAATTCAGAACCAGACAAGCCTGTGTTTGGATCCTAAATCTACTAATTATTTTTCTGTAATCTTTATAAGTCTCAGTTTCCTTGTCTGTGAAATGAATGAACTAATACTACTTTCTCATAATTATTTTTTAATTAAACATATTAATACTTGTAAAATATGGACCAAGGGTAGTGAAACTTTCTTGGAACATACAACTGAAAATAGACACAAAAGATAATCAAATCTATGTAATCTGAGATAGGTAGGGGAAAAGTAAAGCAAATAAAGGACACAGGATGAGGGATTAAGAATGTGCAGAATCAGGACTGAAGTGTGAAGCAGTAAGTTTGATAGTTGTAGTAAAGAGAATTGATAGCTGCTTAAAGAGAGAAAACAGGAAGCTTTTCCTTTAATTCAGAAACTGAGAAACACAGGGATGAGTTGCATGGTGGGAAATATCTAACATTCAACTATCTCAAATTCGCAATAGGAAAGATGTAAACTTTAGTTTTAGTGCTCTTCTATACCCATCATTACCTTCTTCATACAAGGGAGGAGAAAACTAAAGCAAGAAAGCCCTTGATTTTCTATAAGTATTGAAGATTTTCTTTCTCCCCTCTCACTCCTGCTTAGACTTTACACATGGGTAGAGCTCTAAAATTAATAGGAGTTAGAGCTTTATTTTTACGTCTTCCTGTGTTATATAAAACTTCACCTAACCAATTTTACCTAAATTTCTCCCTCAGTGGCCCTCCCCACTCATTGTGTCTTCTTCAAAGAGAAAAGGAGGATACATCTGTCCTGGATCTGCTTGGTTTTCACTCCATAAACAATGGGATTTAGAGCAGGAGGAATAGTCACATAGAGGTTGGCAAATAGGATGAGCACATTTCGAGGGACACTGTGCCCAAAGCGATGAGCCAGGATGGAGAAGAAGGCAGGTGTGTAAAACATGAGAATAACACAGACATGAGAGCCGCAGGTGCTGAGGGCCTTTTGGCGGGCACCCTGGGACGAGAGTTGAAAGACAGCATGCAGGATGAAGGTGTAGGAAACAGCAATAAAGATCACATCTGAGATGACAGTCATGAGAGGCACAGAAAATCCATACCAGATGTTGATGGAGATGTCAGCAGAGGAAAGGCGAGCAACCCCTATATGCTCACAGTATGTGTGTGGGATGATTCGTGTCCCGCAGAAAGGTAACCGTTTGAGCAGAAAAACATCTGGCAGGATGACAGAGAAGCTCCTTACAACAATGCTTGCCACAAGCTTGATGATCACCTGTGGAGTCAGGATGGTGGTGTATCTCAAAGGGAAGCAGATGGCCACATAGCGATCAAATGCCATGGCCAATAGAATGGCTGAGTCCACTACAAAGCTGAAGTGAAGGAAGAACATCTGGGTGAGACAACCAGAGAAGGTTATTTCCTGGGAGCCACACCACAGGTTACTGAGCAGTTTAGGCACTGTGGCAGTCGACAGGATGAGGTCTGTGTTAGCCAGCATAGAGAGGAAGAAAAACATGGGTTCATGGAGGCTGCGCTCAACTGCAATGAGGTAGAGAATGATGCAATTGCCCACGATAGCCA
The DNA here is from genome assembly GCF_964194185.1 of Rhinolophus hipposideros. Lineage (NCBI taxonomy): Eukaryota > Metazoa > Chordata > Mammalia > Chiroptera > Rhinolophidae > Rhinolophus > Rhinolophus hipposideros. Next base: position 44,650,168 of record NC_138056.1, read on the forward strand.
CAACATAGATGACACAAAAGGGAATCCCAATCCAGATGTGGAACTTCTCCAGGCCAGGTATTCCAACAAGGATAAAGGAACTGGGGTTGTAACAGCTCAAGTTATACATAGTCTCTTCAGTCTGGGATCCACTGGTTTTTAAGCCCTGAGGACAAATCAGCTGTCAGAACGGTCTATGAAAGATAACAATCCTACGCTGGTGCTGCACACGGTTGAGAACTGCAATTGTCACATTCAGTGTTCCTACAGGAGGAGCACCTCCTGTCCCCTGGATGAGCTGGCAACTATAGAATTGTCTTGTTATTGCCCCTTTTCTTTGCCATTGGCCCTTCATTTCTTTATATGTTATATATTTCTTAATGAATCGTAGGAAATGGTTATTTTGAGGGTAAGCAATTTCATGGGATTAAGCCTAGGTAACTGTGTCCCTTTCTTAATGCAGACTATGTAGAATAGGTCCAGGTTCGAATGGGAATACACACACAAACGCTCACACACACACACACATTGCCAAAAAATGTATACACATTTTAAGAGATGTTATCTTGGTTCACCATAATCAGAAATGTGTGGATGCTGATAGTAACCATTTTGAGTACCCCTTGTAATTGCAGAAGTCAAATGTGACTATATATTATTACAGTTTTAATACAGTTTTTTCATTTCTTAAAATGTGTATACATTTTTTTGGCAATGTGTGTGTGTGTGTGTGTGTGTGTGTGTGTGTGTGTGTGTGTGTGTGTGGAGAGAGAGAGAGAGAGAGATTAAAAATATTAAGTGGGGGAGTAACTGACCTTTTAGAACATATACTATGTTCCAGACAATGGATTTGATGAAATAAGCTGAAGAGTTTCAATAATACAGTAGATAAAAATAATGCAAGGCGGAGGAAAAAGAAAGGACATTCCAATGCTGTGGGTAGGATGGTAGCTTTTGTTACATGAGAATTAAAATAGAATTTAGTGTAGTATGGATGCCTGATGGGATGTGAATATATGAGAATACATCAACCAGAAAATGCATAGGATCAGGAGAGCAGCATTCCTTTGATTCAAGCAGAGAGCACTAAGCTCAGAAGATGATATCTTCAGGGCAATGCCTTAAACCTTGGGAACCTCTGTTTCCTAACATTAGTAGGGGACACAGCTCTACCCATCAGTCAGATTGATAATGTCTCCATAACAGATATCAGCTGATGTGACTGGGTTTAAGCAAAGTCAAGCAGAGCAGATTCTCACCTCCTAGCGATGAATTAAAAAATAATAAAGAAGTTTAGCCTCAGTGTTTTCATTTGTGATCTGCAATACTTGGAACTAGTCTTTGGGAATCTCTAGCTTTGCACTATTTTAAATAGAGCCTACCTTTGGAGGTGCTTTTTTGCACTGAAAACATGCTTTGAGATTTAACTCCATTGTGTGATCTATTGTATAAAGTACTTTTGGTAAGAGAATCAGAAACAGTGCCACAAGGGAGTGCAGCAATGAAGAGGCCCAGCACAACTTGAGCCATCCTCAGACCAGTTTTGTGGAGGTTTAGTTCTTACCTTCCCCAACAAATTTACAAATCATCCAAAAAGCTTTTAAGGAACAGAAGTAGATTGTGTGGGGAAGTCATAACAGCTCTATAGTATTGCGTTTGGCAGGAATCTGTAGTTTTGTGCACAAGGAGGGAAGAATAAATTGAGATGTAAGAGTTTTTGTGATATCTTTGCCAGAACCCCAGGCAAAGTTTTACATAGTGAGCATCTCTCATTTAGGGGATGGTTTTGTCCTTGCCAAAGTCCTTAATTAGCCAAAGTGAACAAAACATCTACCTAGGAGGAATGTAACTAGCTCCCATTGTCTAAAGGCAGTTTCTGCCCCACAGCTATAAGAATGTTACATCTCCAAGTTTGGTGCAGACTAAACTACAGGCACTGAGCTTATTAGAGTAACCATAATGACAGAATTCGTTAAATCCTCCCTAAAAGGATGGTGTCATAATCTCCTGTGACATGAAAAGCAGGTAGACTGAGAAGGCCCCAAATGTCTCTATAATTTAGGCTAGACTGCAGCTCAGGCTCTTGGAGGGCAGACTCACTGCTGCCTGACCAGAAGCACATTTCCTCAGAGTCACAGGAAATAAATTTAAGCGGGGATGAGGGGGAATAAACCACTAATCATTAAAACTACAAAGGGAGAGTCAAAAGAAAAAGTCCAAATCAAGGTCTGCTGCTTCAGTCAAAACCTATTCTGACTTCAGTTCTTTTACTCAAATAGCTCTCCTTTCCTGCTGAATACCCTGCTGTATGACTGGCCACTTTAGTTGGTCTACAATTGAAATCAATAGTTTTCTTCCGGGATCTGTCAACTTATGGAATCATTGCTATCAGAAGAGTCTGTAGGGTTTTCCTCTTCCTTGATTGACTGTAGTTTTCAACTCACCAAACTCTGTCTTCTCTCTTGCTTTACAGGAGTAGTAGGAAGTATCTATTTAAAAGGAAACAAAAATTTAAACTGCGAGAAGTTCTGTAGGAGGTGAAATGAAAACATTTATGTATTTTCTTGTATTCCCAGGAGATAGAACACAGATCATATGGTCCTCTTCATTTCCCATTCCCAGACAAAGGATGAAATCAACCATATTAGCTGTTTTCCCTTGAGATTGGCTACAGCTTTGTAGTTTTAGTAGGCTGTGGAGATTAAGTCCCAAGGAGAATCAATCTAGACAATTCAGAAACAGCCAGTTGAGACAAATTCTCAGAGGTCCAAATATGTTCCTATATATGAGATATTCTTTAATTAATCTATTTGAATAAACTTGTACCAATACTGTAAAATACAATGAAAAATTTCTGGTCTTGATATTGGAAGATAAGACCTCCAACTTTTTCTTCAAAGATTTCTTACCCATTCATTGCACTTTGCATTACCATGAAAGTTTTATAAGCACTTTCTCAACTTACACACACACACACACACACACACACACACATACACGCAGAGTTTTTATTTTGACTGCATTGTATCTATATATTAATATGGAAATACTTGATATGTTTATAATATTATATAGTTATATTATAAATATGATATAAGCCTCCAGTAATGTAGACTTCTTCTAATTTCCTCAATAATTGGTTAAGACACTAACTTGAAAAGATATATGTCCCCCATGTTTATTGTAGCATTATTTACAATAGCAAAGATATGGAAACAACCTAAGTGTTTATACATGGATGAGTGGATAAAGAAAACGTGTTATATATGTACAAAAGAATATTATTCAGCCATAAAAAAATGAAACCTTGTCATTTGTGACAACATAGATGGACCTTAAGGATATTATGCTAAGTGAAACAAGTCAGACAGAGAAAGACAAATACTATATGATCATACTTATACGTGGAATCTAAAAACAAAACAGAAAAAACTAAACTCATAGAAATGAGAAACAAATTGGTGGTTGCCAGAGGCAGGGGTCAGGAAGGAAGCGGGCAAAATGGGTAAAGTTGCTCAAAAGGTACAAGCTTTCAGTTATGAAATAAGTAAGGTCTTGGGACTGTAATGTAGAGCATGGTGCCTATAGTTAATACTGTGTTGCATATTTGAAAGTTGCTAAGAGCAGATCTCAAAAGGTCTCATCACAAGAAAAAATATGTTTTCTATGTATTTAATAGATGTTAACCAGACTTACTGTGTACATTTTTCAATGTATACAAATACTGAATCATTATGATGTACACCTGAAACTAACATAATGCTGTATGTCAATAATAATTCAATAAAAAATAAAAATATCCTTTTTGTTAAAAGCAGAATTTTCTATAGCTGTTATAACAAATTGCCACAAACTCCATGGCTTAAAACACCACAATTTATTATCTTACAGTTTTGTAGTGCAGAAGTCTAACATAGGTCTCACTGAGCTAAAATCAAGGTGTTGAAAGGGCTGCTTTCCACTCTGGAAGCTTGAGAACAGAATCTCTCTCCGTGCTTTTTCTAGTATCTAGAAGCCCTCTTCCTCCATCTTCACAGGCAGCAATGTTACTTGTAACCTTCTCCCATACTCACATTTTCCTCTGACTCCTCTTCTGCCTTCCTCTCCCACTTTTAAGAATTCCTGTGGTTACATTTGAGCCACCTAGGTAATCCAGGATAATCTCCCTATTTTCAGGTCTACTGACTATATAATAGTCATCTGGAACTTAATTTCATTTGCCATGTAAGCTAACATAATCACAGGGGTATAAGATGAGAACAGCATTTGGGCAGCCATTATTCTCCTTAGCACACCAAGTTTCATAATTTGTAAATTATACTTGTGAAACTCACTATTCTTGATTCATTTTAACCTCTACATACTTGTATGTTAGTAATAGTAGGTACATTCAAATGTCCCATTTTGTTTTAGTAATGTCTCCTTCATTCTTAGTTAATATTTTACACATTTTAATATTTTACATATAGAAGTTATATGTATGTTATATATATGCGACATGTTATATGTTATATATATGTGACATATGTTATATGTTATATATATATATTATATATATATCCTCGATATGTAAAATATTAAAATATGTAAAATATCAACTAAGAATGAAGGAGACATTACTAAAACAAAATAGACATTTGAATGTACCTACTATTACTAACATACAAGTATGTAGAGGTTAAAATGAATCAAGAATAGTGAGTTTCACAAATATAATTTACAAATTATGAAACTTGGTGTGCTAAGGAGAATAATATATATATATATATACACACACAAACACACCCTGTTTCCCTGAAAATAAAATCTAGCCAGACCATCAGCTCTAATGCGTCTTTTGAAGCAAAAATTAATATAAGACCCAGTGTTATGTTGTTATATATTATATTATTATATTATATTATATTATATTATATTATATTATATTATATTATATTACATTATATTAAAGACCCAGTCTTATATTATAGTAAAATAAGACTGGGTCTTATGTTGATTTTTGCTCCAAAAGATGCATCAGAGCTGATTATCTGGCTAGGTCTTATTTTCAGGGAAACACGGTATATACATATATATGACCTGTTTCCATATATCCTGGTGATATGTGGCATCTCTCTGAATGCAATCCCCTCTGACTTCTCTCTCTCTTTTTTTTTTTTTAACTTTCTTCTTCTTCTCCTCCTTTCAGTTACCTCATTTTATTCTCCCAGGCACTCTGCCTAAATCAAGGCTTAGTGTGGTGGCTTCTAATCCTGATCCAGGAATGATTTCAGGAATATCGTAGATCTAGTTACTGAGACAGAAAGAAGATTGGTTCAGTTCCTGAGGGCAGAATGTGTCTAGACAAACCAATCTCTAGACAAACCAATCTCTATAAACTTTAATTCTGGAAGGTGGTTTGAAACCAGGTTTTTGGTATTTGTGCATGCATGCATGCCTGCGTGTGTGTGTGTGTGTGTGTGTGTGTGTGTGTGTGATTAATTTATGTTTTTAATCAGGAAACCTTTTTGGCTGTAAGTAGTGATCTCAAGTTTTTTGGTTTTTTTTTTAAGATTTTATTGGGGAAGGGGAACAGGACTTTATTGAGGAACAGTGTGTACTTTCAGGACTCTTTTTCCAAGCCAAGTTGTTGTCCCTTCAGTCTTAGTTGTGGAGGGCGCAGCTCAGCTCCAAGTCTAGTTGCCGTTGCTAGTTGCAGGGGGCACAGCCCACCATCCCTTGCGGGAGTCAAACTGGCAACCTTGTGGCCGAGAGCCCACCAGCCCATGTGGGAATCGAACCGGCAGCCTTCGGAGTTAGGAACATGGAACTCTAACCACCTGAGCCACCGGGTCGGCCCAGTGATCTCAGTTTTGATTCTCCAAATGAAAGACCTTGTTAAAATCGTACAGGAGCTAATTTCTTTCTAGGCTACAATTTCCTTTTTCTAGATCAGGAACTCAGAGTATCTATGGATTTGTGAACCCCTGATCCATAATGCCTTATTTATTTATTTATTTATTTATTTATTTATTTATTTATTATCCACAAAGATGCCATTAGTGTTTCAGGAATCACAATCTATTGACTGGCATTTCGGTTGTTTCCATTGTTGTGAATAGCGCTGCAGTAAACATAGGCGTGCACATATTTTTTTCGAATTAGTGTTTTGGATTACTTTGGATAAATACCCAGGAGTGGAATTGCTGGGTCATAAGGTAGTTCTATTTTTAAGTTACTGAGGAACCTCCATATTCTTTTCTATAGTGGCTGCATAAATATGCAATCCCATCAACAGTACATGAGGCTTCCTTTTTCTCCACATCCTCAACAATACTTGTTTGTTGATTTATTGATGATAACCATTTTGACAGGAGTGAGGTGATATCTCATTGTAGCTTTTATTTGCATTTCTCTGATGATTAGTGATGTTCAACATCTTTTCATATGTCTATTGGCCAGGTGTATGTCCTCTTTGGAGAAATGTCCATTAAGATCCTCTGCCCACTTTTCAATTGGATTTTTTTTTTTGGTGTTGACTTGTACGAGTTTTGTTTTGTTTGTGTTTTTAATAAACTTTGGATATTAAACCCTCATCAAATGTATCAATGGCAAATATCTTCTCCCATTCAGTGTGATGTCTTTTGACTTTGTTGATTGTTTCCTTTGCTGTGCAAAAAAAAATTTAGTTTGATGTAGTCACATCTGTGTGTTTTTTTTCTTTTGTTTCCCTGCCCAAGGAGATATATCAATACAAATATTACTAAGGATAATGTCTGAGAGTTTACTGCCTGTATTTTCTAGGAGTTTTGTGGTTTCAGGTCTTACATCTAAGTCTTTAATCCATTTTGAGTTTATTCTTGTATATGGCATAAAAACGTGCTCCAGTTACATCTTTTTTGCATGTATCTGTACCATTTTCCCAGCACCATTTATTGAATAGACTGTCTTTACTCCAATGTAAATTCTTACTTCCTTTCTCATAGATTAAATGACCATATGGATATAGATTTATTTCTGGGCTCTCTATTCTGTTCCATTGATCTATGTGTTTGTTTTTATGCCAATACCATGCTGTTTTGATTACTATAGCTTTGTAGTATAATTTGACATCAGGTAGCATACCTCAAGCTTTGTTCTTCTTTCTCAGGATTGCCATGCATATTCAATCTTTTATAGTTCCATATTAATTTCAGTATCATTTTTATAATTCTGTGAAAAATGACATTGCTATTTTGATAAGGATTGCATTGCATCTACAGAAGGTGCCAAAAAATGTATACAAATTTTAAGAAATGAAAAAACTGTATTAAAATTATAATACTCAATATATATTGGTAACAAAATATGAATACAAGTCACATTTGACTTCTGTAATTACAAGAGGTGCTCAAAGTGGTTACCATCAGCATAATTTTAACACAGTTTTTTCCTTTCTTAAAATGTGTATACATTTTTTGGCACTCTCTGTACATATTGCTTTGGGTACTATGGACATTTTAACTACATTAATTCTTCCTATCCATGACCATGGTATATGTTTCTATTTATTTGTATCTTCTTTAATTTCTCTCTTCAATGTCTTATAACTTTCTGAGTACAGGTCTTTTACTTCCTTGGTTAAATTTATTCCTAAGTATTTTATATTTTTGATGCAATTGTAAATGGGATCGTTTTCTTAATTTCTCTTTCTGATAATTCATTATTGGTATATACATGTGCAACAAATTTCTGAATGTTAATTTTGTAATCTGCTACTTTACTAAATTCATTTATCAGTTTTAATGTTTTTTGAATGTTTGGAGTTCTCTACATATAGTATCATGTCATCTGCAAATAATGGCAACTTTACTTCTTCCTTTCCCATTTGGATGCCTTTCATTTCTTTTTGTTTGTTTGTTTGATTGCTGTGGCTAGGACTTCCATGCTATGTTGAATCAAAGTATTTCTAGTATTTCTGACTAGTTTTTTTTTTGTGGTTTCTATGTCCTTATTTATGCTTAATATCTCTTTGTTGATGTTCTCATTAAATTCCTTAAGCATCTTGTAACAAACTCTGCCTCTGCTAGGTTAATTTCCTCCATTTCATTTAGTTCTATTTCTGGAGGTTTCTGAACTGGAGAACTGGCATTCCTGTTTGTTTAGGGGGTTTTGTTTGTTTTTTGGGTGGAAGGGGGGACATGTTTTCTTATTTCCTCACCCTGTATGCCTCTCTGTGTTTGCTTTTATGTATTAGGTACATCTCCTCTGTTTCTCAGTCTTTACTGGGTGTCCCCATGTAGTATGTGTCTTGTGTAGTCCAATGGCACAGTCTCCCTGATCTCCTGTGAGTATGTTCCAGGAATGTCCCTTGTGTGTATTCTCTTGTTGTAGTTGAGTCTTGATTCTTTTGTCATGTCGTGAGTGGGATTGACTCCCAGGCTAACTATGAGAATTGGATATGCCTTACTGATTTTGGACTTGTCACACCCCCATAGTTGTTTAATTCTTTAATGTCTGTCTATCTATCATCTATCTATCTATCTATCTATCTATCTATCTATCTATCATCTATCAATCATATATCATTATTTATCCATCAATGAATCTACACATACATCCTATTGATTCTATTTCTCTGGAATACCCTGACTAGTACAGAATCTAGGAATGGACTTGTACAGTCTTAATAGCAAAGCAACACTGAGAATAATTGCCCCATATTGAAATCAGGGAGACAGACGAGAGTTACCTGAGCTGAGAAGGTACATAACAGAGGGAAGGTTGTGGGTGCTAAGATGAAGAAGAGACCTAGGTTTGGACAGTATGAAGGGATGAGCAGTCAAGATGAAGACTGCACAAAGCAAAATCATCATTAAGCAAAATGAAAGGACACTGGCATCCCATATTGATGAGTACAGATCATGTGTTTATTCCAATGAAGATTTCATGTCCCCAAGTAAAGAAACTTACAATCACCATTGGGTGATGGCCCTAGATACCTGTATATTGTCCTTGGATGATCCTACAGGTTAAAGGTTCCTTATGCCCTAAGAGTCCCCTGAATCCACCCAAGCATTCCCCTATGGATTCACATCTGTTTCATTGATGGCCTGGTACAATCCTGGAGCACCAGAAATATGAGATGGCATGATTATTACTTAACGGTTCAGAGGTTATATGAATGAGAAAGGCCTAGAATTAATTTGCAGACAGCAAGTCTACAGTTGGTACCCATCAGACTTTTTTGAATCCAGGAAATCTTCTCTGGTAGTTTGCTGATAAGACAGTGTGTAACTGGGAGCAACTGAAAATTGTAATATTCTTTTCAGCAGAGGTTTTCATTTCTGGAGTGAGGAGCCTGTTAAAAATTAGCTGGCCCTCAGTGTACAGATCTTTTTGTTGTACATAAAAATTCAGGTATTTTTTTCCTTGTAACTATGTACTACATACTGAACTGGAGAACTGGCATTCCAGTAACTGAAAAGACATGAACGTCCCTTGTCAGTCATTTGGCAATAATCCAACAGTGCAAATTATTGTGAAGGTCCCCCCCTGAAGGAGCAAGGGGTCCCAGTGCCATATCAGGCTTCCCAGCCCCAGATTCCAGTGCCAGGGAGAGAAGTCTCCATAATTTCTGGTTGTGAAAACCAGCGGATATTGTAGCTGAGACAGAGGGCGGCTGGAGTCCCAGGTGCTCCTCTTAAAGGAACCAAGCATGGACTTACTCACTGATGGAATCACTGGATCTGAGTTCCAGTGCTGGAGCAGCAGTTGGAGAAGTGACAGGGATATATGGGGGTGGAAGGTGGGGGTAGGGAACTGAGTTGTCTGGCTTCAGGACAAGACCTGGAGAAGCCATTGTTTCTTTGTTTTGCTCTCCCCCTTCCCAATGTACAGATGCAGGGGGCCACCATACTTGAATCTACATCAAGATGGCTGACATGATTCATTTGCCATATCCTGGTGATTCTGACACCCTGCCCTGCCCAAATTTTGGGCGCACTCAAGCCACTTCCAGTGGCTTTTTCATACAAACCACTTGCCTTGGCTCATGCTGCAGATTTTCCTAGGGTGTCTCAAATGTTCACAGAACCCAAACAAGAAGAACCTGTCTTTAGCATGTCCCATACCTCTAGCTAAGTAGCCCTGAGCCCGGCACTAGTGGTAGTTGGCCTTCATTCTGGCTTGGCCTCTCAAGGCACTTCCAAGCACAGTGTGGGCAGCAACTATCTGTGGATTGCTTTGTAGCTCATGCCAGGTGGCCCGAGGTGGGGCAAGGGCTGCAGCTGAACTTGACCCGCAGCAGGTCCCCTCCCAGTTGGCAGTGGGGTTGGAACAACCAGTGGCCAGCTTTGGACCTGCTAGAGCATCATCCAGCTGCCACCTAGGACAACACACCCGAAGAGCAGATTAGGCAGGCACCAGAGCCCTGCTGAGGCAGATCCTGCTCTATAGGGTCTGCCCCTGCACCACAACTCCTCTACTGAGTCACAGCCAGTCCTCACAACCAGTGAGCCAGGGGTCAATACCTCCTAATGACAAGCAAACAGCAACCAAGTCTTAACTACAACAGGAGGACACACACAAGACACACATAGGACACACGGGGAGTGCACAGCTCAGGTGACCAGGAAGATTGTTCCACTGAGCCCAACAGCACACCTACTACATAAGGCCACTGTACTAAGACTGGGAGGCATAGTAGCCCTACCTAATACATAGAAACAAACACAGGGAGGCAGCCAAAATGGGAAGACAAATAAATATGTCCCAAATAAAAGAACAGAACAAAGCTCCAGAAAAAGAACTAAATAAAGGGTGGCCAGTTAGCTCCGTTGGTTACAGCGTGGTGCTAATAACACCAAGATTGCCGGTTCAATCCCCACATGGGCCACTGTGAGCTGCACCCTCCTAAAAAAAAAAAAAAAGAAAAAAGAAAAAAAAGAAAAAAAAGCTAAACAAAATGAGACAAGCAATCCACCACATGCAGAATTCCAACTGGTTATAAGAATGCCCAATGATCTCAGGGAGAACAAAGAAATAGGAAACATAAAAATTGAGACAGAAAGCATTAAAAAAAACTGGAAATAAAGAGTACAATAACATAAATTAAGAATACATTAGAGGGAATCAACAGTAGATTAGATGAAGCAGAGGATCAAATCAACAATTTGGAAGATAAGGTAGCAGAAAACACCCTATCAGAACAGAAAAAGAAAAAAGAATCCAAAAACAAGGATAGTTTAAGAGACCTCTGGGACAACATCAAGTGTAACAGCATTCACATCATAGGGGTACCAGAAATAGAAAAGAGAGAGCAAGGAATTGAAAACCTACTTGAAGAAATAATTACCGAAGACTTCCCTAACCTGGTGAAGGAAATAGACATACAAATCCAGGGAGCACAGAGAGTCTCAAATAAGATGAACCCAAATAGGCCCAAACCAAGACACATCATAATTAAAATGTCAAATGCTAAAATCAAAGAGAGAATCTTAAAAACAGCAAAAATAAAGCAATTAGTTACCTAGGGAGCTCCCATAAGACTACCAACTAATTTCTCAACAGAAACTTTGCAGGCCAGAAGGGATTGGTAGGAAATATTCAAAACAATGAAAGCAAGGAACTTCAACCAAAATTACTGTACCCAGCAAAGCTATCATGCACAATCGAAGGACAAATAAAGAGTTTCCCAGACAAGAAAAAGCTAAAAGAGTTCATCACACCAAACCAGTATTATAAGGAATGTTAGAGGGACTTCTTTAAGTCAAAAAAGGTCAAAAATATGAAAAATAAAATGACAATAAGTACATATCTATCAATAATTACTTTAAGTACAAATGGATTAAATGCTCCAAGACAGGATGGCTGAATGGACAAGAAAACAAGACCCATACATATGCTGCCTATAGGAAACTCACTTCAGATCAAAAGACACACACAGACTGAAAAAAAATTAAAGGAATGGGGAAAGGATATTTCACGAAAATGGAAACAAAAATACAAAGCTGTGGTAGCAATATTTATACTAGACAAAACAAACTTTAAAACAAAGGCTATAACAAGTGACAAAGAGGGACCCAGTAATCCCACTTCTGGGTAATTATCTGAAGAAATTCAAAATGCTACTTCAAGGAGACGTGTGCATCCATATGTTAATTACAGCATTGTTTACAATGGCCAATATGTGGAGGCAACCTTGGTGTCCGTCGATGGATGAATGGATAAAAAGGAGGTGGTACATATATACAATAGAATATTGCTGTGACAGAATGGATGGACCTGGAAAGAATTGTGCTGAGTGAAGTATGTCAGACAGCAAAAAACAGATACAATGTCATTTCACTTATATGTGGAATCTAAAGAACAAAACAAACAAAACAGAAACAAATTCATAGATACGAAGAACATTTTTTTTTAAATTAAATTTATTGGGGTGACAATTGTTAGTAAATTTACATAGATTTCAGGTGTACAATTCTGTATTACATCGTCTATAAATCCCATTGTGTGTTCACCACCCAGAGTCAGTTCTCCTTCCATCACCATATATTTGATCCCCTTTACCCTCATCACCCACCCCCCACTCCCTTACCCTCTGGTAACCACTAAATTATTGTCTGTGTCTATGAGTTTTTCTTTCTCATTTGTTTGTCTTGTTCTTTTTGGTTTATATACCACATATCAGTGAAATCATAGGGTTCTCTGCTTTTTCTGTCTGACTTGTTTCACTTAGCATTATACTCTCAAGATCCAACGGAGAACATTTTGATGGTTGCCAGATGGGAGGGGGTTGAGAATGGGTAAAAAGGGGGACGGGATTAAGAAGTACTAATTGTTTGTTACACAGTAGTCATGGGGATGTCGGGTATAGCATAAGGAATAAAGTCAATTATATTTTAATAACTAGGTATGTTGTCAGGTGGGTACTAGATTTATTGAGGTAATAGATGGGAGGGGATTTGGGGACAGGGTGAAAAGGGTGACGGCATTAAGAAGTACAAATTGGTAGTTACAAAATAGTCACAGGGATGTAAAGTAAAGCACAGAGAATATAGTCAATAACATGGTAATACCTATGTATAGTGCCAGGTGGGTACTAGACTAGTCAGAGGGATCACTTCTTAAATTATATAAATGTCTAACCACTATGCTGTACACCTGAAATTAATATAAAATAATATTGACTGTCAACTGTAATTTTTCAATTACAGTTGGAATAAGAAGTTCAAATTTCAAGGTATAAAACAAGTAAATCATAGGGATGTAATATACACCATGGGGAATATAATCAATAATATTGTGATTATTATCAGATGGTTGCTGGACTTATGGTGATCACTTTTTTGAGTATGTAAATGTTGAATAACTATTGTGTACACCTGAAACTAATATAATATTTTATGCTAGCTGTATTTTATTTAAAATCTTTTTGAAAAAATGAATTCAAAAGCAAAAGAAATAATGCATCAACATTTAATCTAGACATCTCAGTGAGTACAGCTTTTCTGCACATAAATGGATTTGAGATGTTTCTTAGACAAATCATTGCTATTTAGAGGAAAACTAAGGGTAAATTTGGCACAAATGGAGCAGCTCTGTGTCAGGTTAACTTGACACACAAAGGCTTGGGAATGCATGACTTTGCATATCAACTTTTCAAACTGAACTTTGGAACAACAGCACCAAAATCACCTTTCATATGCCAAATACAGACTTTTGTATATCAGCCATTGAGCTATTGCAAGCTTTCACTTGGGAAAGCTGCTTACCTCGAGTGGTTTCATTCTGTAGCACTATATCTTTGTATTTGCTGCACTGTTTATTTGGGCAAATATTTCTAGATTTTCCATCTTAAGGGAGTTGAAAAATGAGACTTGAGCAGAATCATTTACTGTTCCTCTCAAGGGCACAAATCTGTTGTATAGGACACTGACAGAGCTTATCCTTTTCAGTAGTCATAAGAGCAAATATTTATTATATTGTGCAGGACACTTAAGAAGGTACTTTACGTTGAATGACAGTTGTAGACAATGATCTTAAGAGTTAGGTACAGTTTTAAATCTCAATTTCTATTTTGGGAAAAAGAAACTCAGAATTTATTCATCATTACACAGCTTATAAAGGATAAGATAGGATTTGAACGTAAACACTTTGAACACAGCATATTCACTCTGGGTACACATATTATTTTTGTTTTTCTTTCCTTGACTCTCCAATGAACACTCTATACCCTGGGCAACAAACAGACATACACTGAAAGACTCCGTAGTTGTTGGTGGTGGATAGGGATTATTATGAACTATCCTAGGACTGTGGATGGTGGCAGACAGGTTTTGCCATGTCTCATCAAGTCAGTGATAAAGAAAAATATGGATAAATGAAAGTGCAAAGCTCTTATACCAATACAGCTCTGTCTTTAGGAGGGACTCTGATGTCTTTCTTTGAGAAAACAAAAGTGGGTAAATAAGCCCCTCTCCTAATTCAAACCAGAAACAGTATACATCCCAAGGATGAGTAAAAGTTCTAAAGAAAAACAGCAAGAAAGAGCTGCTATGAATGGTACAGATGAGCTCAGGTGCAGGAGATGACACTTAGGATAAGAGGCTCTACAACCGGGTGAGGGCCTGAGAAGGTTCAGGAGTTTGGCTGGCACAGAGTCATGGGAGCTGGACAGTTCCAAGGATTGAAATATGGATAGGCATCCTGAGAAAAGCGACATTTAGAGAACTTGTAGATGAGTGACCCGTGGTTTGTGACATTAAAAAATGAGACAGTGCCTGCTTCATAGTCTAGGAAAACCCCAACACGACAGGGAGGAACAGCCATGGAAAGAGTCAAGACCTTGGGATCAGAGGTGGAAGAGTCCTCAAAGGCATTGTACTCAGATTCATTCTGTAATCCTACAACCCAGTAGCCATTTTCAGGTTTGAATCTGGAGTAAACGGTTTGATGATTTACAAGTGGGGTAAAAAGAAACCCAGAGCTCCTTTTTCTATTGAGGTCATTTGTGTTACTGTATACCCCCAGGATCCAGGCTATCTTCTGAGACACATCTACTTCCCAGTAATATTTCCCTGAGGAGAAATTTTGGCAACCCAAGACATCAAAAGCAAAAAAGGTGCTTGGATATACATTCTTAAAAATAAAACTGTTCCCAGCCGTCACTTGTCTGTGATCTTCAGAAACGACAACATCCGAAAAAGGGATGACTGGATTCAGCCTGAAGTCCACTATAGAAAAATTTACACAGTCAGGTGAATTATATAGGACATGTATGTTTTGTGACACTATAAGGAGGATATTGGGAATTGACTGGGAAGAACTGACTGGGAATTGATTGAGTTAATGCGTCAGAGATGAGTAGAACACTTAGGAACTCTTGTATACATGCATGTTTGGGAGGGACACATAAAACTAAGATCATGGGACCTAATAGTAACCACACTTCTGAAAAGAAATAAGAACATGGTGATTTGAAGACCCTGTAACTTCTTCTTACCCCAGTAGTTTTGGACTTCTGTCAGCTCTGAAATGACAAAAGTTTCATTGATGTTAGAAGAAAAGGAGGAAACACTGATACCTATCTTTTCCCTCTAACGGGGAGAAAGGAGGGGAGCCCTGTGAGGCTATCAACTGGTGAAGGAGAGGAAACCTTGCCATTCCCCCTTAGATATGATCAGATCTTCAGCATAGGGTATGTATCTCTCCCTGTCAGACCTACCTCCTGTCTTTTGTCCTCGCCTAGAAACAACATCCACTGCCTCATTTTGCTCTGATACTATAAGAACCCTCCCCTATCTCTCCTCACCTTTAAACTCTTGTAGTATCCTGCTCAGATCTGGAGCTCGGAATGCACTCTTTAGTTTCTTGGAAACAATTTTTGGCTTCTTCCAGGTCCAGCTCTCACTCCTAAAAAAGACAAAATTTGACCCCCCACACTTCTGACCTTGTGTCTCTACAAGACCACTGTCTCCCTCACCTTTCACTTCATTGATGCACTTGAATCCTTTTCATTGAAGAGCCTGAGGAAGGGAGAGGTGAGAGCCCTGAAAGTGCAACCAGAAGAAATGTCCTCATGTCTAACTTTCTATTTACCCTCTGTATGACCTTGGGAAGGTCTTCTCCTCAAAAGAGCTTATGTTCTTCCTTCTAAAATGGAAAAATAAACCCCATGCTCTCAAGCTCTTAAAAATAATACAATATTAGATAAAATAATGTACCTATAAAAGGTGTCTGATGCTTCTAAAAGAAAGTATTTGATACATGGAGAAGTCACTGCCATCTCACTGGTTCGTCCAGGGACGGGACAGAGACATGGGTTCCCAGACAGATTGTCATTCAGTGGAGAGGCTCTAAAACCTGGCTACTGAGAGTTTTAGGTTATCAAGTGTGGGGCTCCTGTACTGAAGTCTGAACAGTCTCCAAAGCCTTTCACCAGAGTACAGATGCTGAGAATAACATATGAGGTCACATTCTCTGGGGAAACATTACAAAATGTGGGAAAGGAGGTCCAAATTAATAGTGGTCTGATTATCATGTGCTTGGGAAATTCAGTGGGTAGGTAACTTTATCCAAGTGGGTAGGCAACTTTACCCAAAGAAAGGCATTTTTCCTACAAGCTGCTAAAGTATGTAAGCAAAAAGAGATTAATTATTGGCACCAGGACCAAAGCTACTATTCCCCAGACTTCAGCCTATTTTTATTTATTTATTTAGAAATCCAAAGAACACCACCTAGAAAGACTGTTCTTCCATCCTCAGGGAGGGAAGAAAATGTAAAGGAGATGCCGTCCTGGAATATTTGGGGGCCTGGCAGATAAAGAGAAACAATATCCTTCCTGTGACAAGACAGACACCTATAAAGTATTATAGAAATAAGCACTGAGGCAGAGACTAAGGTTTGACTAGAATGAATGAAGTCATGGAGGTCTGATACTACAACCCCTAATTTTTAATGCTTCTATTGATTCTAACTCTGTGACCTCCCACCACCCAAATTTCCTACCATTAAAAAGTTTCATCTGTGATCAGCAATTGGACACAATGTAATGCTCAAATTTCCCATGTCTGTCAATTTTAAAAGCCCAGATTGATTCCAAGATTACTCTTATAGCTATCATTCTGTCTTGACACACACAAAAAGGACCATACCTGATCTCGCATACATACCTTCTTATGACGTTAATCACATCCTGGGGAGAAAAGAAAAAACATGAGTCAAGTAGAAGGTTGCCAGATTGAGAAAATAAAATTGGCAGATTAAAATTTAATTTTGAATAATAACAAATATGTTTTAGAATTAGCATGACCACTACAATATTTGAGATACTCTACTATTGAAAAACAATGTGTCATTTATCTGAAATTCAAATTTAACTACACATCCATATTTGGTCTGGCAATCCTCAAAGGGGTGATAATCCCTCCTACCTTACAAAGTTTTATCACCTTCCTTCTCACACCCCTAGTATCTCTTGCTTGGGTGTGAATAAATAGATGGTCAGAATATGGCAGAGAAAATGTAGCGGTAAGACCCAGACCAACCATCCTAAAAGACTCATGTGAGGATGTAAGAAAAATGCTCCAAGGATCTGGAGATGGAACGTATTTAAAAGAAGAAAAGAGACCTACTATTTCTTTAATATACATTCATGACAAGACCTCCTTAACTTGTATGCTTTTATTTATTCTAGAGACAAATAAAGTTGAAATCTTCCATTTGTCAGACATCATTCCAGGCACTGGGGAATCAAAGATGAATAATTAATAATTATGGTCCTCAAGAAATATACTTTCTTTTGCTGCAGGAACAAGCAAACTAGCACTTGAAGCAAACATTTCTCTGACCTCCCTCTGCTCACTTTATATACCTCCTATACACTACTCATAGAGGGCCTCATCAATTTTGAAGTATGAAATAAGCTACAGGAACCAGCAGCAGAGAAGGCCTAAAATGCAACGTACTGTTTCCCAACTACTCACATTCCATTGTCTAGAATGGTATCAATACGGTATCAACCACTCTGTCATTGTCTCAAAACTATAGCTTACCCTGAATTCAAATATTATATTAATATAGGCCAATCTATATCCTCAACTTCTTTTGGCTATCTTCTTTTCCCCATCATACTAGTATTTGCCTTATGTTTTTAACAGAAATGTACCAATATATTTGGTTTCCCCCTCTCTATTCTAATCCCTTTATACCAAAAAAGACTTGGACACTAGTTAGATGACCGCCATCTCCTCACACTTTTTACCAAATTATTTCCAAAAAATGCTTTAATATAATACAATAGTTACCATAATATTATAATGGCTGATTTCCATCATACGTAAATTATAACAACATATATTAAAGATCTGAATTCAGATATAAACTATAAAACTTTTAGAAGACACCACAGGGAAAAAGCTTCATAATATGGGATTTGGTAATGATTTCATGGATAGGACACAGAAAGCATAGGCAATAAACAAAAAATTAATAAATTGGACCTCACCAAAATTAAAACTGTGAACCAAAGGACACCATGAAGAGACTGAACAGACAATACACAGAATGGAAGAAAATATTTGCAAATTTCATATCTGATAAGGCATTAATATCCAGAATATACAAAAACAAAACTTCTAAAACTCAACAACAAAAAATAAACAACGGAATTCAAAACATGAGGAAAGGATTTGAATAGTCATTTCTCCAAAGAAGATGTACAAAATGGCCAATAAACACATGAAGAGAAGCTCAACATTATTGGTCATTATGGAAATGCAAATCAAAACCACAATGAGATACCAATCTATATCACTTAGGATGGCAAAAAGAAAAAAAAAACCTCATGAAAAATAACAAGTATGGGTGAGGAGGATATGGAAAAACTAGAACCCTCACACTTTGCTTGTATGAATATAAAACGAAACTAAGGAAAAGTTTGGTGGATCCTCAGAAAGCTAAACAGTTACCATTATAATCCAGCAATTCCACTCTGAGGTATATATCCAAAAGAATTGAAAGCAGAGATTCAAACAGATATTTTTATGCCAATGTTCATTGCAGCATTATTCACAAGAGCCGAAAGGTGGAAACAAGCTGTGTCCAATAGATGAATAGAGAAACAAAATGTGGTATATACATACAATGGAATATTATTCAGCCATAAAAAGCAATTAAGTTCTGATACATGCTACAACATGAATGAACCTTGAAAATATTATGCTAAATAAAATAGGCCAGACATAAAAGGACCAACAATGTATGATTTCACTTATATTATAGAGGTACCTAGAATTAGGCAAATTCATATAGACAGAAAGTAGATTAGCAGTTACTAGAAACTGGGATGTGAAATGGTGAGTTACTGCTTAATGGTTACAGAGTATCTGTTGCGGAGATGAAAACATTATACAAATAGGTAGTGGTAATTTTTGCACAACATTGTGGATATAATTAATGCCCCTGAAGTATACACTTAAAATTTGTTAAAATGAGAAATTTTATGTTGTATTTTTCAAAATTTTAAAACATACACAATTGTTTAAAATTTTAATAATGTAATATAACAAGTATGATGGAATTTTATACATTAAATGAAAAATTATAGATGTGTTTTATATATTTATAAATGTGCTAAAAGAAATGGATGAGAACTCTTTCCTAGGGTGGAAGATCTAAACTCTCATGTAATATTCAAATCTACTTTCAAATCCAACATTTTTATCACTTTTATTCTTATCGGTCTAAAAGTAGAAACTCATAATTTGCTCAGCAAACAACAGATATATGATAAAATGGTCCATCACCAAAAAATAATCCAGATAACAGGGAAACTGTCATCTCAATTCCCAGTTGGCAAAGTTGTGGAGGGGAAAGACCAGAAGCCCATCACATATACCATGTTTCCCCAAAAATAAGACCTACCTCGAAAATAAGCCCCAGTTAAGATCGTCAGCCAGACGGACGCGTTTAGTACGTTATGACGATGTTCCAGAAGATGACATGACTGTATTTAAGTAAATGTAGATTGTTGTACAAGACATCCCCTGAAAATAAGCCTTAATGCGTCTTTTGGAGCAAAAATTAATATAAGACCCGGTCTTATTTTTGGGGAAACATGGTACCATAACAAGTTACAACTTGAAAATGAGTAACATAAACTCAAAGTGTTTGTTGATTGGCCCACATCGCTGCCCCAGATCTATCTCTGTCAGTAGTGGTCCATGACCCTACCTAAGAGGAAAACTGTAGATACTGTCCATTGTGTGACTCTACGTTTCCAATAGGTACAATTTTCTAGGTTGCATATTAAAGTATATATATCGCTTCATGGATGGAACAATCATGAGCCATCATTTCTCAGGATTATGATTTATCTTTCCCGAGTACTTCCTTAAAATGTTGTGATTTTGCTTTCTTACTGCCAATATATGAGCGAGTCACCAAAACTAGAGGTCTCTTCCAGTCCTACAAATTTTGAATCTCAAGTTTGTGTCCAAGAGTTTAGTTTATTTGTTAATATTTGGACATTATCACAGAGTTATTTCAAAATGGGCAATTGGTCCCTATCCCTAATCTGCATTGCAATGAACAGACATCTAAAATGTTGTTTTGTATTATACTCAGGTAGGAAGTTGGCCATTTGACATTTCTATGACTGGTTCCTCAGTCTCTAGCTCTTCCTCAGTCCCAATCATAAGTCATACTTTGCTTTCATCCTCTCTGGCTTTGTTGGCACTATGTTTAGCTTGGAGTAGAAAACCTGGATTTTGTTGCAAAATGGAGGAGTCTCTCCTTAGCAACGTTAGCTGAAATATCACAGTCCTATATCTCACTACCAAAAGCTAAACAAAACAACTATATGCAAAAGCATCAAGTATTCAAGCCTTATTAAAAACAAAGTCTGAATCTCAGTATAGAATAAGTGATTCTGTACTGAGCTCCCTCACTCCCACCTTCCATTTGTAGCCCAACAAATGCAGGAAATAATTTACAAATTACTCAGTTTTCTGTTTATTTCCAATGACCAAATACAAAATCAAAAAGGCTTGATAGAAAAGATGGGGGTAGACTGTGCCCAACAGAATAAATAAAATATTCAGTAATTTATCTGGGGCCAGGAATAACTGGTCTGAACTCAAATGACCACCTTAGTGTGCTATTTCTGAGCTTATACTTCTCCTGAGTTAGTGTCATTCTCAGATTTCACTTGGTTATCTCTGAATGACCAAGCATTATTTCTACCTGCCTACTTTTGAATGGCAAAAATGTCACATTCATAAACATGGAATAGAGAAAGATGAAGAGAAAATATAAGAATTGGTTAGATCATATGAGGAAAACTTGAAAAAGAAATGTAAGAAAAAGAAAAAGGAGGGGAAAATGAAAGAGATTTAAATGTCCAGATTGGAAAATAAGTACAGTTGTGTTTATTTACAGATGGCATGATCCATTATGTGGAAAATCTCAAGGAATACACACACACACACACACACACACACACACACACACACACATACTCACACACACACACACACAACTGAAAACTAACAAAAGAGTTTAGGAAAATGTGTGATACTAAATCAATATTAAAATCTATTGTGTTTTTGATATTAGTAATGTAAAACCCATACAAAATAGAAATTTATTTATAATAGAATCAAAAAGAATCATCTGAAATACTTAGAAATAAATTTAAGAAAATCAGTAAAGGACTTCTGAGCTAGAAACTACAAAATACTGCTGTTAGAATTTAGACTACTTAAACAAATTAAGAAATTTTATATTGTTAAGATAGCAGTACTCCTCAAATTATTGTTTAATTCCATGTTATTATGCCTATCAAAATCCCAGCAAGTCTTTAATAAAAGTTCACAAGATATCCAAAAAATTTCGTAGCAAATACAATGGACCTAGGACAGCGTTTCTCAGCGGTGGCACTACTGGCATACTGGCCCAGGTAATTCTTTGTCGTGGAGTCGGCCCTGTGCATTGCAGCAGCATCTTTTGCTACTAACCACTAGATGGCAGTAGAATTCGCCAAATCTTCCCTAAGGGGAGGTGGGTAAAATGGTCTCCATAGAGACCAACTAACTTGGAATAAAATTGTTTTGAAACAGAATTGTTTCAATTGTTTTTTTTCAAACAAGTTAGAAAAAGATACCAGATGTGGAAGATCATATGAGGAAATGACCAATTTCAAAATTTTTTATGAAGGCACAGTAATCAAATGCTGAGAATATCAGTGTAAGAACAAACACAGAAGTTCATGTAACAACTTGATAATCCAGAAATACATACTACACTTAGAGCAAATTGATTTTTGACAAAGATTCCAAAATAATTCAGTGGAGGAAGGGAGAGTCTTTTCAACAAATGTTGAACTGAATTTGTTAGTGGATTAACAACTTAATATATTTACTAAAAATCTTTGAAATGTATATGTATAATGGGTAGATTTTATATGTAATTTATACATCAAGAAATTTGTTTTAAGGCAGAAGTGAAGATCTAGCACAGGGGTGTCCCAAGTGCGGCCTGCGAGCCAACTGCGGCTCGCAATCGATTGTTAATTCGCCCACAGCGAATTCCAAAAAATATATTTAGTTTACTTAAATAAACCAGGTGAGGCAATACGTACTTCATCTCGAGTGAGTGGCCCGGCTGTTTGTGTATTTTACCGCATATGGCCCTTGGTGAAAACCATTTTAAAAAGTTTGGACACCCCTGATAGCAGATAGAAATTGGTTATTTCAGTATTGGAACCAAAGTTAAGAAATTCTTGTTTAGATAGTAAAGGAGAATGGCAAGAAGTCAAGTAGACAAATTCTGAAATTTCCTGAATTTCCCATAGCTTAAGATCACAGTCATGCAGTTAATTCCATGAAAAAAAATGTTTTTAACATTCATACTAGGCACAATTCCTCCATTAAGTCTGTACAGGTTTCTTCCCACAACCTTCTCTAGCTGATACAAACACACACACATACACACAAACACAGAAACACATATACATACTCCTACGTGCTCATCCCTCACCTCAGTATTACACAGTCTAGCACTGCATTAGCCTCCCCTCAACAAAACAGCAACAAATATCAAAATCAAACATAAACAGAGACTGGAGTGGTTTGTCTAAGCTTAGTGAAGGGATGGATGCCTTACAAGTGCCAGATCACAGAGAATTCCGGGAGCCTCTAAAGTATCTTGTCTCCAAATTTTTCAACAGCTTTTTATAGAATAAAAATAATGGGAATTCTCCTTGAAATTTGTACACTGAATTATTCCTATGATCCTTGAACTGAATGATAGAGAAGGGGTACTTGTGGGGTCAAAGACCTGTTAATGGGGCAGAAAGTGCAGGGATCCAAAGGAAAGGAAACTTTGTCTCTGTGTTTTCCCCAGAATCTCAAATGTAGGAACTTCTCAAAGGCCTTACCTGCAGCGTGTCTAGTGATGATCCCCATATCTGATGCTGGAGATCCAAGATGAGCTCGCTCATGTACTGCCTCTGCTGGGCCACCTGGTCTTTAGCCGCTGCCAGGTTATCTAGCACATTCACTTCATCTTCCTCCAGCTTTTGCAGCTCCTTCCTCTCCTCCCTGTCCAAGACGCCTCTCATTTCATCAAACCCTTTCAGAATCTTCTGTCTCTCAGTATGCACACAATGCTTTGGGAATGAGAAGAAAAAGACACAGTCAGTCTGTCTAGCTGAGGGCCTGCTTTTCATGGGCCTGAGAGCCAAACAAACCTATTTTCCTTAGGCAGTTCTCAGAGAGATGGGAATTGAAAGCAAGTAAGCAGTTCCTGGGAAAACCATTTTTCCTACTATTTTCCCTTTAGCTCCTTCCAAAGCAATTCATTCAAGTCTACTTCATCAAGGCCAACCAGGAGACACAATGTGATTCCCTGATGAAGTCTGAATTGCAGACACTTGTCCTGGATAGTCATGCCACACTGTATATGAAACTCTTCAACCTGTAACTCCTAAACAGGGAATCCTGGGCCTTCCTCAGTGTGTTTTCTGAAAGTATCAGAGCCTGAAACTTAATGACGGAAATGGGACATGGGATTCATTAGTCGTTTTTACATTGCTTCCCTCTATGCCTTTGCCTCCAAATAGTTTGTTTCACTTGGTGTACTCTCCAGCTCCCAGCCCTCAACAGGAGAGGGATAGAATGAGGACTAATCAAATGTCCTCTGGACTCACAAATTCTGAGGTAACAAGAAGGAAGGGGCTTTTTTGTGATTGGACCAAAGTGCTGCCCAATTTCCTGTCTCAGAACTTCCTCAGAAACAATCTCTTCCTACCTTCCAGGCAGCTCTCTCTTCACTGATGTTAGCTTCTAACTTCTCAGCTTCCTGCTCCTCGTCTGTCAGCTTCTTCAAAGTTTCCTGTAGCTTCTCCTGTGAGAAAGAAATCACCAAAGTGAAACTATGAACTTTCTCCGCACCTGAATATAGGATAAATAGGGAAGAAATGAGGCTCATCTCAGGAGAGACTAGAGTTCACAGAAATGATACTGGCAATTAGAACCGAGAACGTAGACAAAAATCTTTATCCCTGGGTGATGGAAGTTTCCATCCCTTTATGAAGGGTAGCCTGCACTTCTCTTCCTAGAGGAAGACCTGCTCCTGCAGCAAGAAAAGTCCTTTCCTTTCCCACATTTAACTAATCGTGTTCTGCAATCAGAACTCAGCTTGGGAAGCAATTCTCACTCAAACAACTTCTGTTTGCTAAAATTTTGTAGTCTAAGTTTATTCTTGAAGAAAACGAAAGAATGCACAGAAATGTCCCTCAGCTCTCAGAAGTGTAGCCAAGGCTATGAAAAGAGAATGCTGGGCTCAATTCTAAGATAACAAGGTGAATAAATATGATTTAAAAAGTGAAGATTTCACTTCAGGTACCATTCAGCCCAATGCTCCTCCACTCTGGGGCCTACCTGACATTCCTTGACCACTTCTTCAATGGGGAATGTTTGGTGACCTTGGTGCTCCAGAGACAGCACACAAAGCTTGCAAATGGCCTTCCCATCCTCCTTACAGAAGATAAGGCGACTTTCTCCATGGTGCTTACAAAGATCTGCCCCCTGCCACCGGTGTGAACTTGTGTTGACCTCCCTGATTTTCTTCACTATATTGGCCAGCTGCGGATTAGGCCGAAGGTTGTAAGGCTGGTATCTGCTCTGGCACACAGGGCAGTGGTGTTCCCCTCCTCGGGCGAACACAGGCTCCTTGTTGTTCGCAGTGATGCAAGCTTTGCAGAAGCTGTGGCCACAGTCCAGGCTCAGGGGTTCTGTCAGAAGCTCCAGGCAGAGGGGGCAGGTCAGCTCCTCCTGTATGTTCATTTGTGCTGAAAAATCCATTGCCTTTCTCCCCTGACTTCTTCCTGTTCTGATGCCCAAGGCTCCTCTTGCTCACAAACTCCTGCAGGGCTGCGGATAATGAAGGGGGCAGGATAAGAAAGGGAGAAATAGAAAGGATACTGATTGTGCAGAGAATTAGAACTGAAGAGAACATTAATATTCAATAAAGAAAGGAAAAGAGAGAAGAGTAGGTCAGTATAGAATGAAAAGGGCTCTTTGTAAAATTTCAAATACTTTTCTCTTAATTTGTCACATAACAAATTTCACCCTGTCTGGGCAATGATTACTATTTTCTCTCCTTCTACTGGAAAGAAAGACAAATTGAGGGCCTTCGGACCAAGAGCTTTGTGCAACCCATCATTAGTCCTGCCTTTTCTTCCCTACCTAAAAACATATCCTGCATGTTAAATGTGCTATCCCCTCTGTGTCCCCAGGATTTTGCACTTGCTCTTCTCTCTGCATAGAATGATCCTACGACTGCCATTTGCTTGATTTACCTTTATTTAACAGTTTCATGAGTTATATTTACATCCCATGTATTCATTTTAAGAGTACAATAATTTCTAGTAAATTTATGGAATGGTATACCTAACACCAAAATCCAATTTGAGAACATTTTTATTTCTTGAAAACTAACCTAATTCCATTAGTAGTCACCCCCTGTCTGACCCTGAGCCTCAGGCATCAATTAATCCCCTTGTGTTTTTAGTGATTTGCTTTTTCTGTTTAATTCATAAAAGTGAAATCACAATATATGGTTTCTTGAGTCTGAATTCTTTCACTTTGCTGTCATTGAGGTTCGTCTCTCTTGCCTTTCTTTCCCATGCAAAAAACATATTCTTATTAAAAGCACCAAACCCATTGCTGCCTCAGAAACTTTGCAGTGGCGTATCTCTCTGCATGAACCGATCAGCTCCCTGATGTCAGCATGACTCACTCTTACATTTTACTCAGTCTCCCCTTCACCTATTTTTTTTATCAGAAGGACTTGCTCTTACTTATCTGTAGGAAAAGTGCTAATACTATGGCTTGCTATACATTTGTTATCTTTCTTGTTTTTACTACATAATATATAACATGTTTCTTTAACTGTCTCCCTCTTCTTTCTGAAAAGTAATGCATGCATAGATCAGGCACTGTTTTGTTCACTGATGTATATCGTCAGTACCTAGAACAGTGTATCACATACAGTAACACAATGTTTGATGAATATATAAAACTAGAACTTCCTCCTCTCTCCATGGATGACTACTTTTCTTAGCAGTTTTTCATGCTTTTTTCCATCAATTAACAGTTCTTCATGACTCTGGGTGGTGAACACATAATGCAATATATAGATGATGTATTATAGAAATGTACACTTGAAACTTATACAATTTTACTAACCAATGTCACACCAATAAGTTTAATAAATATCTATATACATTTTTTAAAAAGTAAGAGTTCTCCAATAGCTGAGATGTGTTTACCTCCTAACACATCTGTCCCACACAGAGCCTTTTCATGCCCTCAACCTCATTCCCCAGAGACACCTACACACAGCAAGGACCACAATGAGGAAGTCATTTTATCACTAACAATTTTATAACCAGTTATAATTTAGAGATCCCCTTGACCTATTTATTATTCATATTAATTTTTTTTGACAAATATAAGTATTCCCTTCATCAAATGTGTCAATAGAATAGATGACTTACAGAGATCATTCTTTTGTCATAGGTAGAATTGGGGTGAACATGTGATCCTCGGGATCCCCATTCAGAGTTCTCTCCACTACTGCACTGATTTAACCAATGACAATCAGAGGTAGAAAATGCAAGAACTAAATTGATACCCAATGCTATGGTGGTGTAGAAATGGAGTGCTCAAGACCAGGTGGGAAGTTCTGGGGAGTCTTGAGCCTTTCCCTTGACCTGGACATAAGGCAAGATGTCAATAGGCACCTGAATATTTCTGTTTTTAGGGAGGAAGAGAGGGGTTCATATACTGAAGATCACACACATGGCACAGACGTAAGGAACATAAATTCCAGGGAGGCATCTCTCAGTCATAGGAGGGCAGTTTCAATATAGAGGTTTCAACATATAGTGGAAAGAGAAAGTCTGTCCTGTTTCAAACATGTTGAGTGCTGTCATGTGATGAATTGTGTCCCGTAAAAAGTTGTTGAAGTCCTACTCCCAGGATGCGTGAAGGCAACTTTATTTGGAAATAGGGTCTTTGCAGATGAGCGTGTTAAAATGAAGTCACTAGGATGGGACATAATCCAACATGACTCTGTCTTATGGAAAGGGGAAATTTGTACACAGATAGACATGAACACATAGAGAATACCATATGAAGAGATCACGGTCATGAAACTATACACCAAGGAACTCAGTGATTGCCAGCACCATCAGAATGGAGCAGAGAGTCAAGGAACAAATCCTTCCCTTACAGTCCTGAGAGGAACCAACCCTGCCAACACCACTGATGTTATATTTCTGGGCTCCAGGACTGTGCGAATACAAATTTCAGTTAAGCCACTAGTTTGCTGTGGAGAGCAGGAAGTAAACTGACAAGGTCCTTGCAGCCTGAGAGGTCATTCCAAGGGACGCATCCTACCCCAGAAAGAACAAGACAGCACAATCACAGCCGCAGACACACAAGGTTGCAAATACACATAACAGAAACTTCTACTAATACTTGCTTAGACAATTGTTCTAGACAGTATAAAAACTGTGTGAAAAATAAAAACTGCGCCACTGCTCTGCCATCCGTGGACAGTGGATTCTTGATCCCAACTTCCCTGTCTCTGTGTTTTTCTTAATCTCCCACCCTTCCCTCTCAGGTCTAGCCCTCCTGTCTGCGCTGGACGCGGCATTTGCGGCATGTTTTTCATGGCAGACTTAGAAAACTAATACAAGTGCTTATTTTTGCTTTATCCATTCATTTTAGTCTATAATCAAAGGAGCATTACACAATTGAAACCCTACCCATTTAAGAACAACAGACATACAGATAGAGGTACACCGTATGCTACCTGTTGGAGATGGTACAGTGCAGGAGTATTTACAGAGTAAGGTAAAGGTCAACTCCGTCCTGAGTTTCCTTTCTCACTATACGCTGGTTGTCTGCACAGAAGCTTTTTGTATCTGTACAGTTCAGACAATAAAAATGAAAATGTCTCCACAATGGGGAGAAAATTCTATGAGGGTTTCAGCCAACATCCTTGAAACTTCCCTTTTTCCCTGGGTCAGAAACTGCCAATGGGATGATGAAACTGTTCTTGGCATCCAGACCTGGGGAACTCAGAAACATTGCAACTTTTCCTCATTCCTCTATATTCAGAGCTCCCTCTTCTACTGCCCCTGAGACTCCAGGGTTTGATCTGCATTAATGAACGACCCCCAAGCTCCAGCTCTCAAGTCAATTTGTTTCAAAGAAGTCGTATTGTAACATAGGCAGTCTTCATAAAGCTACCCCTAGTCTCAGCCCTTCTCTCACAGTCAGTTCATCAGAAAATCCTATAGCACTCCCTTCACTTAGGTCCAATCCAACTAAGTCTTTTACCTGGATCCAGGAATAGTTTCCCCACTAGTCCTCTTGAAACTGTTAGTGGTCTCATCCACTTAGGTCCAATCCAACTAAGTGCTTTACCTGGATCCAGGAATAGTTTCCCCACTAGTCCTCTTAAAACTATTAGTGGTCTCTTATAGTCTGCTGTCATCATTTCTGACACCACTGGCCAGAGTGACTTTTTAAAGTATTTATAAGTCATATCACTCCTCTCTTCAAATGCATGTTATCAGTGAGTCGATCTTTATCATGGTCTAGTTAAGTCTATATTACACATCCCCTCCTACTGCCTCACCCTTTGAGCCCAACTTCACCAACCCTCACTGGCCACCTTAATTGCTCAGGACAAAAATCCATTGAAGAATCTGTTCAAAATCACCGTCCCACACTGAGATGCAATCTGCAAACTATTTAAAATTGGAAAGACCTTTACCAGGTAACTATAGATATCTTGCTCTATTATTGACCTATTGGTTTATCATCATTGCTGCGTCTTTGTTTTACATTTCTACCATAGTAATCTTCATCTTGCTTCATACTATCTTATTCTTTTACTATTTGTTTACTTTCTTTCCCCTGACCTGGAATATGTTTGGTAGGTGCTTAATATTTATTGTGTGTTCAACAGATGTTAATACTGATTTTACCACAGCTGTATGGTTTTCTTATGAATTTAACAACAAATATTTAAAAATGTTAAATTCCATCTTCTCCAGTTTTTTGGGCACTATATTAGCTCCTGAGTAGACAGTGAATATTCATTAGATATGAACTTTGTCCAGGCATACAGCACAGACTCATGCCCCTTGAAAAGGGGGAGAAAAGGTAAGTATACATTAAAATATATGTAACAGAGATCACGGTACACAGTGCTTAAAGGATGAGCTGAAGATGGAGTTCATTCTGAGAAATTCCCAACTCCTTTCCTTAGATCTGTGCACGGGAAAATTGCATAAGGGGTTGCATAATAAACAACGGAAGTGTCTGTCTGATGATAAAAAAAACAACTTCTAAATCATGAGAGGATACCAGAGGGGCATGCGATTACCTGAAATAAGAGTAAGCTGTGGCACTCAGAGAACAAATTCCCTGTGCCTGGACCTCCAGAAGACAAGTGACCACAGGGGAGCTACACAAGTGGACAACAACGTGATCATCCAGCCTCTCCCTTCAGGCCAGCCAAAGAGCTGGTCATTTATCGGAAAGGTCGTGCACAGCTTCCTGGAAGTTACTGGGACAAGAATAACAGGATCAGCTTCAAAAGGATCTGATCCCTTGCAGAGCCCCTAACATCCCATCCCTCCCACATGTGCCCAGGTAAGGGCGCTCATCTCTGCTAGCCCTCAGCAGGACCTTCAGCTTTAGGAAGAGGAAAACAGGGTTCTATCTCACAAGCTTCCCTGGATAAAAGGAGGAAGGGCTTTTCTGCCTGTGCAATAAAGAGTATTCTGGCTGAACTGGCAAGGCAGAAAGTCAAAACTACAGAATAGGAAGATGAGGGTGACTCAGCCTCAAGGAAAAATGGTACCTCTAAGAAACAAACAAGACTCTTTGTTTTTTTAAACGCCCCTTCTTTAAAGGTCACTCTTCCTCCAGACTCAATGCTCCCCTTTTCTGCCACTTTAGCAGAGACACCCAAAAGCAGAGCAGCTTCAGAACCACAATTTAACTTAGCCAAACACATTCAATCTGTTACCCCAAAGCCGCCTCCCCTTTGCCCTCAGAAACCGCCCCCACATACCTTCAGGCTAAGTGCAGATAAGGAGTAGCTCAGGTCAAGATTCACTCACCAAGACAGAGACCAGCTTCCTGCAGAGGAGTGGCCCCCACAGGAGGTGAATGAGAAATGAAAGTTAAGTTGTTGGGAGTGGAAAGGAAACGTTTTGAAAGCAGAACCGAAAGTAAACAACAAAGAGTCACTGCAGGACACTGGGGGAGGGTAATGCTTTTCAGTATGTTCTAGGGCATGCACCAGGGAGGTACTCACTGTTTTCTTTTCCCATCTCCATTTCCTCCAGCAAGAATATGTGAGTGAGAACAATGTGAATTCTAATGATACATTCGACAGCTTGCCTGAATACTCAGAATTTTAATTCAATCCTATAATGATTACTTCAGCTTATTTTACATTCAGGTCCTAAACAAATTACCAGGGATAAAATAAGTATCCAAAAAATCTGGGTACCTGCCCTTTGTAAAGCAAAGTGTGGTGGGGAAGATAATCAGTGATAAAGGCCAGTGAATTTAAGCTGCTACTGTGTTAGCAGTTGTCCTCGTGAATGGTCCTAACAATAAAAAAGAGGGGCGGGGGGGTTTTCAGTGTGACCTTATTGACAAAATTTTTCCACATCATTGAATCTTAGAGTTCCACCAGGTAATTACCAGTTTCTGTTCCTTGTCTAGGCAGGCCAGAAGGGGAAGTCTTCCGGAGTTCATGGTGGTACAACCATTTCAGTGCTGTGTTATCAGCAACTAAGAGCAGGAAGAGCATGGAGGTGAACGGATGGTGGTGTTCAAGTGTAGTCTCTCTCTGAGTAACACTCACACCTCCATAATAAGTTCACTTTTCCTCACTTTCTTTGGGAATGTTTGATCCTTTTTACACCATCCATCAAAAGCAGAACTGAAACACTTTCTATTCCTATAAATACTCTGCTGTCCTGTTATCTATCTTGTTCTTCCTTTGACTACCTGGTTCTCATGCTGCAGCTACAAGGTAGTGGAAGCTCCAGAACCAGGGTCCCTGACTGACAAGATGGCAGAGCTTGGCGATTTTCACACATTAACTGATATGAGACATGAAGGGGGACTGAGAAGTCAATGTTTTTTGGATTAAAGCACAGATATTGGTCTTGTTGTAACCCCCGGACACTAAGCTAATCTTGGCTTAAACTCTTTAATTCACTTACATCTATGAGGCAGGAATGGAAAATTATATAGGAATAATTGCTGAGCCTTATTAGGTTAATGTTATTGGGTATGAATGAAGTTAGTTCTAACAATGAATAAATTCCTGATCCTCAAGTGCAATGATAATCATGCAAATTTCGCACAAATTGCATCCTGAGAGCTGGCATTTTTTCCATTGGCATCTCAGTTATCACATTAACACTAACAGGGAGTATCCTTCTCCATCCAGCCCTGCATCCAATAACAGTAAGTTTTACGAAGGCAGGAAGGGACCCTTTCTCTGTTGTTCCTTATTGTCTCAGATCGACTACAAAGTGTTGTGTGCAGGGAGTGATATTTTAATAGAAAGCCATGCAGTTATACAGCTATAGATACGACGTTCATTACATTGAATATACTGATGATAATCATAATTCTGTTCTATTGATGTTGCAGTCAACGTAATTGCTGTGGTCATAATAAAATTCCGGTATTAACATTTATATAAACTACTTTGACAAATTTTAACCATTTTTCATTTATTCTTTTTTTCCTGATTTACTCACCTACCTTAATGCTTGTTGTTTATCTGTACCACCATACTCTAATCGCATTACTTCCTGTGCCATGTGCTTTTTTCCAGACCAGAAAGAGTTAAAAACCATAGGCCCAAAGTGGGAGATCTTTCATTAGATTCCTCTCCAACAGTAGATGGAGGGACTAAAGGGAACACAGAGCCCTAAGGAGAGCGTGTTACTCCCTGGGCCTTCAGAACACAATATACAAGAATGTGAACCTTAGCCTTGTGGTTGTCTCTGGAGATGGACTTTGGGTGATGGGAGAAGGAGACGGTTCATTTGGGCTTCCTATTGGCCCACACTTTCTTATACCTTGACAAGGTCTGATTTCCTCACTGTTTTCTCTCCACCTTAAATCTCTCAGAGGAGGTCCCCCTCCTCTGTGCCCCAAACCCCTCTTGGATTTCTGATTCCCTATTACACATTTTCCGAATGAATTTTTGTCACAAGATAATGAAACATAGCCATTTTTATTCAAAGTCTCCTAAATTTATACTCAATTGTAGTTTCTAAAATGTATGTCACCCTTCATATAATAGGTTTATTATTTCATCTTTCTTTTACAGTTTTTCTCATCTTTTTACAGTTCTTCAGTAGAAACTGGAGTCTTGAGTTGCCAAGTTAGGAGCCTCTGGCCTTCTATTCTGACTAAGTTTCTTCTCAATATTCATGGCCAACATCAGGCCTGTAAAAGAAAGGCTTTTGGTCTTTTCAATCACTTGCTGATAGAGTGAGAGTGCACTTTTAACCATAATTACATGACCTAATTAAGAATCAATCTTAGCATCTGTGCATTTCTAATCAAATTTACAATCCACCTTTCAGCTTCTCCTTGAGTCAGTTCAGTTAATCTGCCAACATGTTAATGCTGATACATTGGTGGATGCGACAAAAAGTCTCAAATATGAAGAGATGGGCATTTTCAAAGAAATCCTCAAGACAAGCCAACAAGAACAATCATTCTCAAACCAAGATTCATATTCCCTCAGCTTTTTCTGAATCACATCAAAGTCAAAGTTTACATATAAGCATTCAACAAACTGTCACTGGGCCTTTGAGGGTAAAACTCTTGTTGAACATCTTTGATCAGATCTTTTACCACTTGCTGGCGTTGTCAAACATCTTTGTTCGTCATGAGTGCTGTAGTCAAATATCAGAGTATGTGGAAACATCGTCTGAACGCATTAAGATCGACAATATTATCAAGCCCTTTAAGGTCAGTGAAGAAAACAAATAGTGACCAGTGAATGAGCCATGTTTGCTGCTGAAGAGACTGGAGCAGAGAACTCACAGTTATTATCTATGGTCTTTTTTAACCGTGTAAGGTCTTCCATGGCTGCATCCCAATTCTGCATTAAAATTTCAGAGGCCAGTTTTCCCCAGAGTGAACTAAAAGCATTTCTATCCATTGCTGGAACCAACACTCTAAAGAAGTAAAGATATTCTGCTGATCCAGAGTAATTCCCACATTCATACTTGAATGCTGCATATCTGTAGTGTCTCTAAATATTCTTGCCTAAAACCATGCTTGTCTGCCAGGTAGTCAAACAGTATCCAACCGTCCCTGGTTGACCGTCCCTGGTTGACCATCCCTTGTGGTTTCTGGATCTTCAAACATCTTCACAATTCTTTCTGCTTCTGCTTGAAGCTATGTCAGCTGTGCAACAACTGATGTTCTTTTTTCTCTCAAAGAATAAAGGTTTATGTGTACATCCATACCAAAGTCTACCATACTGGTATCACTAAGACCCAATTTTCCTTGTAGTAATTCTTTTTCATTAAGTGTATCTTGTTCATGGAGAGAAGAAAATTAAGCGACAGAAAGAGTAAATACCAACCCCAAAAGTTTATGATGGGAATAATCAACTCGTACTCTGCCACCTTTAAAGGAAAAGACCCAGGTGAAATTTTTTATACTCTCTTCCCAGACAAACTTAAAAACATCAGGTCCTCTTTGTAGCCACAATTTTCAAATTATAGATTGGTCTAAGTCTTTACAGCCCAAAGCTGCCCTACTTCAACCTACTCAGAAATGCATAAAGTATACTGCAGTTTGAGTTTTGGAAGAAAGGGATTTGGGGGGCTCAAGAGAGGAATCCTCATAAAAAGCCAGCTTTTACATGCCTTGTTGCCAAAAGAATCTCTTTCTTCACATTCCAAAAGCACTGCACCCCATACAAACAGCTCACACAGAGTCTGGAGGGAATCCATTAATTCTCAGGGGCCCAGGATGTGGGTTCAGATAAGAGAATCAAAGGGAAGCAAGAGTAAAAGGATGATATGGGATTTGTGGGAGGCACAAATCCTAGCCTGCCCCTGTGCACTCCACCTAAAAACACTCACAAACACTGAACCCTCCACTTCCCTCCATTTGTCAACAAGATTTATGGATCAAAAATAGGGTATACCAAAAGTCAGTCTACTGTGTATCTCTGCATTAACCACAATACTCTAATCATCCTCTTCTCCTTTCTCAATGGTGAGAATGAAGAATGGGACAAACATTTGAAAAATATCTGGTTGTTTATTATGACATAAAATACATTGACTCTAAAAACCAGTAACTCTACTTATTGTATTTACTCAAGGGCAATGATATGTGTGTATTTCTAGAGGACTGGACATGGGATCTTCCCAAGCTCTGCACGAATAACCACTTCAGAAGCAACTCTCCTCCCTCGCATTGGGGGTGGACAAGCTGGTCCTCATGCCTGAGGCGGCCATAGTCTATCATCCCACTGGGAAGAGTGAGGTGAACAAGGTGAAAAATAACTGAAAACAAAACATACGAGAGAGAGAGAGAGAGAGAGAGAGAGAGAGAGAGAGAGAGAGAGAGAGAGAGAGAGAGAGAGAGAGAAAGTTAAAAGCAGAGCTGGAGTAGTCTTGACAGTGGGATCAAGGATCTTAAAAATGTCTATTTAGGTCTTTTTTTCCTTGTAACTACATGCTTCATCTTGAACTGGAGGACGGGCATTCCAGTAACTGAAAAGACATGAATGCCCCTTGACAGTCATTTGACAATAACAGTGCTGATTATTCCTAGTGAGTCAGAACTCCTGTCATCATAGCAATGGGTTAACAGAAAGGCTAGGTCAAAGGGAAAATTTAGAAGATGAATTTCACCCAGTTTCCATGGATGGGTCCTAAGATATAAATGGGTGCATACACACAGAGACATGAAATATCCACCTTAGAATTCCTTGTCTCATCAAAGTTCATCCAAAGATGTGGAAGTTGAGAATTCCTAGAGATAAGCAGAGATGAGAGTAGATAATACTTGAGCAAAGAGCGCACTTTTTCCCCCTAGCTCTGAACTTGATTGGGGAAGAGTTAGGAATAAAAATGCAAAAAGACAAGGGGATGCCACCAAGCCCTGAATAAACATCCATTGTAGAAATAATGCCTCTCTTATCTCATTGGAGAATAGGTTTTTCTCCTTATTCTTGAGAACTTTCAATTCACTGTAAATTTATGACATTGAAAAATGAGATAATGCCAGCCTTATAGCCTAGGAAAACCCTAACATGACAAGAAGGAACACTCAGGGAGAGGGTTACCATCGTGGATGAAAGGAGGGGGAGTCCTCAAAAGCATCATATAAAAATTGATTACATAACCCTGTAAGTGGTCAAATTAAGATGATATCTAGTGAAAATATGTTGATAATTATTACCTTGTCGAACAAAACCAGTCATATCGAAATAAGAGCATTTTTCACCATATTCCCCCAGGATCCTGTCTCGTGACTTTGACACACCTATCTCCCAGTAATGTTTCCCTGATGTGATAATGAGTGATCCCAGGACACCATAGTCAAGATAATCACCTTTCTGATATGTATAATTTGCATTCCAACCTAACACACATCAAAATTGACTCCAATCCACAGAAATGGCAATATCTGGTTTATTCCTTGGAAGATCCAAGATCATGTGAACTGTAGAAAAATTACAGGGCTGCGTGAGGGGTATGATATAACTTTATTTGTGACATTGTAGAGGGCTCCTGAGAATAACATGAGTGGGAACTGGGAACATCTTAGTTTTGTCTGGGGGAGAGAAATAACACTGCAGAAACATAATATGCATGCGTGGGCTGGGAGGGAAAACATGGGTCTTGACACGAGACCTCGCAAAAAATGCAAAATTCTGAAAGATGAGAACAGGGTGGCTTCATGATACTGTGATTTCTCCTTACCAGGGTAGCGTCAATCATCTTTCAGCTCTGAAATGGTAAAATTCATAATATTAAATATAAGCAAAGGAGTCAGCACTAAAATCTATCTCCTCTTGAGAGCACGAGAATGACTGTGGACTACAGGTAGTAGTAGACAGAGGAATGAAGGGCGAACTAGACTCCTGACCGCTCCCTCGTAAACATGACCATGTTATCAGCACATGATATCCACCTTCCTTTGTCTCCTCTATCCACACCTGGAAACTACACCTCCTCCCAATGAAACCCCCATCATCACAAGAATCCAAGAGCCACCCACTTGCTCTAGCATTCCTCACCATTTAACACTTTCAGAATCCTGCTCAGATTAGAGGGTTTCAACACTCTTCTGCTTTCATGGGAAAGGGTGTTTGGCTTCATCACAGTCAAGGTCTTACTCCTAGGGATGACAAAAATTGACCCACACAACTCTGACATTTTGTCCATTAAAACCACTGACTTCCTCATTTATTCAACCTCATTGAAGCACTTGAACCCCCTTCCCTGGAGACCCCGAGAAATAAGAGAATGGACTCACCTTGGAGCCAAAAGAAATATGATCATGTCCACCTTCACAGTTACTCTCTGTGTGACCTTGGGAAGACCTACACTTCTCAGAAGCATAGTTTAATCCTTCCAAAATGAAATAGCTAACCTCTCTCTACCTCCTCAAAATCATATGAAATTATATGAAATGAATTTTATAAATGCAAAACTTTGGTTCCTCAAAATAAACAAATATGAGAAAAAGTCACTGTACAGATGTGGATTCCCAGTGATATAACATGAAAGTGAGGTTGCAGAACCTGGCTCCTGGTTGTTTGAGACATCAATTGTGGGAATACTGTCCGCATAGGACCAATCCCTTAAAGTCTGCTGACCAGTAGGGAGGCCCTCGGAGTAACATCTGAGATTTCAGATTCTCTGGGGAAAATTATAACACTTAGGAAAAATAGATATTATGAATAGAATACTAATAGTAATCTTATGTTCATGTGTTTAAAGAGTGTCATGCAGACAAGTAGGTGTACAACTTTAGATACTGCCCTTTCACTCTGGCTTCAAAAGTATATGACCAAGGTGGATCAGTTGTTTATATCGGGGCCATAATATTACTTGAAATTCAACTCTGTTTTTGGAAAACGAAGAGAACAATATAGAAGGCCCTGGTCTCCTCTATTCCCAGAGTAGAAACTTAAATATAAAAGCGTAGTCTCCAATTCTGAATGCTTGGCAGGTAAAGAAGACAAACCTACCCATGATACATAAAGGAGCTTTGAAATACGAGAACCTGAGTTGAAAACAGGCACATCGGGTAAATAAAATTTGTGAAGGTACAGGAGTCTGATACGGTAACACATTATCCCTAACGGCTACTGACCCAAACTCTGCAACTTTCCCCCACACAAATACCTACCACAGAATCTGTACATTCGTAATAGTTATAGAACAGTCAAACCATGATTTGTGAACAGAAATTTAAGATAAAACTACACCCAAATTGTATTGCCCTGAGTGATTTTTTATTCTAATTAATCACCAGACAACTCTAACGGCTTCAAACCTCTTTTCACAGCACTGGTATTCCACACATACCTTTCCATGATGCCATTCACATCCTAGGGAGAAATGAAAAACACGAATCAAGAAGTAATAGGCGCTCCCCACTTACAAGGCTTCATCATATCCCCACCACCCCCTGATGTGGTTGAAATAGAGCTGGTCCTAAGGTCAGAGCCAAAAAGTAAAGAAAAGTCATAGACCAATCATTCCAGAAGATGCATGTGAGGTTGTTAGGTTTCCTAAAATGTAGAAATAGTTTTGACCCTTGTGGAAGCATGAGGCTTCTAGTACCTGGAGGTGGGACATATTTATGAGGAAAATATGAGGGCCATAATATTTTCCCCAAGTTCATCAGACTCGTCATGAGATGATTTGAATAATTAAGCGTCTGTTTATTTATTCAACAAAAATGCCAAGTGATGACTATTACTTGTCAAGCATTATGCAAAAATTTGGAGAATCAAAGATGAGTAAATTGACACAATACACCTCAAAAAGTTTACATGACTTCTGCTAAGGGTACAGGCAAAATGCATTCATGTAGGTGTATCTGAAGTCTCGACTCATTTAGTACACTGTCTATAAGTGACCTCATCCACTCTCTTAAATTCAACACACACATATATGTGCAATGGACTTCCAAGTTTTTATCTTTACAAAATTTTGTCTCTTAAATGCAGGTTAATATATTCCTCAGTAAGGAAGCCAGAGGAACCAGTAACTTACGATGTCTCAGATGTACCTTACTCTTCTCCTACCAAACTGTCTCTTCCCTCATAGCCATCTGTCCATAATGTTACCAATATCCACTTGTTCACTGCCCTGAAAACTACAATATTTACCTATACTTCAGTCTTTACCAAGCCAGTTTAGTGCACATTGTTAACAGTTTTTAGCCATCAGATCTTAATCATCACAGATTTATTTGTTTTCACAGATAGTATATAGTCTCCTTTACCTCAGACTTACTTCCTCCATGACACCAAAAACTATGCAAACCAGAGTCTATACAGGCAAAAAAAAAAAGATATTGCTTTTCTCTCTGTGTGAGGACTTTTTTGTTGTATATGACAAAAAACAGTTAAAATAGATTAGATTGAGAAAAAGAATTTGGGGACATTTGTAACTTTAATCAAAGCTTAATTTTGAGGATAAGATACTGTCATCAGGAGCTGGTCTGTGTCATTCTCCAAATTGTGTTTATTCCCTCCATATTGACTTTATCCTCAGTTCATGAAGGAAACATATATCTCCTCATATAAACGCCAGAAGGAAAGAGAACTCTTTCCAGTTATGTGAAAAACTTCTGAGGACTGCATGTCATTGGCCTGCACTGGATCAGTTGCCCATGTTAAAAGTCTCACTGTGTTTTTGTTGCTGTTACAATGTACAGCAATGCTGGAGGTTACTTTTCATATTTTACTAGACTGAAGTTAGTATTAATCTGAAATAGATCATGATAGGATAAGATTCATATTGTAATCCAAAGAGCAACCACCACAAACAATCTTAAAAAAAAAAGGAAGAAAATAGAAAAACTTAAACTTTATAGCACAAATTATCTGTTTAACGCAAAAGAAGCTGGTCAATGAGAAAGAGAACAATGAAAACTGCAGGTGACATAGAGGCAAGTAACACAATAATAAATTTAAAAGAGCTACATCAATAGTTACATTAAACGTTACTGTCTTGATGTACCAATAAAAAGGCAGAGATTGTTAAATTAGATTAAAAACAAAATTCAATTCTTGCTATGTACAAAAGACATATTTTGGATTCAAAGACAGAAAAGGCAGAAGTAAAATGATAAACTTCTGGTCAAGATGGCAGTGTACATAAATGCTGTACTCATCTCCTCACATGACCACATCAAAACTACCATTAAATTATAGAACAACCACGCTGGAGAACCACCTGAAGATGAGCTGAACAGAACTCCTATAACTAAGGATATAAAGAATATGCCACGTCGAAACTATTGGAAGGAGTGGAGACATGAAATGCATACTCCCATACCCACATGCGGCCGTTATTAACCAGAATGGATATCTCAGCTGCAGAGCTACTCCCTGAGGAGTGAGAGGTACCAGCCCCACACTGGACTCCCCAACCGGGGAGGCCTACACTAGTGCCATGAAGAGAAGTCCCACTCTAGCTGGATGTGAAAATCAGCAGGGACTCAGTGCAGGTGAGATGGAGGGCTGCGGTAGATCCCATGATCTTCTTAAAGGGCCCTAGCAGAGACTCATTGCTCACAAACATTTGTCCTAAGCTCCAGAGACGCTCGTAAAGTGCCAGGGACATATGGGGAGAAACTGAATTGTCTGGCTTCATGGTAAGGACAAAGGGGCAACTGTCCCTTGGACTAAAGTGCCAGGGGGTGCCATTGTTCCTTTTTTGAGCCCTGTCCCCATGCAGCCTAGCCTGCCAGCAAAGGAGGGTGTCAAATCTGAGTCTCCATTAACCTGGACAACACCGCTGTCACCCTGCCCTGTTGATTCTCTGAGATCTGACCTCACCCAATACAAGTCCTGGCCTCAACCTCTTTAAGAGGCTAATCCACAAAAGCAGGCAGCCTGAGCCCATGCTGCAGATTTCAACAAAATCTCTCAAAGGTCTGCAAACAAGCAGCAGCTGACCTCCGTGTTCCCTGTATCTTTTACTAAGTGGCTCTACCTCTGGCCATAGTGGCAGCTGGCCTCACTTCACAGCATAGCCTCTCCCCGGCACCTCCAAACAAGAACAGGCAGCTACCAACTGCTGATCATTCTCTAGCTCTTACCTGGTCTACACACAGGCAGTGGCTGACCCTGGCCTGCCCCAGAGCCTCTTGGGATGCCCCAGAACCAACACACCACTGGCCTGCTTCAGAGCACACCAGCGCACCACCCAATTAGTGCCACAGATGACACAACCAAAGCATGGACCAGACAGATCCCAGAGCCCTGCTAAAGTGAATCCTGCTCTGAGGAGTCAGTCTGTGCACAATGGCTTGATCATGGCAGTCATGGCAAGTCAGCCTAGTCAGCCTGAGGGTCAATCCCACCCACTGAGATGTCAACAGCAATCAAGGCTCAACTACAAGAGGAGAGCACACACAATCCACACAAGGTACACCCCTGGAACACTTGGCTCAAGTGAGACTGCACCACTGGGCACCAGAGGATACCTGCTACATAAGGCCACACTGCCAACTCTGGGAAATGAGAGGCATCTACCTAATACATAGAAACAAACACAGGGAAGCAGTCGACACGCAGGTCCCAAATGAAAGAACAGAACTAAACTTCAAAAATTACGAAACAAAATGGAAACAAGCAATCTACCAGATGCAGAGTTCGAAACACTGGTTATAAGGATGCTCCCAGGTATCTCAGTGAGAACTTTAACAAAGACGTACGAAACATAAACAAGTAGATAGAAAACATGTAAAAGAACTAGTCAGTAATGAAAAAAACAACTGAAATGAAGAATACATTAGATGGAATCAATAACCCATTACATGAAGTAGTTAGTGATTTGGAAGACAAGGTAGCAGAAAACACTCACTAGGAACAGTAAAAAGGAAAAAGAATTTAAAAACTGAGGATAGTTTAAGGGCCCTCTGGGACAACATGAAGCCTAACAACATTCACATCATAGGGGTACCATAAGAAGACAAGAGTGCAAAATATTGAAAACCTATATGAAGAAAAAAGTTACAGAAAACTTCCTTAACCTGGCAAAGGCAGTAGAGATAGAAGTCTAGGCAGTGCAGAGAGTCCCAAATACGATGAACCAAAACAGGCCTACACCAAGACACATTACAAATAAAAGGCCAAAAGTTAAAGCCAAAGAGAGAATCTTAAAAGCATCAGGAGAAAAACTGTTAGTTACCTATAAGGGAACTCCCTTAAGACAGTCAGCTGGTTTCTTAACAGAAAACTTGCAGGTCAGAAGTGATTGTCATGAAATATTCAAAGTAATGAAAAGCAAGGAACTGCAAACACGATTACTCTACCCAGCAAGGCTATCATTTAGAACCAAAGACGACATAAAGAGCTTACAAGATAAGAAAAAGCTGAAGGAGTTCCCCACTTCAAAACAGGTATTACAAAAAACGTTAAAGGGACTTCATTCAGAAGAGAGAGAAAAAAAAGAACAAAATATCACAAAGACAATCATTCTCACTGACAAAGGCTAATACATAAAAAAAGTAGTGGATCAACCAAACCTAAAGCCAGTACAAAGGTTAAAAGGCAAAAGTAGGAAAATCATGTGCAATTGCAACAGTAAATTAAGGGGACACACACACACACACACACACACACACACACACACACACAAGTAAGAATAATGACAAAAACAAATGTGGAGAGAAAAAATAAAAAAGGTAGGGATTCTAGAATGTGTTCAAACTTAAGCGACCATCAATTTAAAATAGACTGTTCTAAACATAGCTTGAAGCACATGGCTACCACCAACCAAAAACAAGAGATATACAAGAAATAAAGAAAAAGGGATTCAAATACAACACTGTAGAAAGTCATCAACATTCAAGAGAACAGAGCAAACGAGTATGAAAAGAACACAGAAGAACTACAGAAACAATCAGAAAACTATGAACAAAATGGCAGTAACTACATACCCATCAATAATTACACTGAATATAAATATCAACCGTAATGGAAAAATTTAAACAAATTTTTTGATATAAAAAATGTGTGCCATGCGGGGCCGGCCCAGTGGCTCAGGCGGTTAGAGCTCCATGCTCCTAACTCCGAAGGCTGCTGGTTCGATTCCCACATGGGCTAGTGGGCTCTCAACCACAAGGTTGCCAGTTCAATTCCTCGAGTCCTGCAAGGGATGGTGGGCTGCGCCCCCTGCAACTAGTAACGGCAACTGGACCTGGAGCTGAGCTGCGTCCTCCACAACTAAGACTGAAAAGACAACAACTTGACTTGAAAAGAAAAAAAGTCTCGGAAGTAGTACACACTGTTCTTCAATAAAGTCCTGTTCCCCTTCCCCAGCAAAATAAAATAAAATAAAATAAAGTGTGCCATGCAGTCAAGAATCACAAGATAGCAAGTGTGCACATTAATTTTACACAAAATAACTTTAAGACCATAAATATTATAAGAATGAGGGAAATTTCATAATGACAAAGGTTTGGTACCTCAAGAAAATGGAACAATTATAAATGGATATTCACCTAATAGCACAGCTTCAAAATACACAAAGTGAAATAGAAAGTATTAAAAGAATGATTAGATAATTCAATAACGATACTTCAGAGATTTCAATAATTCACTCTCAATAACTGTAGAACAGCCAGTAGGAAAATTATCAAGGATGCACTAGACATCACCAATACTATTAACCAACTTGACATAACTGATATCTATAGTCCATTTCACCCAGTCAATGCACAATACACATTTTTTTCAAATTCATATAAAAATGTTAGGACATACAATATTTTAGGGCATAAAGCTATAGTGTCAATACTTTAAAA
Source organism: Rhinolophus hipposideros (assembly GCF_964194185.1). Lineage (NCBI taxonomy): Eukaryota > Metazoa > Chordata > Mammalia > Chiroptera > Rhinolophidae > Rhinolophus > Rhinolophus hipposideros. The sequence continues at coordinate 44,693,766 of NC_138056.1, forward strand.
ATATTGAAATATTAAAATATATGTTTAATGATTATAAAATAATTAAATTTAAAATACACAGTGGAAGAAAAAGCAGAAAAATCACCAAGGGTTTTTAAATTAACACACTTTCAAATATCCCAAGGGTTAACAAAAAACTCACAGAGCAAATTTGGAAATAACTTGAATTGAACGAAAATAACCACTAAATAATCCAAACATATGGATGGACCACAGTTAAAGCAATGCAATTACATCATTAAAAACTGTAACAGAAAAGATTGTATCAAATCAGTGGTCTAAGTTCCTACTTTAAGTAACAGGGAAAAAGACACCAAATTAAATCCAGTACACACACACACACACACACACACACACACACACACACACACGTCTGCATGTGCATATACACATACACACACTAGGTAAACAGAAATCAATAATATAGAAAGGTCAAAAATAGATAAAATCAAGTTCATTCTTGAAAAAAATCAACTAACTTGATTTTTAAAAAATCACCAAAATGAGGAATAAAAGAGGGGACATTACTGTGGGTACTGTAGAAATTGAAGAGATTCTAAGGAATTATTATGATGAAACTCATATTTACAAATCGGACAACTTAAAATCAACAAATTTCTATAAAGATGTACATTTCCAAGACCTGATTCAAGAGATGTTAAAATTCTAAATAAACCTAACACAAGTAAAAAAAAAAAAAACCACAAAAACTATTTTAAACTTTTCCAAAAAGAAAAGTCCTCAGTGAGACAGCATCACTGGTGAATTTATTGAATAATTAAATAATACATAACACCAGTCCTTCACAATTGTTTATTCAGAAAAGAGACAAGTGGAGAAAAATCTCAACTCATTTTAGGAGGAAAAAACAACAACTCTTGGGTCATAAAGCATTTCCTGGTAAATGCCTAACACTAGGTAACACCTCACAGGAGTCTATGGAATATCACTGAACACACTGTATCTTTTTACCACAGTCAAATATTGGCACTGCTCTTTAAAAGTAATAAAAGTGAGATTTTTTTCTCCCTTGTTGTTCATGCATTCAATTTTTCCTATAACCTCTGGAATAGATGCAGGGGAAGGGTACTGCAAGATCAAAAAAATTAGTGTCACCACCAGAGAGAACACAGCAACAGAGCAGAGAAGCAAACTTAAGTCTTCATTTTTCTCAAATCTCACACGCTGGGGCTTCTTCCCAAGTCCTACCTGCAGCATCCCTATGGCTGACCTCTGCAATCGATGCTCCAGAGCTGAGATGATATCGCTCACCAATTGGCTCTGCCGGACCAGCTCCTTTTCAGACTCTGCCAGGTGATGTAGAATGTCTCCCTCCTCCTTCTTCAGCTTTTGCAGTTCCTTCTGCTCCTCACTGTCCAGGATATCCTTCAGTCGTTTAATGCAATTCTGGAAACTTTGTATCTCGTTTTGTATTTGAGTCTTTAGGAATGAGCAAGAGAGAGAGGGACTCAGGCAGAGACTGGGAGTCAGAACAAGAAGTATTTGATTTGGAAGTTCTCACAGGGAAGGAAGATGGACACGGGGGAGTGATTCTTAGGGAAGCTGACTTTTCCTAGTATTTTCTCTTCATCACGTTCCAAAATAATAGCCTCAAGTCCATAATCGAGGCCAACTCTCAGCCAAAATGGGACAGCTGGGTGTGGCTCAGCTTTAACACAGCTGTCCAGGACAGAAGTGCCTTCCTGAATTACTCCTGACTGCTGCCCTGACCCTCTGCCTAACATTAAACACTACACACAGAACCATGAGCCACTGGTTTCCCCTGGAAGAGTTAAAGACTGAAAATCGTAACAGGAATGGAACACAGAATTCACAAGCTATCCACACCAGAGTGTCTCTATGAGAATACTTCCATGCAAATATATATGTTCATTAGTGACGTGTTTAAAATACAGCCCCCTCCCCTATCAGAAGAGGACCAATTAAATGACATTTGGACACATCAACTGTCGGGAACAAAAAGAAGAGGAGCTCCTTCTGACCAGCACCCTAGCTCTTGCCCAGATTGTTCTCGATCTCCCTCAAGAAGCGTCTCCTCCTACCTTCCAGGAAGCTCCCTCTTTTCTGATGCAACTGTTATACATCTCAGCTTTCTTCTGCTCCCTCTTCAGCCTCTCCAGAATTGCCTCGAGCTTCTCCTGTGAGAGAGGAATCACACCGGAGTCAAGCCATGGGCTTTCTCAGCATAGGAACAGAGATTGATGGAGAAGAAATCAGGCTGGTCCTTGAAGAGACTAGTTTACAGACACTGAGATAAAAAATTGGAAGAAATCCTGAGGTGGTGAATGTGTTCTTTAAGACTCAGGTAACAGAACCATCTCCTCTTAGGAGAAGTCGAATTCTCTTTTGTCCTACCAGAAACCTGATCCTGCAGCAAGGAAATCCACCCCACTCCCCAGTTACCCCTGTTCACAGGGGAAATGACAGCGCTGCTTGGGCACCAAACCTCCACTTACTAACACAAGGTACAAAAATATCAACTTCTGGTTAAGTCTGTTCTGTAGGCTTCTCCTTTTGTGAGTGGGTGGAATGCACAGAAATGGTCCTCAGGCCTTAAAAGTGAGCATAGGGAGAAAAGTGATCACAGAACTCAAGTCTATGGTGACAAGATATTTAGAACCAAATACAAAGTGGAGATTTCCCAGCCTGCCCTGTCTTTCTTCCATGCAGTTCTCTTACCTGGTACTTCTGGGCAACCTCCTCTATGAGGAATGTGTGGTGACCACGGTGCTCCCGAGACCGCTCGCAAAGCCAGCAAATGACCTTCCCATCTTCCTTACAGAAGAGCTGGAGTTTCTCTCCATGGCGCACACAGAGATCTCTCTTCTGCCCCTCCTCTGGGTTCACCTTGACCTCCCTGAGCCTCTCCACTATGTTGGCTACAAACCGATTAGGTTGCAGGTCACCAGGGTGGTAGGAGAATCTGCACACTGGGCAGAGGCTCTCTCCTTTTTGGGCGATCACAGGCCCCTTGTTGTTTGCAGTGATGCAAGCTTTGCAGAAGCTGTGGCCACAGTCCAGGCTCAGGGGTTCTGTCAGAAGCTCCAGGCAGATGGGGCAGGTCAGCTCCTCCTGTATGTGCAGCAAGATTCTTGAAGCCATCACAGTTGCTCCCCTGCTCCTACCTGTCCCGATTCTGAGGCTCCACTTGCTCAACTCCCTGCCTGATAGGAAAGATTAAAAGGGGGAAGAGTAAGAAAGGAAGGAATAAAATGATACTAACTGTGTAGAAATGAAGGATGGCCCAAGAACAAATTGTTTTTTTTTCAGACTTAATACATATTTTACATTCATTTATTCATTCATCTATTCACTTATTCAACAAATAATATTGAGTGTCTACACTCTGGTATCCAGTAGGGTAGCCACTACACACAAGTGGCTATTTTAAATTAATTAAAATTGAATAAAACAAAGAATTCTTCACATGCCCTAGTCACATTTTAAGTGCTCACAGGCCATACGTAAACTAGTACAGACCTTCCTTAACGAGTTTCAGTTCTGCCAAGAACAAGTTCTGAAGGACAACAATGAAAAGGTAGAGAAAAAGGAAAGGACTTTTCACAAAAATTTTAAATACTTTACTTTTAGTTCATATGACATGACAGATTTCATTTTTATCTGTGCAATGGTTATTTCCCTTTACTTTTACTGAACAAAAGGATGACCTGAGGCCTTTTCTACTAAGATCTGTGTTTCACCCACCATGGCTCCTGCTTTTTCTTTCCCATGCCCGAAACACACCTTCAATGTTAAAAGCACCTATGTATCTGGGCTTTCATACCTACTCTTCTGTCTGCATGCAATGCTTCCTCTGCTCTCAGTAGGATTCAATCTTATTCTTTAGGAAATTCTCTCCTTAAATGTTCTCTTACCAGAAAGACCTCTTCTGACTTGCTTATAACCATTGCCATTCCTTGCTATATGTTTGAAATGATTTTCCTTATTATCATGACATAATATATGACAATGTGTTTGTGTACATGTCAAGGGAAAACCCTTTATCAGATGTGAACATAGAAATAGTGAGTGACTTACACAGGTAACATATCTTCAATAGACATAGTTGGGATGAACCTAATGTATTCTATACTCAGGGTCCACCTTCACAGGTCTGTACCTACCCCACTGAGTTAACAACAAAAAGAGACATGACTTCATGGATCCTATTAACATCCAGAGCAATGAGGGATGTAAAAGTGAGGAGCTCCAGGCCAGGTAGGAGGTTCTGGGGATTCTTGTGTTTATAGATAGAGAAATTCACCTTGGCCAAGGCGGTAGGTAGGAGCTTGAATGTATGTATGTATGTCTGTGGGTTGGAGAGGGAGACAGTATAAATAAATTCAGAGGACCAACAAGTCACATATCTGAAAAATTGAAACACAGATGAAATGAATTATTAGTCTTGGGAAAGAAGTCTCAAAATATTAAGCAAGAACATTGAACTAATTTTTTAATGACAATGAATTACATGCTAGCCAGTGAACTGTATAAACAAGATATATAAACGCAAAGATGAGCTTAAACAGGGTTTAAACCACTATGACCCTGACATTGACCTGGAAAGTAACAGTAAATTAAATAATCAGACATATGTATATGAAAGAGCAGACGTGAAAAACACTGCTAGAGACATACATGCTGTTGCGAAATCCAATCATTGGGGGGCAGACAAAGTGTTATCCAATAATTCCATTTGAAAATATAAGGATTGAACTGAAAATTGAAAAAGATGAAGGGAATATGGCATAACGGAGAGGAAAAAATATATTCAGTAAAGGAAATGATCTGTTCATAGAAGATGTATAACCTTGTATGAGTTTATAAATGCCAGTGTTTCTGGTACGCAGTACACTGTTGGGTCTTTAGTATCACAAGAGCGTGCAGTGACCATGATATATGCTGCTTCCCAAATTAAGTAACATCAGGGACTCTTTCCCAAATTATTCATGAGTTCCCCTCAGGGAGGAGAAGAGGACATACCTAGCTCTGCCCTTGGGTTGTGAAAAATTGTTAGGTGGATCAAGTGTGGAATTGGAAAGATCAGTAGGGTGCATGCACAGTTGCCCAGAGGAGAGATGATGAGAGCTTTCAGAAAAGGTGTGAAGGAAATGGAGAGCAAGACATGAGCGTGAGATAAGAAGATGTAAAAAGAAAAGCTTGGCAGTTCGATTAGATACCTGGGAACAAAGGGTCAACATCAGGCCTGAGTTCTTTCTTCCTATAAAGGTAACACTGGCTTACTCTTCCAGTAAATTGGTTTTTTGTTTTTGTGTTCTGGGAAACATACTGAATTATAATTAAGTGGAAGGTCAGCTGCCTTGCAAGGCCACATTACTGATAGAAAAATGGCCTGATGTAAAGTGCATGTGCTCTAGGAAAACTTTATATAGACCTCAAACACCAGCTAGTAAGCAGAGGCCTCATTTTTCACACAGGGATTGTGACTCTTATAACCAAGGGTGTCTCTTTTAAGCCCTGGAAGTTGTACTTATGGGATTTCACCAGGCAATCGCCTTCTGTAGCTCTAAGTTCCTATAAGGTATGATAGTTTCACACATCCACTTAGCCTGGCTTCTTAAAAAGCTGAGATAACAAGGATACAGTACTACCTATAACACTGTGAAGACCATCACTGAATGCTCCCCTGAGGCAGCCATGTTGACACACTGTCCTGTATCTTTAGCTGAGCTAAGAGACCCTGGCAGTTTATGTCTTAAGGAGGTTGCATGGATAAGAATGACCATCCAAATGGGAAATGATGCTGCTGTCAGTCAGAGGGGATATCACAGAGCGGTAGCACAGTGATGCTCATTCCTCCACCTGAACTCAATATGGCCATGTGGCCACAGTCTAGGCTCCAGAGTTCTATCAGGAATACTAGGTAAATGGGACTATGAGGGGAACAAAGACAAGAAAGATCTCAGTAGATATTAATGTCCTGATGGTTACCAAAGTTTGATGGTAAAAGAAAGATCTCCAGTGTGAGACAATAAGTTTTCCCTTTGTTCTGTGCTAGGGAGGGAAAAGCTATAAAGGCTGTGCATGGAGATTAATTCAGACCTACTGACCATGTCCTCTGGTGCCATGTTCATCACACTTGAAGGAAACCTGATAAGGAAGGAGGCAGAAGGAGAATTGGAAATGTAATCCAGCTAATGGTCCAGATACTGAAAAGAGCCCAGAGGCCATATGCAGTTCGCCCCTGGCTGTAGAGACTCTGGCCCAGATCAGGCTCTGATGAACAGCAAGATAAGAGGTAGACATTTTATCAGGGGTAAATATTAAATGATGTCTAACCCTGTTTATGCCTCAAGCTGTACTCCAAACATGGGGCTGGGGCCTCCAATTATTTCTTATCCCATTTAGGATCCAACTAATGCTGAGATGTTTTAGGAGACTATATGGGAGGTAGGAGCACAGCAGGCATCCTGCCTTGGGGCTATGGAATTTATTTTCACAGGAGCTATAAACAGCTAAGGTCAAAGTTGCTGCCACATGACATAGGAGAGGAAATAGCCTAGAGCCCGTCACACTGGGAGGATGTCCCCACTCCTACCTAAGCTGCCCAGAAACCTTAGGGTTATAGGAAACGGAGGCTCCTCTCTTAGAGGGCTCATACACAGGACTTAAAGGACATCAAGAACTCCGTGCAAAAGCAGAAGTTTGAGAAGTGCCTACACCACTTATAGGAAATGGAGGCTCCTCTCTTAGAGGGCTCATACACAGGACTTAAAGGACATCAAGAACTCCGTGCAAAAGCAGAAGTTTGAGAAGTGCCTACACCACTTATGAAGGAGACCCATCTTCTGCAGGAGTGGAAGGAAGCATGTTGGACTTGTACTGGAAACAGATGTGGACAATGAAGGGGCCACATGTTAAACCTGACAAGCTCAGGAGACTGAAAATAACCACATAGGATGGTGTAAACAAAAAATTCCTAACTAAGGTGGGCTATGCCAGGAGTTCACATCCTTGGCCTGTAGCTTTTTGACAAAGGTCAATCTTTACCTTAAGTGAGCCTGTCTGTTTTCTTTTTGCATCTAAAATAACATGCCCTGGGAATGTCAGAGTAATTGCTTTTTCCGGATCTCCCAGGGGGCAGAAACCACCACAGAAGCAGGAAACTACAAAATCCCTCATTGTTATCTTGTTCCCCAAATACCATCTCTATGTGCTGTAAAATGCTATTAACTATTCTGTACCCTCCAATGTAAAAGAAATGTGTGTCTCTACATTTTGTTTTTTATCCAAACCCAGAGATTCCCTGCTTTGCTTTCTCTCACGCCCTTAACCTACAACCAATGGATCTCATGAATTTCTTCCTCTTTTGATTTTAATGTAGAAAGTTGCAAAATGGCCATTTTCCGGAGCATTTTCTCAATCCGTTGAGACTTTGCTTCCTGGAAATTGTCGTCAGTTTGGCTCAAATAAACTCTTATAGGCTTTCTCTTAGGCTGGATGTTTTTTCGTTGACACAGACATAGGGGGCTCCACAGTTGTTTCATCCCCTGCCTTGCCTGCTCCAGGCTGCCTGGCTCCATTGTTGCATCTGCTCTAACCTGCCAGCGCCGCTAAGGGCGCACCGCCCCCGAGCTGCAGCTGTGCCTCCAGAGCTGACAGGGCAGTGCCCGCGCTCCCAGGGCCAGCACCCATGCGCCACCATCGCGGCTCTACCGGAGCACGCCTGCCACCAGCGTCCCGCCACAGCCTTTGGGCCTGAGCAGCCCTCACAGCGGACTCCACTTAGCGCCTGGCCCTAGAGCCTGGGGTGGCGGGTGGTACACTTCCAGGCCCACGGTCTCAAACAACGGAAGACACAGTCTTGCCAAGCTATCACACCCCAGGCACTGCCCAGGGAGCACAGGAAAACTCACCTCCAATCTGCCAAGGAACAGCCCTATCTACTTGACCTGCAGCTCCAGCCTGAGGTGCAGACTCGGTCAGGATTCACTCCCCGAGCCAGGCACCTGATTGATCTCCACCCAGGAACCAGAGCAGCAGAGTGAAAACGAAAGCTAAATTCTTGGGGGAGGGGCAGGAAAGTAGAAACACAATGGACCAATGGGAGGCCTTCACATAGGGGCCCTGGGAAATTTCAAGGTTTTTGTGCCTGTGACAGCAGGGCCAGTGACTCCATTCTTAATCCTGTCTCAGTTCTGCTCTTGGAAGCTGTTCTCAAAGCTCTTCAATGTACACATGGTTTGGAGAACTAGGCTTACCCAAGCAGTGTAATTTCACACACATCCACCTGGTCTTTTTGCCTTAAAATGAGACGTCTTGAGGAAGGAATAATACCACAGTGGGGACCTACACCCAAGGTTCACCTGAGGCAGCAATACTGGTAGATGTCTTCTGTGCTTGTTCACCAGCTAAGGTACATTAGGTCATGTGAGAGGGGTTGGCTACCCAAATCTGAAATTACCTCAGGTACTGAGTCAAAGGAGCTATCACAGAGTGGTAGCACCTTGATGCTGACTCTCAGAACCTGTATTCAATATGACCAAAGTGACACTTCCTAAAGAGACTGCAAAGATGAAAATCCATGAAGTGTCATTTGTTGGGCAATGTCATCTAATACTATTTAACTAATATATAATCTCTATAGTCCTCACATAATACAAATGAAACGGAAAAGTAATTGTGATGGTTAATTTTATGTATCTCTTCAACTGGCCACAAGATGCCCAGATTAAACATAATTTCTGGGTGTATCTGTGAGTGTGTTGTTTCCAGGTGACATTAGCCTTTGAACTGTGGACTCAGTAAAACAGATTATCCTTCCCAATGTTTTAGGGCATCATGCAATCTCTTGAGGGCCTGCATCGAACAGAAGCAGAAGCAGAAAGAATGTTTTCTCTTTGCTCCTTGCCTGCCTACCTTAGATGAGATGTAGGTTTTCTCTTGCCCTTGGACTAGGATTTATACCATTGACTACCCAGGTTCTCAAGTTTTTAAACTTAGACTAAATTACACCACAATTTTCCTGGGACTCTAGGCAAGGTCTTGAACTATTCAATCTTCATAATCACATGAGCCAGTTCTTCATAATAAATCTCCTTCATATATATGAAGGGCATATATATATGTATATACATATATATGCATATATATACACATACATATCATATATATACATATACATACATACAAACACATGAGGTTGGACAATTTAGTTTGCGTATTCATCCTAGAAAAGGTGCTATATACCTCATTGCTGAATATCACTGCTGTCACCTTCAAAGTACTCCCCTTGAGATACTATGCACTGACACCAGTGTCTAGTCCACCCTTCAAAGCAATTTTGGAACTCATTTTCTGGAATGGCCTTCTGAGCTGTTGTTGTATGACCCTTGATGTCCTGAATGTCAGCAAAATGTCTTCCTTATAATATTTCCTTTATTTTCGGGTAAAGAAAGAAGTCATTGGGGGCCAGATCAGGTGAGTAGGGAGGGTGTTCCAATACAGTTATTTGTTTACTGGCTAAAAACTCCCTCCCAGACAATGCCCTGTGAGCTGGTACATTGTTGTGATGCAAGAGCCATGAATTGTTGGGGAAAAGTTCAGGTCATCTAACTTTTTCACGCAGCCTTTTCAGCACTTCCAAATAGTAAACTTGGTTAATTATTTGTCCAGTTGGTACAAATTCATAATGAATAATCCCTCTGATATCAAAAAAGTTTACCAACATCGTTGCAACAAGTTCATGAATGTAATTGTCAGACCTTGTGTGTGTGTGTGTGTGTATACATATATATATATATATATATATACATGTATATATTATATATAATATATACACTATATATTACATGTATATAAAATATTGAGTGTTTCGCTAGAGAACTGTAGCTAATACAGTATGAAAGAATTCTAAAATCCTGGGTTAAATGGCACAGCTGAACTGTGACAATGATAATGACTCAGGTGAACAGTGCCATTTCAAAAGATGTGTGTCTAAAAAGGATTGGGAGAGGTAAGGGTACAAGGAGAATGTTGTAAAAGTGATAATGCACAGTCAACATTAATCCAGTAAAATCCGGTCTGATAAGGAAAAGCTAGAGTAAAAGAAAGAGAGAGAGGTTTGAGTGTATGTACCCTCTGAGTGAGTCTACATACTGGGTTAGAGCTATGTGTTTAATAGGAGGAGAAGTGGTTAAATAATGAGGCCCCCACTTTAACTCACTTTTTTCATGGGTCTCAGAATCTTGATATCATGCCACTTAGGACATCTTTTCAGATTGTTAATACCAAGTTAGCATCTCATTTGGTTTTACTGAAAGTTGCAAAGATTCCCCTTATGGAAATTGTTACTATGTGCTCCTCCTGCTCCTGGTCTCTCAGACAAAATCAGTTTCTGGGTGGCAGAAAGAAGAGAAGATGGGCAAGGTTAGTGACTTTTCAGGAACTGCAAGAGATCCCAGAGTTTGAACTTGGAAATCTTGTAGGACTAGTAAACACAAGAGAAGCTACAGAGCAGGTCAGCTGTCACATCATTAAGGCTACCAAATCCAGAGAGGAGAGTGTGCTAGGAATTTATGTGAAGAGCCATGTCAAAGCCTATTATACTTATACTATTCAATCTTACATGTGTTAAATCATTAAGCTTCAAAGAACTCTGTGGCTTTCTTCTGTGTTCTTTCTCAAAATATCTCTTTCAGCCCTGAGCAGAACCAGACATAGCTTTCATCTTTGCTGGTATCTGCGCAGAACAGGCCCAGAAGCCTGAGCTGTGGCCCATGGAGACCACATAGACTCTTTCCCTAGGGCTTCTTTTGCCTGGAACTAGGATTACTCCTAGAGGTGAGAACTCAGGTCAGTATATCCTAAGTTAGGAAATGAAAATGCGTAAGTGGAAGGCAGTAAGGAAAGTGCAATGGGCAGCCTAGTATTATCACTAATACTACCATTAGTAATCTTCACACCAGCACCACCATGCATCCACAAATATAAGTTTCATGAAATCAGGAAGGGAGTTGTTCTATTTTGCTTATTTCTTTAGCTCTATTAGAAGGTATTGCATCTAAGGACTGATAAATAGATACACTGCGATAAATACAATTTTAACTGATTGAACATGTGGAGGATAAATCATGCTTCTATTATACTGTTCCTGCTGCAAATATAGTTGCTGTGTCACAAAATGAAATTTAGCTGTTTGTCTGGTGTTATTACCATATATGGTTCTCTTTTGCTAAATTATAACCAACAATTTTTCCTATCTCCTGTTTTCTTCCTAAGACTTCATCACATTGGTGTTCATTGTCTCCACTACCACATTTCAACGGCATTTTAAATTTTATTTTGCCCCAAGATGTTCTCAAATGGGAAAATGTTAAAAATCCATGGGCCAAAAGGAAAGCTATTTCATCAGGTTTCTCTCTAAGCAGGAGATAATAATGACTGGAGTGCAAATACTGAGCCCTAAGGAGGGTTCATTTTTTCCTGTCACCTAGAACATGATAACAAGGAATGTGGAGCGTGCCAACATGGTCAGCTCTGGTGTAAAATTCCGTGTAGTGAGAGGAGCGTGGCAGATTCAGGTTTCATATTGACTCAAGTTTTCAAGTTTCTTGGCAGGATCACGCGGTCTCAGTTTGAAATCGTATGCTTCATAAAAGAGTCCCAAGATATTGACCAAGGATGTGGGGTCAGTTTAGAGATTTAAAGCGAGAGCAGTAAAAGGGTACTGTAACTGTGGATGGATTGTAAAAGAAAAACGTATTGGACAGAGAAGGGTGTCTTGGATAAGGGCCTCATAACTTTTGAACATTGCAGTCAATACCCCTATGCGGTGCTTGTCACACAAGCACAGTCACACTCTGAACTCTTCAATACCCTCTACTTTCAATCATATAATATACCTAAAACTACATCTATTCTAAATATCTTTACATTAATCACCATATTTCATATGTTCATTGTCCTCTTCTGGATGTGTGTGGGACTACAAAAGAGTACAAGCACTCTCAACAAAATCTAGTAATTTGTATAACGAGAGATCGTAAAATCCAGTAATTCAATTTTGCAGCTAAGAAGATGCAAAGAAAGCAAAAGTTAGTTTCTATTTCTACTAATGAAGATATTCATTTCAATAAAACAGCACATTTAATCGATAGATCAATATTATAAACATTGCACAAATGTGTCAGAGAGAAAGAAAGGAAAGTAGGCAGGAAGGCAGGAAGGCAGGAAGGAAGGCAGGAAGGCAGGAAGGCAGGAAGGCAGGAAGGAAGGAAGGAAGGAAGGAAGGAAGGAAGGAAGGAAGGAAGGAAGGAAGGAAACTAAACGTGAAGGACCTAGAGAGTGACAAAAGCAGTCAGAATCTACTGTGTAATAGATACTTGGAAGAAGGAAACACTATTGGGGATGGGTCCCAGTTTTGTGATTTTATTTGAAGAAACACCTCAGTCAACTGTGTGTGGACAGTTATAACTCAGCAACATTCAGACTTACTCACTTGAAGAACAAGAATAATGTAGAGCTACCACAGCGGCTAAAAAGCGGTAAGAGATTATCTTTAAAAGAGATATCCAGAGGAAGAAATCTCCAATTGTTCATAAAATGTCTGATCAAATCTCTGAACTACAAATGTTTGATACAGATGACGAGCAGTCTAAATAGGGCTAATGGAGCTAATCACAAATCCCAGCTCCTGTAAAATGCAGGGGAGCATATAGAACTTGAGTTCAACCAACTTAATTGTGTGAAAAAACAAAACAAAATACAATGATATTCTTCAGAGAAATAAACAGAATCTCTACATATATTCACAATTCCCCAGGGGGAATTTTAGATACAATCTAAAATTATTCAACGTATGAAAAAAGTAGAAAATATGACCCTGTTCAGGAGAAAGGGAAGTCAATGGAGACCAACTGTGAAATAATCCAGATGTTGTATTTAATATACAAGGACTTCACAGAAGCTATTATATCTAAGGTGAAAGATGCAAAAGAAAATATGCTTATATAATGACCAAATAGGAAATGTCAGAAAATACATAGAAATATTTTTCTTTTCAATTGAAATACTAAAACTAAAAACCACAATCACTCAAGAAATAAATCGAAGTTTTTCTTAAGAGAAATTCAGGATCACAAAAGAAAGATGATGTGAAATGAAAAGTAGATTCATAAAAATTAACAAATATAAAAACAATGAACAGTTCCTCAATCATCTGTAAAAATTATAAAGGAAATAGCATAAGCTTATACCACAGAAAAACTACTACAAACACAACAATAATAGAACTATAAAGGAGTTGATTGAAACAAGAAACAAAAGGGTAAAAATCGCATGGTGGTTTCAATACATGCAGAAAAGCATTATAACAAAATATAGTACCTGTTCATGATAATAATAAATTAGGGATATCAATCTCATGAAAAGGAAAAAAGGAAGAACTTAGAGTTAGCATCATATTTCGTGAATAATTAGAAAATTAAATTTAAACATTCTTTTAAAATAATGTAAAAACAAATTACCCTGTGGAGATCAACAATGTCTCACTTTCCATCCCTGGGTGATCATCTATCATCCCTGGGTGATAGATGAGTCACCAGGACTGGGAGGGTTTGTAGCACTGGGAGGTATGGTACAGTTGCTCTATGTGTCGTACAAAAAATTAACCTAAGATTGGACAATATGGAGAGATTAGGAATCAGGATTAATAAATCCACCATCAAAAATCTTGGGCAAAGTGGATGATCATTGCAATCTGATATCCTTAAGAGCAGATCATGTGTCTCTATCCCAACTGGGATCTCAGGTCCCCAAAATTTAGAACTTCCGGTCACCATTAGTGAGAGCTCTAAGTACCAGTGTCTGCTCAATTTCCATGGACCAACCTACAGGATGAAGCTTGTTTATTCCTCAAATTCTGCTGATCCTCTCCCCTCAAATTTCTATCGTGGATATCCATCTCACAAATTAATGGCCCAGCACTATCCTAAAGGTCCCAAACATATAGGATGGAGTATTTGTTACTATGATGTTCAGAGGTGAGAGGGGAAAACTTGCACCATGAGAAAACCCACACTTGATGCTCAATTAACTTTTATTAGGAGTCCAGAATCCCTTCTGAGGGCATTTTCTGAGGAGCAGCAATGCAAGTGGAAGCTACTTACAGGCTTCATACTCTTGTGAAGAGAGGGCTTTATTTGGGGGAAGAGGCTGCTGTATTTTGTTTAAAGATGTCTCAGTGTGAAGAACTTTCTCCTTTGTGTTTGCTAACTCAAGTACTTTTTCTGTAATTTGTTTCACATTCTGAACTGGAGACTTGAAATTCCAGGGAACAAAAACCCATGGATATCCTTGGAGAGTACCTGTTGTATAATTCCATAGAATACAGGTTTTTCCTAATGACGTATGGCCTCAGCCATCACAGCAATAGGGTGACAGCAAAGCAGAAATCAAAGGGAATATGGATAAGAATCAGGTTCCCCCAGTATCTGAGAGTGGATCCCTCTCCTACCACAGGCCACCCAGAAATGGAGAATTGAAGAATTTCTTGTGAAGACAAGAATCCAGAGAAGACACTGTTTGGTCAAGTAGCCAAATATTTCTTTTTCTGTCAGCTTCTCAGCTCAGCAATAGTTTGGGAAAGAGTTGGAAACGAAAATGCCAGAAGGCATGGGGACAACACCATGTGCTGCAGGAACACTCACTGCTGCAGCATTCACCCTGCTGCCTCCCTGGAGGAAAACAGGCTTTACTCACTCCTGAGGACAACTGTAGCCTTCCAGCTCCCTGGAAAAAGAGAGGCTGACCAGGAAAAGGAAACACTGACTTACGCCAAACCTGAGGGAGCTCAGGTAGAACTCCTGACCCTGTCTCTATCACTGGAAGTCATAATGTGAATCAGCACCTGAAAAATGGAGATTTGTCTGGGCAAACAGAGAAAAGGCTTTCTAATGAAAGAGAATTACTGTGGAAATAGACAAGAACGTCAAATCAACTTTCATCTAGTATATTCACTTAGATTAAAGAGGCCATTCATTCCAGTACTTAAAATAAAAGACTAGGTAGCTATGAAGAAGATAAGACTTTCTTTTATAATAAATATTTATTATGTGCATAATAACAATATAGTTAACTATCAGCAGAATGTTGTACAGCATATCTATAGAACTTATTCATCTTGTATGCCTGAATTTTTACACCTGTTGAACTGCAACACCTTAAATATTTACAAGGTTGGATCTCATGGTAAGTGTTTTTACCACAATAAAAAAGAACAATTTAATTCATTGTAGACTATTAAATATCAAATTCAAAAAGAATGTTTAGAGAAATAAATAACAACCTAGAATTGCATACTCAGAAAATTATTTACCTATAAGATAAAATATATTTGAAGTTTAAAAAAAGCAAATACTTATTTTACAAAGATGAAATTTAAAAATGATCGGTGATTACTTAATAAACTTATGGTATTTCAAACCATAACAAAGGTATTCATATTTGAAGTACAAATATTTATTGTTAATATTCATTATTAAAAATCACAGTGAAAATTAATTAACACCAATCTGGATCAGTATTTAAGTGCTAGGAAATGAGGAAATTATTGCAAACATTTTGTTATTTAGTTCCCCCATATCACTATCAGGTAAGTTCTAGTGTGTTTATTTCTGATGAGAAACTGAATCCAATTACATTTCATTTAATAAAGGCCTGCAAGGAGCAACATCACAATAATGATATTCTATCTCATTTCAAAGTTCAGGCTCTTAACTCCCAATGTTCACCCTGTATGTTACCTTCAAGAGCTCCCTGATCATGAAAAAGCTCAACATGTTTCAAGCCAATACCACGAGCTGTTTCTATATCACTAATGGATACATGTATTGAACACATCAGTCTATATCTATTGACACCTAAGATTTTCCCATGATGCTCCTGGCTCCTTCTGTAGAAGGATGTAGATTACATCTTCTGGATTCTCCCTCCTAACCCACATCCTGGGGTATCTGGCTCTTATCTTTTTAGGAGGAATACACTGCAGAAAGGGCACCTGTGCTAGAGAAACACAGACCAAGTTCTAATCCTACCTCCTCCATTCATTAGCTGTGGGATATTGGAAACACTTCATAGGTTTATATATTTATTTATTTAACTACCCTGTAGGGATTTTTTCTTCTTATGGTATTTTTCAAGATTAATTGGGATAAACATTCTCTCTACATATTTATGCACATAATTTATATATTATACATATATACATTTGGTGTGTAAGTATGAGGTTTATATGTGCATATGCATACCTTTCCCAGGCCAAGTACTTTCCTTCTCATTCCCCTGAGATAAGTTATTACCCCTTGATATCTTGATATGGGCTCTATGCAGTGATTGGCCCTAATTTATAATGTATGCTTCTTTAAGAAAAGTGTGTTCCTTTGCTATCCTGAGTAAGTCAAAACCTCATCATAATTTCAAACTGATTAGAAAAAAAATGTGTGAGATGGTATGTGTATATGGTGGAATACTCAAGGTAAAGGCTTGAATACCAAAAGGCTGTTCTTTTTAAGACATGGCTCCCTCTGCTGGACAGATTTTGAAACTCATATGTTGCAGTTTTCTAACCCTTCCTCCCCAAAAGGGCCTTTAAAGCAGTCCCAGCATCAGTTTAGAAAGTTCTATAAACAAGACTGAAACTGGAGTGGTCTTGACAGCAGTGCCTGGGAACTCAAAAAATGAGACTTCAGCAGAATCATTTACTGCTCCTCTCAAAGGCACGAATCTGCTGTATAGGACACTGACACAGCTTATACTTTTCAGTAATCACGAAAGCAAATATTTATTATATTGTGCAGGACACTTAAGAAGGTACTTTACGTTGAATGACAGTTGTACACAATGATTTTAAGAGTTAGGTACAGTTTTAAAGCTCAATTTCTATTTTGGGAAAAAGGAACTCAGAATTTATTCATCATTAACACAGCTTATAAGAGAGGATTTGAACTCAAACACTCTGAACACAGAATTTTCACTCTGGGTACATATATTATTTTTGTTTTTCTTTTCTTGACTCTCTAATGAACATTCTGTATCTTGGGCAAAAACAGACGTACACTCAAAGACTCCTTAGTTGTTGATGGTGGGTAGGATTATTATAAACTGTCTTAGGATCAAGGATGGTGGAAGACAGGTTTTACCACGTCTCATCAAGTCAGTGATAAAGGAAAGTATGGATAAATGGACGGGCACAGATGCTACCATACCAATACAGCTCTGTCTTTAGGAGGGACTCTGATGTCTTTCTTTGAGAAAACAAAAATGGGTAAATAAGGTCCTCTCCTAACTCAAACCAGAAACTGTACGTCCCAAGTATGAGTAAAAGTTCTAAAGGGAGACAGCAAGGTAGAGATGCTAAGAATGGTACAGATGAGCTCAGGTGCAGGAGATGACACTTAGGATAAGAGGCTCTACAACCGGGTGAGGGCCTGAGAAGGTTCAGGAGTTTGGCTGGCACAGAGTCATGGGAGCTGGACAGTTCCAAGGATTGAAATATGGATAGGCATCCTGAGAAAAGCGACATTTAGAGAACTTGTAGATGAGTGACCCGTGGTTTGTGACATTAAAAAATGAGACAGTGCCTGCTTCATAGTCTAGGAAAACCCCAACACGACAGGGAGGAACAGCCATGGAAAGAGTCAAGACCTTGGGATCAGAGGTGGAAGAGTCCTCAAAGGCATTGTACTCAGATTCATTCTGTAATCCTACAACCCAGTAGCCATTTTCAGGTCTGAATCTGGAGTAAACTGTTTGATGATTTATGCCTCGTCTAACACCAATCTTTGTATTATGGGAACGTCTTCTACAGTATACCCCCAGGATCCAGGCAGTCTTCTTGGACACATCTATTTCCCAATAGTGTTTCCCTGAGGAGAAATATTCAGAGCCCAAAGTACCATAATTATAATACTTTACAGGCCAAATTGGCATAGACGCCAACTGTCTCTGATCCTCTGAAAGGACAAGATTTAGATTTAGGTTGAATGGATTCAATGTGATGTCCACTGCAGAGAAAAAAAATAATATATATATATTAGGTGACAGGTATGGTGTAGGTTTATCTGGTGACATGAAAACAAATCTTGGAAAGTTACTAGGCGGAGCTTGTATTGACGGATTGGGGAAGTGGTGTAAAACACTGGCGAAATATATTGTACATATGCATTGGGAGGTGAGGAGAACGCATGGGGCTAAGACCATGAGATCTCACAGAAACCACAAACTTCTGAAAGGGGATCAGAACACAATGATTTGATGACCAAGTCACTTCTTACCCCAGTAGCACTGGACATGTGTTAGCTCTGAAATGATAAAAAGATTCAATAATGTTGATTAGAAGCAAATGATTAAACATCGATAGCTATCTCTTCTCTAGAGTAGGGAGGGGGAAGAAGATTGCTGTGAGGCTAGTAACTGGTGAATGAGAGGAAAAACCAGATATCTAGCCATTCTACCTTATATATAACCATCTTTAGCAATATCCCTTCTTCTCTGAACACCCTCCCTTCTATCCTCACTTTGAAACTACACCAGCTCCCCAGGTTAGTCTCTGACACAAAAAAAATCTGACATCCACACTCCTGCCCTGGCTTTCCTCACGTTTAAACATGTGCAGCATTCCACTCAGATCTGGAGCACGGAACCCACTCTTCAGTTTTGTGGAAACAGTTTTTGGCTTCTTCAGTGTCCAGGTGTCACTCCTAGGGATGACAAAAAATGTTGACCTCACATCTCTTATCTTGTGTCCCTCCAATACCACTGTCTTCCTCTCCTTCCATGCCATTAATACACTTGAACTTTTCTTCTCTGAGAAGCCTGAGGAGGAGAAAAGGGTGGTCCTGACACAGGAGCCAGAAGAGACGTGCTCATGTCTACCTTCCCAGTTACCCAGTGTGTGACCTTGGGAAAGTCTTCACCTCAAAGAAATAGTTTCTTCTTCTTCTAAAAATAAATAATTAACCCTTCCCTTAATACCTCACGGAAATAATATGAAATAATGTATAAGAAAAGCCTTTGCTACCTCTAAAAAAGGTATGTAATATTTGGAAAAGTCATCATAGTGAGTCTCCCAAAAAAGGGCCATACATGTGTATTCCCAGGCAGATCAGTAGTGAGGCTACAGATCTTGGCTGAGATGTGGGTTTTTTTTTTGTTTCTTTGTTTGTTTGTTTTGGAGAGCCTGTGAGCCTGTACCCTAGTCCAAAGCCTGAGCTCCAGTGTTGTAGAAATCTCAAATAACATTTGTGATTTCAGGTGTTCTGGGAAAAGTTAAAAGAACTTGGCAAAGGAGAAGTTGTCTACTGAACTGAAAAAGATTAGAATTTCATGTGTTTGTAAAGAATTTGAAGCTGGCAGATGGATTGGCAATTTCAGACATAATGGCTATACTTTCCCATGTAAACTTCTAAAGTGTGTGAACAGGGGGGATTAATTAATGGCACAAGGGTCAAAGCCACTAACCGCAAGGCTTGTTTGTTTTTGGAAATCTAAAGAGAACCTTGTATAATGGCCTGGTCTCCTCTATTCCTGCTTAAGCAAAGTAAATATAAAGGTGTTGCCCCATAACCTATTTTAGGGCTTGATGAGGCCCTCCATGTGATAAAGTCAAGCATATATGAAATACAGGAACCAGAGAAAAGACAGGGTGAATTAAAGGAGTGAAGTCACAAGAGACTGATGGTGAAGTCCCTTATCCCTCTTATCTTTACTGGCTCTAACTCTGTGAATTCCAACCACTGAATTCACTACCATAGAATCTGGTTCATTTTCAATAGATATGGAACACTTAAATTCTCATCTATGACCAGCAATTTAAAATAATACTACATCTAACTTTCCTTACTTTGGGAGATTTTTTTCATTCTGACTGACGACCAAATAACACTCATGACTACAAACCTTTCTTCAGAACACAAATGCACCACTCCTCGTCATTCATACTTACCATTTCATGATTCCACTCATGTCCTAGGAAGAAGAAAGAAAATATGAGTCAAGGAATATAAATAATAGAGTAGGATTAATAAAAGAAAAAAATAGAAAAACAATAAAGAATACCAGAGAAATCAAAAGCGAATTATTTGAAAATATCAACAAAATTGACAAAACTTTAGATGCTTCAAGGGAAAAAAAAGAGGAGGTAAATTACTAAAATAAGCAAAAAAAGAGGAGCCCTTACTAGTCCCTACAGAAATTAAAAGATTATAAAGGCTAGGGAATATATTGTATGCCAATAAATTAGATAACCTAGATTACATGGACAAATTCCTAGAAACACAGAAACTACCAAGACTGATTCAAGAAGAAATAGAAAATCTGAACAGACCCAAAACATGTGGAGTTTGCATTGAAAATCAAAGAAAAGTCCAGCCCCAGATGGCTTTACTGGGGAATTCTACTAAAAGTTTAAAGAAGAAATAATACAAATAATTCAAAAGTTCTTCCAAAAAAAATAGAAGAGGTGAGAACACTTCTCAACTCATTCTAATATGAGGCCAGTACTATTCTGATATTAAAACCAGACAAAGACATCACAAGGAAAGCAAACTACAGGCCAATGTCCCTTGTGAATATAGACACACATTTTTTTCAACAAAAGAGCAGAAGACTGAATCCAGCAAAATATAAAAGATTGCATACCATAGTCAAGTCGTTTTTATTCCAGACATGCAAGGTTGGTTTAACAAGAAAAGCAATCAATATAAACCATCATATTAATAGAAAACAAGATTTAAAAACTACAGGATGATTTTAACAGGCAGAAAAAAAAAGTTATTTGAAAAAATCCAACATCTTTTCACGATAAAAACAAAACAGTAATAATTACAACAAACTAGGAATAGAAGGGAACTTCCTCGGCCTGATAAATATATCTACAGAAAACTCACAGTGAACATCATACTTAATAGTGAAAAATTGAATGCTTTTCCCCTAACATCAGGAATAACATAAGAATGTCTGCTGCCACAACTTGTAATCAATATGGTACTAGAGGTTCTAGACAAGGCAATTAGGCAAGAAAAAGAAATAAAAAGCATCTATATTGGAAAAAAAGTGAAACTATGTCTATTTGCAGACTACATTATGTTATACGAGAAACCTCTTCTACTTTTTAAATTTTAGCTCACATGCAGATGCTGTTGATTCCAAATTTTACATATCTAATCATTGTCTACTGTTTTTAATCATCTATCCAGTATAACACATTCCATAATGAAGAAAAAACATAGCAGCAACTGAGAATATCTAAAATATAACCTACTATTTACCAACCGTATTGTTTTTTCTATTATGCCCATTTGTCAAAAATAGTACCAGTATTCACTTAGTCTCTATACAAAACACTAAAATATCTTACCAACACCTATTCCACATCCTTAACTTCTTTTGGTTGTCTGCATTGCCACATCATCACCACTATGGGTTTATTTGTTTTAAACAATATGTATGAAAATATTTGGCCTTACTCTTAAATGCCACCAGCTGGGTTTACAACCAAAGGAGTGTTTTTGCTGTCTGGATTAGTATAATTAATTTTACATGACAAAGAAGCCAACCAAAATTGATTTAATAAAAAAAAAAGAAAAGAAAAGAAAAGAAAAAAGGGATTGTGATCAGGGAGATCACAGATGGATCTGGAAGCTCAAATCCTGTCCTCTATGTGTCTCGTGAATCTCTCTCCTTTTCTATCTGTTGCCTTTATTCTCAGACTCCCTACAAGGCCAAAGAAACATCTTACCAGACTAAGAACTTAAGGACACCGAACAGAAGGCAACTTAGACTGTGTTTTAAGAATCTCAGATTGGATGACCCTTTTTACCTGCAGCAGCTCCATTGTTGACCATTCACTACGACGCTCCAGATCTGAGATGAGCTCTTTCAGCAACTGGCTCTGCTGGAGCAGTTCAGCTTCAGCCTCAGCCAAGTCCTCCAATGTCTTCTTTTCCTCTTCCTCCAATTTCTCCAGTTCTCTTTGCTCCTCACTGTCCAGGATTCTTCTAAGCTGATTAAATTCTGTTTGTATCCTTTGTCTCTCAGTCTGTATCTGATACTGCAAAATTGAACAAGAGAGAAAAGCAATGAATCAGCCTGACAGCCTACTCTGCAAGGAATTAGGAGCCAGAAAAGAAATATTTTTTCAGGGAGTTCTAACCAGGAGGGGTGTAGACGCAGGAGAGTAACTTTTGGGAAAGCTAGTGTTTTTTTTCCCCCCTAGTATTTTCCCTTCAGTACAAATCAAAAATGCCTCCGATTGTCTTATCTAGGATAACCTTGGGACAAATGCAAAACCTGAGTAAGATTTAGGTTATAGACAGCTGTCCTGGACATTCATGGTTTCCTACATTACTACACTCCCGATTTGAATCTTGAGGAAAATCTTGATCCTTTTCCCAGTGTCTTTCACTGAAGGTGTCAGAGCCTCACTGGAAAATGGAATTCTCCAGCCTTTCTCACCATAAAGTCTGTCTTTGCTTTCAGTTCCAAATGTCTGTGTGTACTTGTAACATTGTACTTGTAAAATGTGTACTTAAAATATTCACTCTCCTGCCCCCACCCCCAAGAGACGGGACAAGGAAGAGAACTAATTGAATGCTTCTGGACTCATTCAATGTCAGTAAACAAAGAGGAAGAGGTGCCCTTGCAATTGGGATGGAAGGTCCTGCCAAAATTCATATCTCAGAAATCCCTCAGGAAGTGTCTCCTCCTACCTTCCAGGAAGTTCTCTCTTCTCTAACTTCAGCTTCCAACTTCTCAGCTTCCTGTTGCTCTCTCCTCAGTCTCTCTAGAGATGCCTGGAGTTTCTCCTGAGAGAGGGGAATCACACAGAGTCAAGCCATGAGCTTTCTTAGCATCTGGATAGAGAATAAATGGGGAACAAATCAGGCTGATCTCAGAGGAGACCAGTTAAAAAAAAAACTGTCATTAGAATCTGGTGATTCGAATCTATGACATGAGAGAAAATCTGAGGAGGTGAATTAATCTTCATTCCTGGCTGTCACCATCCCCCCACCAAGAGTAGCCTGATTTTCTCTTTTCTTAGATTAAGTATTGACTCTGCTACGGCAAGGAAAATCCTGTCCTCTTTAATGAAACTCTTTCCACATCCAATCCACAATGTTCAACAACCATCATGCCGAGAGGAGCAGTGAGAGGTAAACTTGTGAAAGAAATTCCTCATTCACACAACAAAAGTGAAAAAAAGAAAACCTTTACTCCTGGCCATGAGTCTGTACTCTAGGCTCATCCTTTATGTATATGGAAGGAATACATAGAAATATCCTTCAGGCATGGGTAAGAGAAATACACGAAAGGAGCATGAGCATAAGGTAAGAGAAATACATGAAAGGAGATTACGGGGCTCGGTACTATGGTGCCGTGGTGAGTAAAGAAGGATAGAAAGGTGAGCTTTCCCAACCAAGTACTATCGTCTGCCCTGTCTCCCTCCATCCTGGTCTCTTACCTGAGACTCCTGGACAACCTCCTCCATGAGGAATATGTGGTGACCACGGTGCTCCCGAGACCGCTCACAAAGCCGACAAATGACCTTCCGATCCTCCTTACAGAAGAGCAGGAGTTTCTCTCCATGGCGCACACAGAGATCTCTCTTCTGCCCTTCCTCTGGGCTCAACTTGACCTCCCTGAATCCTTCCACTATGTTGGCCAGATGCTGATTAAGGCGTAGATTTCTAAGGGAATACCTGATACCACACACAGGACATCTGTTTTCCCCTCCTGGGCCAATCTCTGACTCCTTGTTGTCAGTGATGCAGGTTTGGCAGAAGCTGTGGCCACAGTCTAGACTCAGGGGTTCTGTCAAAAGCTCCAGACAGATGGGACAAGTCATGTCTTCTTGCATGTTCACCAGGAATTTTAAAACCACAGCAGCTGCTCCCCTGGCTTCTTCCTGTCCTGACTCTTGAGGCTCTTCTTGCTTAAAGATTCCTGAATGCATGGGCAGATTGAAAGGGAATGGTGTAAGAATGGCACAAATAGAAATGATACTAATTGTGCAGACATCAGGGATTGGCCAAGACTGACATATTGAAGGACAAAAAAGAAGAGAGAAAATAAAACAGAAATGAAATTCAGTGGCCCGGGTAAGCCACTAATGCCTCAGAGCTTTTGCTTTTCTTTTAGCCTGGAATGATCCTCCTTTTGATATCTGCATGACTTCTTCTTATACTACACTCAGCTCTGTTCTTACATGTCCTCTCATCAGAAAGGCCTAATATGAATAACTTAGCACAACCACCAAAACATCACTCGTGTACATTTGCCATCTGTTTCTTATTATTACTATTTTATATATATATATATATACACACACACACACACACACACATAGCACACACACACAGCGCCAAAAAAATGTATACACATTTTAAGAAAGGAAAACTGTATTAAAATTGTCATAATCAATACATACTGATAACAAAAGATGAATACAAGTCACATTTGACTTCTGCAATTACAAGAGGTGCTTAAAGTGGTTACCATCAGTGTCCAGATACTTCTGAGTAAGGCAAACTGCTGCTTGAGCAACGTTGACCAAAGTGTCCGCTTGTATATATTTTTTGGCAACCCCAGTATATCTATCTATATCTATACGTATATCCCTGAAAATAAGACCTAGCCAGACAATCAGTTCTATTGCGTCTTTTGGAGCAAAATTTGATATAAGACATGATATTATATTATGTTATATTATATTAGACCCAGTCTTATAGACCAGACTTACAGTAAAATATAGACCCAGACTTATAGTAAAATAAGACTGGGTCTTCTACTAACTTTTGTTCCAAAAGACACATTAGAGCTGATTGTCTGGCTAGGTCTTATTTTCGGGGAAACACGGTGTGTGTGTGTGTGTGTGTGTGTGCATATATATATATATATATATATCCCACTCCTAAATATATAAATCTTTAAATATTCCACTCCTAAAATGTAACCCACATATAGATCAGGGACTTTGTTTTTATTCACTGCTGTATCCCTAGAGCCAAGAATACACAGGATTTCTCCATAGGTGATTAGACTTTTCTTGTTTTTTTTTTAAATAGAATTTTGTCTTTTCTTTCCATGAATTAGCTATTCTCCCACAGGTGAGCTTTGGGACCACAGAAATGGTTTCCAGTGATGAAGTATTTACTTTCTGATATACCTGTCCCTCACAGAGTTCTCCCATACCCTCATATTCACTCCCCAGAGACACCCACAAAAACAGGAAGGACCACAATACGGAAGTAATCTTATCACTAACAATTGTATAACCTGTTGCAATTCATAAATGACTTTGACCTATTCATTCCTCATATAAAAATCTTTGAGAAATAAGAGTACTCCCTTTATTCAATGTGTACATAGAATTAAATGACTTACATAGATTATTCAATAAATTGAATTGGGTTAATGTCCTCAGGGTCCTCTTTTGGAGGTCTGGTAAGTGTCATAAACACTACCACACATAGGTACACATTTTTGGCAAGTCAAATAATTTGCCAAACAAGAGAATAGCAAAGATATCCTTCTTGAATAAATAAGGATTGAACTGAAAGCTGAATGATGAGAAGGGAAAACGGAATGAGAAAGAGGAAAAATATTTCAGGGAGAAGGAACCACGTATATAAATGCCCAATTGATGGAGAACATAGCATCTTCCACAAGTATTAGAATGCTGGTGTGCAGAGAGCTGCTAGGTCTTTTGTATTACATGAGCCTAAAGAGACTAGAAATGTGACACTTCCTAAATGATATGAAAGTGACAGACTCTTGTTTACAAATGACCTGTCAAGAGGGGGATAAAGTACCTCCTATATCATTGTATGGACCCTCATTGAGAGCTCACCTGAGGCAGTCACGTCAACATGCTGTGTCTTTCATCCTATATGCCTCTGCCAGGCTAAGTGCCCCTGGCTGGTTTATATCCTGGTGTCACATAAGTAGGAATGGCAAGCCAAACTTGAAACTATTGCTGATGGTCAGTCGGAAGGCATATCAGAGTGGCAGCATGGTGATGCTGATTCTTAGAACCTGGCCTCAATATGGACAAGGAACTGTGAAGGGGGGGAAAATGATCTCAGTAGATATTAATGTGTTGATATTTGTTCTAATGGACTGAAATTGTGTACCCCACACAGATACATTCATTTGTGTGAATGTGACCTTATAAGGTCTTTGCAGAGCTAATCAAGTTAAGGTGAGGTCATTCTAGAATAGGATGGGCTCTAAATCCAATGACCAGTGTCCTTATAAGAGGAGAGGGCACACAGATACATAGGGAAGAAAGCCAATTGACAATGGTAACAGAGATTTGAATAATGTAGCAACAAGGCAAGAGATGCCAAGGATAGCTGGAAACCACCAAAATCTAGGAGACATGGCACAGATTCTCCCTTTGAGCCTGCGGGAGAAACCAACTGTACTACCACTTTGATTTCGGATTTTTGGCCTTCTGAACTTGAGAATAAATTTCTGCCGTTTTAAGCCATCTAGTTTGTGGTAATTTGTTACAGGCCTAGGTTACTAATACAGTTGAAAAGGTTTGATAGTGAAAGATATGAAGTATGTAACAAACCATAAATATTCCCCTTGCTCTAAAAAGAAAGGGTGGGAGTATGATGAATGCTGTATGGGGTTACATTTAGGCCTAGAAATCTGCCCACTTCTCCAATGATCCATGAAGTGAACATGATGAAAAATAAGGGCTCCATAAATGTGCTTGGAAGGTACAATCCAGCCAATTGTACAGATACTAAAAATTGTCTTAAGTCCATACACTGTTAGCCATTGGATGCAGTAACAATTGGTTAGATCAGGCTCTGATGACTGGCTAGACCAGGAATTTACATAATATGATAATGTCCACCTTTGCTTACAAATGAAGCTATAAGCCTACCATGGATGTGAAGTTCTCTGTTATCTTTCATTCTATTCAGTATCCAACCAATGCTGAGAAACACCAAGAGCCTACAGAGGAAAGAGGAATAGAACATGCTTTCTACCATGGGGTTGTAGACCTCATGTTCAGAGTAGGGCTGCAAGTAGCTGATGTCAAAGCAGCTGCCACCATAATCACCACAGAAAGAGGAGTGTAGAGGAGGCAGAAGCCCACACATGAGCAACGAACCCACGAATGCCCAAGTTCTTGACACTGGGGAGACAATCAACATGTGGCCAGTAATAGACCCTCTCCAGGAGTAAGGCATAGACTCCCAGGAAGGCAGCAACAGTGATTTCTGAAAAGTGGGAGTATAGGACAGAATGGGCAGGTGTTGGAATGTATGTGACATATCAATCAGTGTGCAAATTGCTCATAAATGAGCTTAGGACGTGACATGTCAACTCATGGAGCAAACTTCTTAGCCAAGACCATTGAGTCTTTGGGCTCCTTCTGAGCAATAATCAACCCCTATTAATTAGCTCTGAACAAAGAAAAACAGCAAGCAATTGAGGTAACAATCGATGCAAAGGTGTGTCTAAGAGCTCTAAGGCAACTGAGGACAATGGGCAGCTGAAGAGTAAGCAGGTTTATTCAGGGAAGTGCAAGTAGATTCCCGAGGACACAGGCAGCCTCAGAGGCAGCAGTCAGATCACCCAACCTGCTGTCTTCAGGCAGGCCAACAGCTGAGGCTCGGTCGGTAAGGGAACAGACAGCCCCTCGGGTGCCAGGAGGGGAGTGAACGAATCAGCTTCAATATTACGCCTGGCCACGCCCCCAAGGCTCCATTCTACCTGATGCCCCATACTGGGTGCTTGGGCTTTCACACATTCGGAAAACAGGGACCTCTTTTACTAGCTTTTCTTCTGAGGGAGTGGAGTTGGGCAGAGAAGAGACTTTCTGATTATCTCTTTGAAAGAGAGAGAGAGAGAGAGAGGAGAGAGAGAGAGAGAGAGAGAGAGAGAGAGAGAGAGAGAGAGAGAGAGAGAGAGAAATTCCAGTTCCCCTCAGCAAGGCAAACAATCAAAGCTACAGAACAGGAAGAGGATGGGGGTGAACTTAGCCGGGACAAATAAGGGCCCCTTCAGGAAACAAACAAGGTCCTCCGCCTCTTCAACACTCTTTTCTTTCAAGGCCTTCCCTCTCCAGACTCAAGGCTGCCATCTGTCTGCCCTCAGAGCAGGAAGCCTGTAAGCTGGCTTTTCGTCCCCTCAGCGCATGTCTGAGTCACAAACTAAACTCACCTAACTTCATCTAGTACTTTCCTTCCGGAGTCTTCCACCCTCTGTCCTCTTCCCCACCCCCCCAATAAACCTCCGCACACACCTTCAGACCTCATTGGAGATGTCTTGACTCCTGGTTTAAGTGGTGAGGAAAAGCCGGGGCAGGCGTACTCAGGCTTCACTCTCCAGCGGGCTTGGTCTGTACGAAGTACGTAGGTCCTCCAGAGCAGCTGGCTGAGAAGTGAAAGTGAAATTCTTGGGGCTGGCAGGAAAAAGAAAGGGGAAGGAGCTTCAGGGCCAAATGGGCGGCGGTCCTTTAGGGTCACTGCAGCGACGGAAATGCTTTAACCCAGTGGTTCTAGAAAAGTGGGGTGGGGAGGGAAGATTTGCCCCAGGGGACATTTGGCAAAGTCTGACAATTGTCTTAACTAGGGGGATGCTTCTGCCATCTAGTGGGCAGAGGCCAGGCATACGGATAACCATTTTACAATATTAGGTTGGTGCAAACGTTGCGGTTTTGCAGTTATTTTTTAACCTTTTAAACCGCAGTTACTTTTGCACCAACCTAATACAGTGCACAGGATAGCTCCCATAACAGTTATCCAGTCCAACCCTTTACCAAAATGTAATATGTTCAAAGTAGAAAAAAATGGCCACTTTTGGAAACTGAAGTTAGGGTATCAAGATTTCCTCCAGAACATCCCTCTCAGCTGAGCTGTGCTTCTTGGAAGCAGTAATGGCTTAGATAGCAGAATAAATAAGTTTGGTGTATTCAGGAATCTACGAATGATTCCATGGGATTGTACTGGGAGCTCTAGGTAAACAGGAGAGGCCACAATAGGTGGGCAAGGGTCACATCATTGATCATCGTTTATGCAGGCAGAGAGAGAACTGGGAATTATCTGGAGGAACATGGCGACCACTACATAGATATCAGGCAAGAGTATCAGGCAAGAGTAAAGTGGAAGCTTTTCCAGATCCTGCTGGCTTTGTTCCCATTATCTCTCTATAGCCCCCACACCCTCCCAGAGCAGGGCCCAGTGGGGTTCTCTTCTCAGTGAGCCTCTTGCAGAAATGACTCCGAAGCCTGGGTCTCTACAAGTATCAGTATGTGTAAGTCGCTAAGGTAATGGAAGATAATTTTGTATATCTTTTAATTTTTATTGTATTATGAAGTTTTGGTTGTTTTTTGAATATTATTTTATTTTCAGAACTTTAGACATTCTAAAGCTTATTAGCATAGAACTGTGCAATTTTTTAGAACATTTAAATTATTTGTAATGAACCACTTTTCATTGTTTTTGTAGTTGTTTTTGCTACCATTTGCCTTGTTTGCATAAAATGACCACTTTCTCCTCTGCTGCAATTTATTTTGGTATATTGTATATGCTATTGAAGTAGGAATATTTTCCTGTGAGTCCCCAAATGATGTAAATGATATTGGATCTGCCGGCAGTTTCTGGGTGTGGGCCAGGATCGTGTCTCGTGAAGCTGAAGAATGGACACACGGACCAGGGAGAGGCAAAAAGTTGTAAAGGAAGATAGTTTATTAGAGCAGAAGAGGTTGTAGCCCCTGAGCAAGAGAGGGTACCTAAAACTGGGAAGCCCAGGGACTGAGGCAAAAGCTCTTAACTTTTATACCTTCCTTTGCCTGTTTGGGGAACGGGGCTGGAGACTAATTGAATTCATCTATCAGGTTTGTCCTGTTTGCCCATCCTGAAGGGATTAAGGAAATGACCCATTCCTATCTATCAGATCTGTTCCTTTGTCCGGCCAGAAGGGATTTGAGATAATTTATTAACCTCAGGCGCAGTCTCATATCTTTGTCCTGGAGAAGAGACATTCCAGGACCTGGAGTTTCAGAATATGGCTGCTTTTTGTTTATTCAACCAGTGACCCCCCTGTCTACCAAGCAACATACTAACTAACCTCTCTATTATATTCTTTTCGAAAAACAAGTTTCTGTGTGTAAGAGAAGACAGCAACCAGGAGACAGAAAGGAGCTGGGATAATTCCCCCAAACTGAAATCCTTGGCCCAGCTTTAGAAAAGACCAGATGATGCTGCAGTGGCCTCCTCCTGGTGACCCCAGCCAGTGGTAGTTTGAGAGTGAATCACTTGGAAGGGCCAGGCAAGCTGAGAGCAGGAGCATGCTGACAGGGCCAGAGAGCACAGCACAGTGTGAACTTTCAGAGCTCAAGCTTCCTGGATGCAGCCAGGGGAAGGAGACCTTCTGAACATTTTGTACTCAGCAGTGCCAAGTGGCACATTTACTGAACGAAGAAGAGTAAAATCTGAGGCCTCCAAGAACAAGAGGGCCACAAATGCCAGCGATAAAGCATCCACTGTTTACTTCAGCTTTCCCCAAAGACGTTCAACAACAAAAATGTACTCCTATCCCACATTAAATACAAATATTCTAGAATTGTATGAGTTTGTTAAACATGACCACTTGGAATAACTGTGTGTTGGTAGAATAATTAATATTTATTTATCAACTATGAGATGTTACCCCCCATAAGTTGAAGATAATATGGGCTTTGTTATTGTCTCCAGTATTTTCAAGAAAACTTAAAACTCAGGATACAGAACTGTACCTATAGGGTCTCAATGGCAAAGCAATGTTAAGAAAAAAAATAACTCCCCTCTTCCCACTCTAGGGAGACTAGATGAGAATCACATGAATGAGGACGGTGCATAGCTTATTAGGTCAGACACTGTGAAGGGAGAAGAATTTAGGATACTCAGATGAAAATAAGAAAAAGTAGATGTGGGGTTGGAGTCAGTATCAATTGTCCTCAGGAAAATGAAAGATCACAAGAATTTCATACAAATGAGTGCAGATCCTTGATTATTCTAATGAGGATCTGATTCCCAGGGCTGAGACACTCCGGGTCACTGTTGGGTGATGGCTGCCTGCTCATTGTCCATGGAGGTGATCTAACTGCAGTTTCAACCTCTCCCAGAAACATAATCTTAATCAACCAGTATGAAATTTCCTGGTCAAGCACCACTAAAGTAATCTGTCATGTGGGCCCTCTCCATCCCCCATAGAAATTAGAGGCAATCTGCATTGATAAAAAATAAAACAGAACAAACAAACAAACAAACAAAACACCTTTGTTCTCTTCCCCCAAATAAAAGGTGTCTAGGCCCCAAAATAATCCTTTCTTTTCTTTAAAGTAGCTCCCTTGCCCTACCTTCCTTTCTATAAAAACTTTCCATTTTCCCAACACTTTGGAGTGCCCTTCTAGTAGATAGGTGGGATGCTGCCCAATTCTTGAATTGCTTAATAAAACCAATTAGATCTTCAAATTTACTTGGTCGAATTTTGCTTTTTAACATTAGTGAGCCAGAGCCTCATTGTAGCAATGGGGTGACCAGTATGCATGAGTCAAAGGGAAATTGTTAGAAATTGATTTCATTTCCATGGATCAGTGCTGGAGATGGGGGTGGGTGTGTCAACATACAGAGAGACTAGATGTGTCTGATTTGAAATCCCTCCCCCCCATCAAAGGTTACCTGGAGATGGAGGAATAAAAAATTCATGGCAAAGGGACCAGAGCAGAAAATGCTTCATCAAGCAGTTCATTAATTCTATTTATCTTAATTCAGAAGTAGGTAAGGGATAGTTGGCAATGAAAATGCCATAAGAGCTGAGGATATCACCAAGTATTGCAGCACTGTTTGACCTTCTATCTCACTGGAGACAAAGAACAGGCCTTAGTTTTTTCATGACTGGAAAGAGTGGGGCTGACCTGCACTATTGCTGAGGAAGCCCCTCCCAGTACTGCTCAGTCTTTCTCTATCATTGTATCCTAAGTTGTCGGACAAGCAACCAGATTGAAAAATAGAGACTTAGCTAGGCAAATAGAGAAAAGTGTTTCTGGTGAAAGAGAATTTCTGCAGAACTAAAAAAAGAATATCAGAGAATTCCAGTTTTAGTTTCAACATGTAAAGAACCTGAAAATCATTACTTCCTTACAAGAAAAAAGCTGAACAAACTAAACATTGTCAGCACTGAGGAAATATTGCCCTTACCCCCTTAGTTCTTCTGGCTGGCCAAAAAATTCAAAAAAGACATACAGCAGAAGAACAGGAGAAAATAAAATGTTAATATGTGTGCAGGGAGAATTCATATAAGCATGAAAATTCCAAAGATAGTGAGGCAAAATTATATATATATATATATATATATATATATATATAATTTTATACAATTATATATATATATAATTTTAGAATAAGAAGGGGGAAGTAGGCAATTCACAGGTGGACGAGAAAGAGCAAACATTTGGCAAATTCTTGCAGACCACCCACAAACAATGGGACATAAAGAGGAATCTAGGGAACAGATTTTTGCTTGGATCCCCACCCTCTGCCACATTTAATTCATTGTCCTAAAATGAATATGCTAAGGTTCCTTTCCTGAAGCAGGTTTTTCGATCTGAATCTCTTTAGGTAGGCAAAGGGGAGGTAAAAAAAACACCTCTTCCTGAGTTTGTTGAACTTCAATTATTTTTCAGCTCCAAATAAACTGCAAACCAGGGTGGCCCCTTCTAGGGAGATTCCCACTGGACCCCCACAACATCAATGAATTTTCTTGGACCCATCAGAGTTAAGGGCACAGGACAAATCTCTACCCTAAAATCTGATCGCTGAGTAAATACAGAGAACAACGACCTACATCTACTTACCTGGAGAAAAAGTTGCAGGAGCCATAAATAGGTAGGAGCATTAAAAACGGTAATTTTGAAGAATTGCTGGAGGCTAAGCATGGACTAACTTTAGAGTGAGAAATTCCTGGGAGAAGCAGCCTTAAGGGA
The DNA here is from genome assembly GCF_964194185.1 of Rhinolophus hipposideros. Lineage (NCBI taxonomy): Eukaryota > Metazoa > Chordata > Mammalia > Chiroptera > Rhinolophidae > Rhinolophus > Rhinolophus hipposideros. The sequence goes on from NC_138056.1 coordinate 44,726,794, forward strand.
CCACCACATATTCTTGGAATTTCCTTCAGAAACCCAAATCAGTTTCCCTTAGTGAGGAGCCAAGAAAATCAATCCTTTTTTTCCTCTGGCAGAGGGAGGATAAAAGACACATTTTGAAATATGCCCAGAGCATTCCCCATAACAAATGCCTCCTCTCCATTGGAAAAGACTTTTCCAGAGCCTTGGTTCAACTAGGGAAGACTTTTACTCAACTCCAACAACCTCTATCCTTTTTAACTCATCTAAGGGGAGGTGAGCTGAGAGACACTTGTGAAAGCCACAACCCAGAGACAAAGTAATTGATAAAACAAGTAGACAGAAAATCAACAAGGATATCATCAACCAACAATATCATCAACCAACATGATATTTGTTGATCACTGCAACCCAGAACAACAGAATACACCTTGTTTTCAAATTTACATGAAACATTTACCAATATAGACCATATGCTGAACCACAAAACTCGTCTCAGTAATCTTAACAAAGATTCAAGGTACATAAAGTATCTACTGGAATCATAACAAAATTAAATTAGAAATTAATAACATATATAGATAGTCCCCAAATCATCTAATGGTCAAAGAAGAAATCAAAAGGGGAATTAGAAAGTATCTTGAAATGAATGAAAATGAAAACATATCAAATGTGTGAGATAGAGTTAAAGCCGTACAATGAAATGTATAGCTCTGGTGTTAGAAGACCTTCTTTTCTGGTATTAGAAAAGAAGACTTGAAATCAATGACCTCATCTTCCATCATATAGAAAAAGAAATTACAAGATGAGCAAGTGAAGCACAAAGTAAGCGAAGAAAAGAAAATAATAAAGAGCAGACAGTGAAATAGCAAATAAAAACAATTGAGAATATCAATAAAACCAAAAGCAGATTCTTTAAGAGGATCGTTAATTAAATTAATAATCCTCTAGCCAGACTAAGAAAAAAAGAGAAAACGTACAAATTACCAATATCAAGAATGAGAAAGATGACATCATTACAAATCTACAGATACTAAAAGAGTAATAAACATTATAAATAATTTTATGCTAATAAATTAGATAACTTAAGGGTTTGGCAAACTATGCCATGCATGCCCAATCTGGTTTGTCACTTATTTTTGTAAATCAGATTTTACTGAAACAAAGTCACACTCGTGTTTCCTTTTTGTCTATGATTGCTTTCACAACACAATGGCTAGTTGCAACAGAAAGACTATATAGCCCACAAAGCCTAAAATATTTACTACCTGGTCCTTTACAGAAAAAGTTTGCTGACATCTGACTTACATGAAATAGAAAAATTCATTCAAAAGGTACAAGCTACCAAAATCAAAAACAGATAACTTGAAGAGCCTGATATCTATTAAAGAAATTGAATTATGCGTTAAAAACCTTCCCACAATAAAACGTCAAGTCCAGATGGCTTCATTGGGGAATTCTTCCGAACTCTCAGGAGGAAATAATGCCAAATCGATGTAAATGCTTCCATAAAATTGAAGAGGCGAGAATACTGAACAACTCATTCTACAAGACCAGCATTATTCTGACACCAAAATCAAAGACATTATAAACAAATAAACAGAAAACAACTAAACTATTTCTCATGAAAATAGATGGAAAAATAGTTAAGAAAACTTTAGCAATTAAATTCAATATATAGAAAGAATAATGCATTATGACTAAGTGGCACTTATCCCATGGATGCAAGATTGGTTTAAAATTTGAAAATCAGATACTATAATGCATCATATTAACAGACAACAAAAGGAAAATATGATCATCTCAGTGGAGACAGGTGACATAATCATCTTTGTAGAAAATCCTATGAAAGCTATAAAAACAACTAAAACTAATAAATGAGTTTAGCATGATTTTAGGATATAAGATCAATAAACAAATTTAAAAGTGTTTTTATAAAATTGCAATGAATAACTGGAAATTGACAAAATGATTTACAATAGCATCAGCATATGAAGCAGGGACAAATATGACAAAAATGTACAAGAGTTTTAGATAAAGCATCAAAAGCACAATCTATAGAAGAAAAACTTGCTAAACTGGACGTCATCAAAATTAAGAACATCTGCTCTTTGAAAAACTGTTAAGGGAATGAAAAGGCAAGCTACATCCTGGGAGAAGATATTTACAAATCAGTTATATAATAAGAGACTTGTATCAAAAATGTATAAAAAATACTTAAAACTCAGTAACAAGAAAATAAGCTATCCAGTTAAAAAGAAAATGAGCAAACAATTTGAAGAGACCCTTCACCATAGACATGTTGTTGATCTCAAACACACACAAAGATGCTCAGTATCCTTAGGAGTTAGAGAAATGCAAATTACAGCCACAATGAGATACCTCAGTACACGTCTATTGGAATGTTTAAAATTAAAGACAAACTGAGCCACATTACAGCAAGGATGTAGAGCAACTGAAGTCAGGTGTAAAATGGTACTACTTTAGAAAATAGTTTGGCATCTTCAAAATAATTGCCCATATGTCTAATATAGCTATTTTACTGCTAGGTATTTATCCAAGAAATGAAATTATGCTTATCGGAAGAGCTTTACGAAAAATATTCATAACAGCCATATTCCCAGTTTTTGTAGAAGCCCAAAACTGGAAACAATCCAAATTTGCATCAATAGGTGAATGGATAAGTTATTACATACAATATAATTCTATTGCTATAATGAATCATCCACTGATACAATGAAATACTATCTGGCAATAAAAAAGAAGTAGGCTCTTGATAAACAACAATCTAGAGAATGAAAGAAACCAGACAATAATATTGAATGATTCCATTTATATAAAACTCAAGAAAACGCAAATGATAAAGAGAAAAAGCAGAACAGTGGTTGCGAGGTGATGGGGGTGAAGTGGGCAGAGACAAAAGGGATTACCAAGGGGCAGGAGGAAACTTTTGAAGAGGATGGATATCTATCTTGTCTTGATGCTGATGGTTTCACAAGTCAATATTTATCAAATTGTACATTTAAGTATGTAAAACTTACTGTATGCCAGTTACATCACAGTAAAGATATTTTAAAAGCCCTCCTGTCCAAAAAGTTTTCTTTAAATTAGGATCAACTGCAAATGCCAGCTCTAGCAAGCAGACTGCTGAGAAATGTTAGGATAACGATACCACTTGCCTAAAACTCTGGGAACAGCATTACCCTTCCCATCTTTTCCTTATGAACTTCAGGCTACAGGATGGAATAAATATTACCTCAGAAAAAAACCAAGATTCTGGGTCTTTTGTAATCATTACAGAAGAGGAGTCGCTTCAGGTTCCAGGCACTCCTTTGAATGTCCTGTGTCACAGACCACTAGGTCTCCACGAAAACCTGAATTTTCCTTCCCTTGAAAATTTGACTGTACATAATTACATGTAGGTAGACATTTTTACAATCTTCCTTGTAGTTAGGTGGGGCCACATGGCTATTCTCAGCAACAGAAAATGAGCAGAAATTATGAATCCTATATATAAACTAAGGATTTAAGAAATAAACTCTCCCCAGTTTTCTTTAACCTTCTGCTGTCCTGATGTTGATGACAATACTGTCCTAGGGGATGGTAGAGCAGATGGAAGAAAGCCTGGTTCATGAATCCCACATGGAACTGTCACCCACTTACGCCTGTTAATACTCATGTTAGATTTTTACATCAAAATGTTCTTTATTATTTCATCCATTATGTTTTTGATTCTTCCTAGCAATTTAGTCTACTGATCACACTAAAAATGTCAAGGCCAGTAGGCCTCTGCCCAGACCCCCCGGAAAAAGCCAAGGCTGCAAACCCATTCCATGCATCCCAATAATTCTCCCCACATCTCACATACAGAATCCCAGCAAGCACTTTGATTTCCCTATTATCCAAGGTCATTCACTGGATAACTCCATATGGAGAGGACAGCTGGGCTTACTCCTTTAGCCTAGAACTTCCTACATGAGAAAATAAGTGGAAAAGGAGCAATTAAATTACTCATATATTCTTCTAGCATCATCTCTCATTCTCCAACTTCTACCAGCTTTTTGCTCTCTCTCCTTCCATACTTCTTCCATTTGAAGTCCAAATCAGGATGAAGAAGGTACATTTGGTCTCCCAGAAATTTGACTTGCCAAATGAGACCCTACCCTAGAGCAAACCAGGACTGGTCTTTTACTGTAACCTGCACATCTCACCACAGGTCTCACAGCTGAGCCTTGATGATAAACTAGTATTTCCTCAAACCATGAAGGAACTTCAAATGTCCAATAGACATTTGGGCTAAAGATGGACCAGAAGAGGTAGAATCATATTCTCTGGCCATGACCCCTTTCTATGATCTTCCAAATTATAAATTTCTGGATATACTCAGATCCTCTTCTCATCACTATTACCTTCTATAAAAATTACTCAGAGGGGTAGGGGGTCCATGTAGAGATGAACGTATCTGTCTTATACTAGGGCCCCCTTAGGGATAGAAATTGCATTACAGGAAGAGCTGTTCAACAGAAATGTAATGTGAGCCACATATGTAATTTTAAATTTTCTAGTATCTACATCAAAAATTAAAATGAAACAGGTAAAGTTAATATGTTATTCTATTTAATACAATATTTCCAAAATATTATCATTGCACTTTACAATATAAAAGTTATTACTAAGATATTTAACATTGGTTTTTGTACTAAGTGTTCAAAATTTGGTATGTATTTTGTATTTACAGCACATCTCAATTCAGACTAGTAACATGTGAATTGCTCAGTAGCCCCCTGGTGGCTCTTGGCTACGATATTAGACAGCCAACTCTAGTCAAGTGCTTGATATTTGTTTCCCCCTCATATCCGCTTCATAATTTCTTTTATGGTTGGCTCAAAAAGCACACAGCACTTCTCTACCAAAGCCACAGCTGCTCACTCACTAGCTGTTCATGTTTGACCATAAAGGAAAGGGGATGTGGAGAAACTAAAAGAAATCATTCTCTTCCTAAAAAAAAAAAATCTGTATTGGGTCGATCACTTCCCTCTCTCCCCCATTTTAACTTCAATGCCTTTGGAAGATATTTTCATTTTTCCATTACTATACTTAAATTTTTAAGATCCATGAAGGTTGTAGTGAAAACTGAAGTTAGAATCTCTTTCTTTAATTTGACTTTAAAGCCACCCAAATTAACATTATAATGGTTTTTAGCACTCAATCCTATATACACTTCCACAAAAATGCAGCAATTTCTTTGCTTATTTATTGCATTTTATAAAACCTGATAATGTGACAAGAATGTGAAATTACAGATCAATTTCTTTCATAAACAGATAGAAACAAAACCTAAACCAATCCAGTATTGTATATGAGGAATAATAGTGACTTATTTCAGGAAACTTGTTAGATTTAAAAGTTAAAACAAATCAATGTACTCTAATAACAGAATAAAAATTACACATGATTATTTCAGTAATTACATAGATATTATCAGTTGAAATTCAATTTTCCATTCAGTACAAAAACTTACAGCAAATTAGAAGAGAACTTCCTCAATATGATCTCATGCATTGAAAAAAAAAATCTCCATTAAATACCATGCTTGATGGTAAAATGTTGAAAGACACCCACCACCCGTCATGAGATCTGAAATTACTTAATCAAGGATGTTCATTGTCACCACTGGATGATTCTAGCACTGAGTAAATGTTCAAAAGAAAAGGAGTGAGAAGCAGAAAATAGGTCAGGAAGGAGACTGAGCATGCAGATGAGCCTCAGAGGGTACTGCTCAGATGTGGGTGGGGACAGCACAATGTTTAAGCGCTTGGGCGACGCAAGGTCATCGGGACTACACAGTTGCAAGGATTAAAATATGGACAAAGAGTGGTAGGAAAGTAGTATTTAGTGAAGGTGTAGATGGGAAAGCCATGGTTTGTGACATTAAAAAAGGAGACAGTGCCGGCCTCATAGTCTAAGAAAACCCCAACACGGCGAGGAGGCACTGTCATGGAGAGGAGCAGGGAACTGGAAGAGTCCTCATAGGCTCTATATTCATGTTTATGATGTAACCCTATTACCCAGTACCCACTTTGAGGTTGATATCTGGAGTAAACATTTCGAGTGTTTGCACACTTGTTGAAAGAGAATGGAGGTCCCACTGCATTACTGCACACCCCCAGGATCCAGTCGGTCTTCTTGGCCACATCTACCTCCCAGTAATGTTTTCCTGAGGAGAAGTGCTGAGAGCCCAGGATACCACAGTCATAATGCTCTTCCAGATGAGACCCGGACAGCTTGGAGCCTACAAATCTCACCTGTCTCCGGTTTTTAGACAGGACAAGATTTAAATTAGCTGTTTGTGGATTCAGAGTCACGTCCACTGTGGGAAAAGGTACAACATCAGCAGATGAGGATGGGTGCGTGGATCTTATGACACTGAGAAGAGGAAACACAGGAAGTGGGTGGGAGGAACTGGAACTATGTGATGGGAAGATGGGTAGAATTATCACATCTTACCTGAGAGTGTGTGGGGGTCTGTTGGGGGTGGGGAGGGGGAAACATGTGAAAAAGGGTCAGAGCACGTTAGCTTAAAAGGCCATGGTTTCTACTTACCCCAGTAGCTTTGGACATCCGTCAGCCCTGTAATGATAAAGAGTCAATCTTACTGTAGAGAAACAACAGTCTCAGGTGTGACTAACTGAGGGAGTGTGGCAGGGAATTATGAGGATGGATGTATGCTGGCCATTTCACTCCCCCTTAAATATGAATTGCATCTCTTCACACATTATGTCCCTCCCTCTCTGACCTTTTCTTCACCACTATTCTCAAATACCAACGCTACCCTCTATTCTATTTATTTCTTACTACTACAATAACCTCACATCCAAAATCTGTTCCTTCAGTCTCCTCACCTCTGAACACTCGCAGCATCTTTTTCAGATCTGGAGCTCGAAACACACTCTTCAGCTTGGTAGGAAGAGATTGTGGCCTCTTCAGGGTCCAGAACTCACTCCTAGAGAACAGACGTTATGAATTTCTTACACTACTGACCTCGGGTTCCTCCAACACTGCTGTCTTACATCTCCCAGATTCATGGGTGAACTTCAACACTCTTCCCTGAAGAAAATCGGCACCATTCTGCGAAAAGCCCCAACACTGAAGCCAGAAGACCTAACTAGAAACTAGCTTCTCACCATCTGTGTAAACTTTGATCAAAGATTTAACCCCTCAAAGCCTCATTTTTGGTTATTGTTTCTGTAAAATGCAGTAATTTTCTCTTCTCTACATATATCTTAGAGGTTGTATAGAATGCAATAAAATAATTGCTGGGAAATACTTTGCTGCCTCAAAAAACAATACAAGACAAAAACCCCCAAACTATTTAAAATGTCAGTGCCATCTTAGAGGGTGTACGAGGGGCTGGAGAAGTCTGTGCTGACAGGCAGAACACCGAGAACCTGTTGGTGGGACTTTGGGAGCATCAAGCGAAGGCCTCCTCTCTCAAGAGTCTTTGAGTTTAGGCCTTAGAGTCTCCCAGAGGCCTAAAGAGAAAAGTCTTCAGAGCAACATCTTAGGATTCAGTGTTGGGAATATTATACCAGTTGGAGAAAGGAGATGTCCTCACCTCTAAACTGACAGTGCAGACTTCAGAAGGGACAATAGGCTCCATATTTCATGTGTCTGTGAAGAGCTCTAAGGTACCTGGTGTGGGAGCAACATTAGATATCACCTTCATGGGTGAGATTCTAGAGTGTGTGATAGAGAGGAGACCCTGTTTTGATCCAGGGCCAAAACCACTCTTCTCAAGAGCTCAGGTCTATATTTTTATTGGAACTGAAAAAAATGGAAATGTGAGGAGAACTAGGTAGCAAGGCACGGACTATTCCAAAGCCAAGGTAGAAAAGGAAATTTACAGCATCTGTCTCAAGAGCTGATTCCAGGACCTTGGGAAACAAGGCAGATGGGAAATTTCCCTCTGATCAGATACGTGGGCAAAGCAAAGCCCTGCCTGTTTTGAGGCAGCTAAAAACTACTGGTTTCAGGGCTGGAAGCAGGTAAAGAGGAAAAGTAGTTCTATCGCAGGGTACTAGGGAAGTCAATGATACTGCAACCCTTTATTCTTAAGGACACTGCTGCCTCCAGTTTGTGACCTCCCATCATCCCAATTCTCCTATCATAGAAACCAGGCCATTCCCTTAACTTTTGGAAACCCCAAAATTCTTATGATGAGCAACTTAAGACACTACAGTCCTAAATCTTCCCTACCCTATGATTTGTTTCCCTCTCCCACTGACTACAATATAACCCTATGGGTATAGGAATCTTTTGTCAGTCCAAAGGAACCATCTCATGTTCTCCTGCACATACCTTTCTGTGACATCACTCACATCCTAGGGAGGAAAGAAACAGGTTAAATCAAGGAGTAATAGACTGTGCCCTCTAATACAGCCTCATCCACGTTCCTCATCCCATCCCTACAACCCAGTGACATGACAGGAATAAAGATAGTCCCAATATGGAGTCCACATAATAGAGATAAGAACTCAGAGCAGACAGCTCCTAGTCCCCATGTAGGGATGTTAGGAAATGATTCAATTCATTCATTAGAACCTTTATTTTTACAACTCTTTGTGTGTGTGTATAATGTCATATATGTACATCATCTATTATTTACCAGGCATTGTGCCTGGATCTAGAGAACCTCACATGATTAAGTCATAATTTCTGTCCTCGAAATACTTACATTCTGGTTGTTGAGGACACAGCGGTCATAAATGTGACTGTTTCCCAAACCTCACCTCCTCTAATCCTCTACTCTCCCTTTGCTGACTTCATCTATTTTTCTTGATTTCAACACACACACACGTTAAAGATTCTCAAATCTGTACTTCTGCTCAGATCTCTTTTATATTCCTCAGCAAATGAGCCATGGGCACCACAAGCTCAAGAGGTTTAAAAGAAAACTTACTTTTCTTGCAATCATTAGGTCTGCTGCTATCTTCCATATTCCTCAACGATACCAGCATCCACACAGTCAGCAAATTAAGACAAAGTACTGTCCTAAAAACTACCTGATATTCACGCTGATGTCCCACTTAGACCATTTCACATCCTTAACTTCTTTTACCCGCGTGCTCTTTACTACCATCCCTGCCACTGTCTGCTCCATTTGAATAGAATTGCCTCATGGTCTATTTGGTCTCTCTAACTTCTGCTCTGTACTCCTCAATGAATGAAGAAAAGGCTGATGGTTTGATCTATATAATATAGAATAACTATTTTTTTCTGTATTGGGGCTATTTGTGGTTCAGAAACACTCAAACTGGCTCAAATATGAAAGTGATAGAGCAGGTGGATGTGTCAACTGACACTAAGTATTTGGGATTACATCAATTTTAAGGCATGGTTGTACTGAGGAACTCAAATGACCCAATAAGCATGCCACCACATGGCTATTTCTCCTATGTTAGCTTTATTCTCAGGGTTCACATTTTGCAACTTCAAAGATGCAGGCTTATATCCAGTTATGAAATCTTAATGGGCAACAATGTTAAACAGGTATGGAAAAGAGAAGGAAGATTCACTGAGAAAACATTCAAGTTAAAAATGTCCATTGGGCAGTCATACTAATGGGTGTGAGAGTCAAGACAGGTGTCTGGACTATTAATATAAATAAATGATCCCTTTGCACTTATGGAATAATGGTTAGTTTGAGGAGTCGGTGGAGGGGCTAGAACAAGGAGGGGGAATCATTAAGAGTAACCCAACATCAAAGACAAAAAAGGTCAAGAAGAATAAAATGAAGATGTGAAACCAGAAGCAGTAAATGAGGAAAAGCTCCAACAGGTAGGAGGTAACTGTCCTTAGACCCCAGTACTAGGGCCCAAGAGTAAGCAAAGAAATGATTGTTCCAGCAGCAAAGTGAGAGCAAGAGGAAAGCAAGAAGGCAAAGAAAAAAATGCAGAACAGCCTGAAAGTTCCAGAATGTCACAAGGTACCTTCTGTCTCAAGTTCGTGTCACAGTATTCACTCTATGTAAAAAACAGCCTTCAAAGATTTCAACTTCTACCAACAAAGTTTAAGCCCCTGCATCAAATCCCTCCAGATTTAAGGGTTGTGGGGAGCAAGGAGGGCAGCAAAGGGTTAAGAAAAGACAGTAGCCACGAATAGAGTTTAAGTGAGAGGGCCAAGGGACTGGCAGCCTCAAGGTCTGGGCTGTGGAGCCTAATCGGCCTACGCTTAAGCTTTTATTAGTTAGGTGGGGAAGCAAAGGAGATAAAGTTTGTCAATCTCAGGATCTGTGAATTCCATACACTATAATAGAAAACTGATTCAAGCCAATCACCCTTGCCTGCAGGCAGCAGAATCTTAAGTCTCAGGATGTTTGTACTTCCCCAAGGGACAAAACCTATATACATATGAATAGATGGAGAGCACATCATTGAATCTCTTCCCCTGCAGGTTTTGGGAAGGAATGCAGCCACTGAGGCAGAGGCTTTTTTTGGCTTGGGGAAGGTGGGGGGCTGTGCCCACCTCTATGAACCACGTGGGTTCTCCTGTTGGTCCCCACTTGACTGTGCCTGGCTTGAGTTGTCCCCCCCATGGGGAATCTTACTCATTATTGGCTGACCAGCCATCTTTTTGGGGCCAAACAGGGAGACATAAGGTGCAAACACAAAGGTGTAGCAAAGTCCCTTAAAGGGTCCGTCTCACAGACTCTCCTTTCACTGGGGGCAAATACAAGGAAACAGACGGTTAGGCTGCTGCTTGGCCACACCTTGCACTCTCCCAACTTATACACTCACACACAGACTGAAGCCTAGGCTTCTTTTTGTCTTAAAAGACCAGTTCAAACTTCTGTTACATGTTAAATGATTCTGCCCTAGAGAAGACAGTGAAAGCAAAGAAGGGCTGGTGATTACAGAATCTCGAAGTACTTGAACTTGGTATATGTTTGCCCATGACTAAGCTGGTGTAAGTACCTGACAAATCCCAACACAGCATCAAGACAAGTGCCTAATGGCAGGGCAGCCAGGTGGCTCAGTTGGTTAGAGCGCGAGCTCTCATCAACAAGGTTGCCAGTTCAATTCCCGTATGGGATGGTGGGCTGCGCCCCCTGGAACTAAAGATTGAAAACGGTGACTGGACTGAGCTGCACCCTCCACAACTAGATTGAAGGACAACGACTTGGAGCTGATGGGCCCTGGAGAAACACACTATTCCCCAAAATTCCCCAATAGAATTTATAAAAAACAAAATGAAACAAAACAAACAAACAAAAAAAACAAGTGCCTAATGACCAGTGATTCTCAACAGTGAGGAGGTGGGAGATGTTGCCCCCCCAAGGGACATGTGGCAATGTCTGAAGAGATTTTTGGCTGTCACAGCTGGGGGTGGTTGCTACTAGCATCCAATGGGTAGAGGTCAGGGATGCTGCTAAACATCCTACAATATGCAGGGTAGCCCCTCACAGCACAGAATTTTCTAGCCCACAACGTCAACAATGCCAAAATTGATTAATGCCGTTATGCAATATCACTGGATACAATAGATCTTCTCCGCAGTATCAAATGAACTTGTGGACCACTATTTAATAAAAGTGAGACATCCCCTTAGCATTTGTACTTTTAATTACCTATGCTTTATCCATGACTTCTGCACAGCTTAATAGGGAAGAGGCACTATAAGGTTCAAGGAATTTTGTTCTTGACCCGACAGGATATAGTTTCATGTCAGAGGGGTAAGAAAGTTAGCATCTTTTTGGCCTGCCTCCCAGATCGAGGGCTCCTTCGTGAGTCTCACCTGCAGCAATTCCATTGTGGACCCCTGACACCGGCGCTCCAGATCTGAGATGAGCTCTCTCAGTGCCTGGCTTTGGTGGACCAGCTCATCCTCAGCCTCTTCTATAATACTCAGCCCCTTCCTCTGTTCTTCCTCCAACTTTTTCAGTTGCCGCTGCTCCTCTTTGTCCAGGATGCTTCTCAACTGATTAAACTCTGTCTGGATCCTGTGTCTCTCAGGTTCCATTTGACTCTTCAGGGACATGGGGAGAGAAAGAGGCTACTAGTCTACTCATCTGAGGGCCTCCTCTCTAAGAGATGGTGAGTCAGGCTCAGCTCTGCTTCTACAGAACCTGCTCTTCCTTCTATTCTCCCTCCCACTCTTCTCAGAACATTAGCCCCAGGCAGCCTTATCTAGGCCTCCTAGATATAGACTTGGATTCCTGGGTGAGGTTTAGATTTTAAGCAGCCTCCCCATCCAAGTTTGAGTATTGAGATAGGAATGACTGGCCTATGCCTAATCTGCCTTTCCAAGTTTCAGAGCTTGAAACTGTAGAACAAAGTCTAGAATCAAGAATTAGGTGCTGCCAATGGCCATGGTTCCACTCCTATGTGATTGTCTTAAAAAACCTGGGTTCTCTTTTGATATGTTCATTTGCTAACTCTCCTTCTCTCCTCCCACTGCACCAAGAACAATACCCTGGTTTGGAAGGGCTACAGTGAAGGAAGAGGCAAAGGCAAGCTCTTCTAGCCAAACTGGGAACAGACAGGACCACGTCTCCTTGCCCTTGACTCCCATGCCCAGATTCCTGTCCCAGGACACCTGTAGGAATAATCTCTTTTACCTTCCAGTATGTCCTCTTCTCTGTGATAACAGCTTTTAGTTTTTCAGCTTCCTGCTGCTCTTGCCTCAGCCTCTTCAGAGACTCCTGGAACTTCTCCTGGAAGAAACACATCAAGTCAACCAGGGTCCACTGTTAAATTGTTTCAGTGCCTAGACATGGAATGAATGGGATAGAGATTATGCTGACAACAGAAGAAGACTGTGCTGCCCTGGCATGAAAAATAGAGAAGGCCAAAGTACCTTTTATAACCAGAGGATGGAAACCAATGGGAACAGGCTGATTCTCTTGCCTCCTGGGGAAAGAACCTGACCATGAAATACTTTAAGTCTTTTTCTCTCATTGCCAACATTTCTCCCACACTCAATCCATCAAGACCTCTATTTGCCCCCAGCAGCATCCTCTGCTCAAGAGCTGAACTTGAGCAATAAGAAAGAAGCAATGTTTCTACTTTTGGCCAAAGTGGCATTTTCTAGGTTCATTCCTTTAGTTACATGGGAGGACTACAAAGAAATTAGATTAGATGATGAAGTTAAAATCTCCTGCCAAGAACTCTGTTCTTCCTTGCTTTCCTTCCGTGTGGGCTCTCACCTGGTATTCCTGGGCAACCTCCTCCATGAGAAATGTGTGGTGACCACGGTGCTCCTGAGACCGCTCACAAAGCCAGCAAATGAGCTTCCCATCCTCCTTACAGAAGAGCTGCAGCTTCTCTCTATGGTGCGCACAAAGAATCACCGTTAGCTGTTTTCCTGAGCCCAACACCACCTCCCTGAGCCTCTCCGCTATGTTGGCCAGGTGCCGATTAGGCCGTAGGTTCCTCAGCTGGTAGCTGGTCTGGCACACAGGACAGCTGCTTTCCCCTTCTTGGCTGATCACTGCTTCCTGGCTATTCTCCGTAATGCAGGCTTGGCAAAAGCTGTGGCCACAGTCTATGCTCAGGGGTTCTGTCAGGAGTTCCAGGCAGATGGGGCAGGTGACCTCATCCTGTATGTCCACCAGTAATGTTGAAGTCATTGCAGCCATTCTTGCTGCTACCTGCCCAGGTCTGGCTTCTAAGGTGCTTCCTGCTTACAGGATCCTGGGTAGATGGGCAAACAAAAAAGGGTCAGAGTAAGAAAATGAGGAAGGGGAAAAGGGATGCTGACTATCCTGGACAAAGAGGTCAGACACCTAGGGTAACAAGAGCTTCTCATTCTACCTTCAAACATATTCATTACCCCAGTTCATATTAGATATCAATTTGCACTCTCATTAGAGCAAAGATTATGATTTCCTTTTACTCCTACTGGATGGAGAGACAACTTGAAGACTTGGAGAGGAGTGACCTTGTGTGAGCCACCATCTACTTGACCTCTTCTCAGCCCACCAAAACACCCACTCAACGTTAAAAGCATCAAAACATATTGCTGCCTCAGGATTTTTGCACTTGCTGTTACTGCTGCAAGAAAGACCCTTCACCCTAATATCTGCATGACTCTGATTTCATTCAACATGTTTCCTTACCAGAAGATTCTCCTTACATGTTCCCTTATCAGAAGAGTCTGCTCTGTTGAGCCTCGCTAAGGCTCAGCCACCCATACAATCACTCTCCATATACTTACCAGCTGCCATGACCACAATAACGTGCGGTAATGTTTTTACAGCTAACTCAATTGTAATTTAGAAAGATTCCACTGCTTTCTTTATCCCTCAGAGGAAAACTCTGAATAAATAAGAGTATTTTTGGCTCTTTGATAAAGAAATAGAGAAATTAAGTGACTTTATAAAAATCACACATCTTCTAAGTTGTAGAATTGGCATAACCTAACATGCCCAGAGTTGTGGTTCAAAGCCCTGCTTTGACCTCATAACTTCAACCAGTCAAGTGGTAAAGGTGGTAAAAGTCAGGCACAGATGCATGCTTTAGGATTGTGGAAATGGGAAAGTTCTCATTTGATGAAGAAATTTCACGACAACCTGTCATAGACTTTGACAGAACCTTTAGGGGTCTCATGTGTGAGGGAGAAAGAGGGTAGGTGGGGAAGCCGAGGCCACACAGGTTCTAGTGATAGGATAGTCCACAAAGACCTGAGGAAGAGGTATGCAGGTTGGGTGGCTGGGACAAAGATGTCTTATAGCATTTGGAGGAAGTATTTTGGAATCACTGATGGGAGAAAAGTGTAAAGATAGAGGGAAGGAAGGAATAAAGTATCAATATATGCCACAATGTGGATGAACTTTGAAAACATTAGGCTAAGTGAATGAGGCCAGACAGAAAAGCCCACATAATACATGATTCAATTTACATGAAATATCTAGAATAGGCAAATCTATACACATAGAAAGGATTAGTGGTTTTTGGGGGCTGGTGGGAAAGCAAATGGGCAGTGATTGCTAATGGTCTGGGGTTTCTTTAGGGGTGATGAAAATATTCTGGAATTAGATAGTGGTACTGGTTGAAGAGCTTTGTAATTATACCAAAAAAAATTGAATTGTATATACCTTTAAAGGGTGAATTTTATGGTATTTGAATTATAGCTCAATAAAAAAAAAATTGTATGAGAGGAAAAAAAGAAGAGGGGGAGGCTGTCTTGCGACTTCTAGTTCAGAGTTCTCCCAACCCCACAGCTTTTACACCACGCATGCTATGGGTAAGAATCTAAGTCAGTCAAGCATTAGGGCTATTCTTGGCGTGGAGAGATAATGATGAACGAAACAAATACTCTATGAGGAGGTAAGCCATTTAGAGTCCTTGCAGGAGACAAATCCATTTTTGAAGACATAGACAAAGATTCATTATTAATGCAGATAAGTATGTGTGCATGAGGGTATTCATTTTAAAGAATTGTGGAAGGCAGAAAAATAATCATAGATACCATTTTCTAGGCACCTTTTATGTGCTAGGCAATGGCTGAACTCTTTATAGGCATTATATAATCTAGTCCCACAATAATTCTATCAGGGAAGTTTAAGAATACCTATTTTATGAATTTGAAAAGTGAATTTCTTAAGAAGATATTTAATTACCAAAAGTTTCAAAGTGACGAAGTGAAGATTATAATCCAGTTTTAGGCAACTCCAAGTCTCAAGTTGTTAACCAGCGTAACAGTGTGGCTAGTCTGGTCCTTAAAGGGAGAGGATGTGTTCTTCATGCCACCTGTACCACTAGCAACGGCACTCAGCCATAAATTGACTCTGCTTGTTTCTATCCATATCCTAACTTGTGCTTGCCTTATTTTTTGACTGTACTGATTCTGCATGATTTTTCTCTTCCTCCTGGCATTAAAAGGCATCCTACAGTTCTTCTGGAGTTATCAGTAGTTTCCTTCTCTGTTTTATTCCTGGCGTCACATCCCAGGGACTCAGGCTGCTTCCTTTTTCCTGCAGTGTGGGGCAGAAGAGAAGGCACTAGTGCTGGAGTCACATAGACCCAGGTCTAAATCCTGAATTTTTCTCTCTAGGTTTGGAACACTGTTAATTCCTGATCCGAGATGTGGTTTAACATTTTGTATATTGCTGAAACTAATTCCTCATTTATAACATATTTGTAATAATTATCTGAGCTAGTGTGTAGAATAGTCTCATTAAAAACTAGTTATCACTATACTTATGCTGTCACAGCTCTTTGATTCTTCCTTACCTGTTACCATGAGGAAAAGAACCTCTTCAGTATTTTTACTGGGGATAGAAATAACAAAATCGATATAAATATTTGTTATAAGAATAAATGATTCACTTTCTCACCCCCTTTCATATCTTCTTACTTCTTTGGGATCTAGGAGAAAAACCCACTCTCTCAATTCATAACAAGATCTAATAAGATGACATTTAAGGACA
This sequence comes from Rhinolophus hipposideros, assembly GCF_964194185.1. Taxonomy (NCBI): domain Eukaryota; kingdom Metazoa; phylum Chordata; class Mammalia; order Chiroptera; family Rhinolophidae; genus Rhinolophus; species Rhinolophus hipposideros. The sequence continues at coordinate 44,743,199 of NC_138056.1, forward strand.
AATATGAGGTGTCTGAGTGCCTGGCACAAGGGTCAGTTAAGAAAGCTAGACACTTCATTAACTAGACAACTAGAAATACTGCAACTTACTCTAACTTTATTTTTTGTGTGTGCTGAATTAAGATAGATGCAAAACATCTTTTTTCTCATTCTTGGAAGTTTTCAGTTGTTAAATTAGATTACAGTTGTTTTAAATCACACTGAGAATCTTCTCTAGCCTTCCTTCTTTCCTTCTTCCTTCCCTCCTTCCTTCCTCCCTCTCTCCTTTCTTTCTTTAGTTTTACTGTTCCAGTAAATCACTTTCATTGAAAGCTGTTTTCTCTGCTTCCCTAGCTGAAGTCTCATTTGGGCCACTGAAGGAAAGCAAGTACACAAATGCACTGTGTAGTTAAAGGCACATTAGCCCTGGGCCCAACTGTGACCCTCATGTACAGGCTAGGCCACAGGGCAGCTGAGAGCAGGTATAATTCCAAACTTTTTCTTTGTTTGGCCCCCCAGCAAAGGCAGATGTACACTGATGACAACATAGTATGGGTATAATTTGAGGATACAAGATCCTGTAATTTGCACTAATTTTCCTGATGGATCAAAAACATCAAATTGCTCATCACTAACAATAGATCCTACAGAAGGGCCTGAGAAAGAGAAAACATGTGTCCCAGACTAAGAGAATACATTCTGTGAGACATAGCATACATAGCTGAGCAGGGCGAGTACAGGGCATTGCCAGGGTTGTAAATGAACTGAAAACAGGACCTCAGTGCTGTTCCCGAGTGGTCTCTGGTGCTCTTGCAGGTCCTGGACCTGTTCAGCTTTGCCTCGTTTAGTAATAGTAATGCTAAAGGCAAGTATTTATTGAAAGACTGTTAGGTACTGGGCAATAATCTAATTATTATGCATGTAACAATAATTCCTTATAACAACAGTGAGTGTCCCTGCAACCCCATTTCACAGTTGTATAAACTGAGGCCCAGGGAGGTTAAGAAGCATGTCCAAGTGGTTGATCAGGGATTGGAAGGCAGACACTCAGGCTACGGAGCCAGAGTTCTTACTACTTCTCTCTATTCCACTTCTCCATAAGGGTGCAGAATAAAATTATTAACAATTAATGAAGGCCAAGCAACTAATCAATATTACAGAAGTATTTACCTGTCATCTAAGATACTCATGTTTGACCAAATTAACCAACTAACTGGGCACTTAGTTGGTTTAACATTTCCTTACATACCTACATAACCTCACTTAGAACACTAGCCTTTGTTAAATCAGGATTACGAAGGCAGAGGCCCAATTTCTCTTGATCATGTGTGTGGCCCAGATCCTACCACGGTACCTAACACAGAGATGAGCAATTAACTTTACAATGGGAATAAAACTGTAAGTTACTGCTAAGCTTATAGGTAAACTTGATGTTGGCACGGGGGCATCACAACAGAAACAAATGTGCTATTTGATGAAATTGTTATGTTAAAAAAATTGTCTTTGAAAAGATCAATAAAATATATAAGCCTCCAGCCAGGCTAAGAAAAAAAGAGACAAGACACAAATTACTTATATCAGAAATGAAAGAAGGGCCATTACTCATCACTACAAATCCTAAGGATATTAAAAATATAGTAAAGGACTGCTATGAGCAACTCGATAGCCACAAATTTGATAATCTAGATGAAAAGGACTAATTCTTTGAAAGACACAATTTGCCAAAACTCACACAAAGAGAAATGGACAATCTGATGGGCCTATTTCTAGAAATTCAATCAATAATTAATAACCTTTTAAAACAGAAAGCAACAGGCTCAGATGGGTTAACTTGTGAATTCTATGAAAGATTTAAGGAAGAAATAATACCAATTCTCTACAATCTCTCAGAGGATAGAAGTAGGGGAAATACTTCCCAACTCAGTCATTCTATGAAGCCAGCACCACCCTAATGCAAAACCAGAAAACACAGAGCAAGAAAAAAACAAAAACAAAACAAAACAAAACAATATTGTACAACTACTTTGGAAGACAGTTTCTTATAAAACTAAACACAGTCTTACCATATGATTCATCAATCATGATCCTTGGTATTTACCCAAAGGAGATGAAAACTTATATCTACACAAAAAGCTGTGCACAGATATTTTTAGTAGCTTTATCCATAATTATCAAAACTTGGAAGCAACCAAGATGTCCTTCATAGATGAATGGATAAATTGTGGTCCATCCAGACAATGAATATTATTCAGTGCTAAAAAGAAATGGGCTATGAAACTATGAGACAACGTGGAAGAACCTTAAATGCATATTATTACTAAGTGAAAAAAGTCAATCTGAAATTGCTACATACTGCAAGATTCCAACTATACGATATTCTGGAAAAGGCAAAATTAGAAAAGACAATAAAATGATCAATGGTTGCCAGGAGTTGGGGTGGGGGCATGACTAGGTAGAGCACAGAGGGTTTGTAGGGCATGGGAAATACTCTGTATGAGACTATGATGGATATACACCATTACGCATTTGTCCAAACCCACAGAAGGTACAACACCAAGACTCAACCCCGGACTTCAGCTGATTATGTTCATGTAGGTACATCAATGTAAGAAATGTGCCCTTCTGGTGAGGGATGCTGACAATGGGGGAGGTTATGCCTGTGTGGGGGCGGAGTGTATATGGGAAATCTCTGTAACTTCCCCTCAATTTTGCTGGGAACATAAAACTTCTCTTCAAAAAATGTCTTAACTTTTTTTTGGTGATACTAGACTTACTATTTTAGCTGAAGGTCCACTACATCTCCCCCAACATAAACATACATGCATACATTTATTTCAGGCAAAAGTATACTTGGTATACATGATTCTCTTAGGGAAGAGTTTCTGCCTCATAAATGCAATGCAATAATCACCAAAAACTGGAAATAATCCATAAAATCATAACTGGTAAATAAACAAATTGTGGTATATCCAAACAACGGCATAAAACTACTGATACATACAAGATAAATCTCAAAAGCATTATCCAAAGCAAACAAAGCTAGACAGCAAATATGTTATTGTATGATTCCATTTAGATGAAATCCTAGAAAAGACAAAACTATACCATTTTAAAGCAGATTAGTGTATTCCAGGGCTCAAGGCTGTGAAAAGGGGATGGTTTGCAAAAGGACACAAGGAAGCTGGTGTGTGTGATAGAAATGTCCTTTAGATATCATGACTGTGTTGGTGGTTACACAACTGTATACATGTCATACTCAGAATTAGAAGCTTAAAATCGATAACTTACTAAATGTAAGTCATAACTCAATAGAGCTAAGAAAAAGAAGACGAAATGCAATGAGAAAAATTGAAGGCTTGGCTTTCTGATCTAAGCATAAATTAGAACTGTTTTGACAAATAGTGTAGCCACCTGTGGTTACTGAGCATTTGAAATGTGGCAAGTTGGAAATGAAATATTGTAAATATAAAATACATACTGGATTGCAAAGATTTAGTAAGAGAAAATAACCTAAAATATCTCATTAATAGTTTAATATTGATTTCATGCCCTAATATTTTGGATACATTCAGTTAAAATATTAAAATCCATTTTTCCTATTTTTCTTCTTTTTAATGAGGAAATTTTAAATTGTATTTCCATATTTCTTTTCCATCTAATGCACTACTTTGGACATTCAAGACAGAAGACTGTTAAAGAAAAAAGATGATGTAAGAGTTGCTGTCTCCTGTCAAAGGGTATAAAGTTGAGGCTGGGGGGAAAAGAAATTGTGAAGGAGTTAGCTAATGTATAATTAGCAAGGGTTTGAGCAACCCTTGCCCACATACCAGCAGGCCCTAGACCACCAGCAGCCCCTGAGAGCGGTCCAAAAGTTAGACACAGAAGGCTAGCTGGGTCTCAGACGGAGGCCATGGCTCAAGAGCAGTGTGGATGGGCTGAGAAATGAGAGATCTGCAGATACCAGAGCGCGAGGATCAAAGTAGCAAATGAAACAGGCCAAATTCAGAACCAGATAGGAACAGTTAAATCAGAAGCAGATGGCAGAATAAGGTCAAGTGACCTGCTAACCAGCAGCACTGGTATCCTAGTGGAGCTTCTTATACAGAATCTCTAGGCATCACCCCAACCAATTCAGTACCTGCACCTTAAGATCTTTAGGTGACTCGTACGCACATTAAGGCTTCACTGGCAATGCTTCAAGGAAGGCAACGCAGCAGCATGTCCTTTTTAAGTAGATGCAATTTAGTGTGCAAAATAGCTAGAAAGGGGCGGGGTGGGGGTAAGGAGGGGTATAGGTGGAGGGCCAGAGAGTGGACTGATATTTAGATCTGAACCATCTATTAGAAGGTTATAATTCGATATAAAAATGGCTTTCAGAATAAAAGTAACTGACTGGTCAGGAAATATTAAAGGATCGGAACAGGATAGGGGCGCTCAGAATGAAAATTAAAAATAACAGGGACAGGACTGCTCCCCAGCTAGGAGTGCTAGTGAAAGTGAAGTAAACACCTGAACAGGTAGCAACTACATTTACAAAGTTGGGCTTCTTTACTTACGGAATAACATTATTTTTATCTTCGTATAGAATTACATTCCACTTTAACCTATTTTCTGGACTGGATTATCTAAGGTGGTACTCCATAAATATTTGAATTGGAAAATAGTCAGTGTCAAATATTTTGTCAAACTTCAAAAGAACCACTATCCCATGCATTTCAAAAACTTACTTATTAACTTTGAAAATTCTTAAAATATTGTCCTGCACAGGTTTTCTTCTCCCTGAGTGATAGATAATCCATTAACTAAGTTTCTTAGGATAAATTATAAAATTTCTATGTTTGCTTACTTCTGCTTCTGTGAAATGCCACTTGTAATTTCTGTTATATTTTAACTTGTTTAGAAGTCAATAGACTTATTTTCTTTTATCATAGTGAATTTTAACATATTTTATTCCCTACATTATGCTTTCAAAAATTGTGGACTTTTAAAAGGTAAGCACTGAATTTGTCAATACCTTAATAATTAATAATTTGAGTAATAGTAAACCTATTTGGTGTACCTGCCTATGTGTTTAAACCTGTACCTTACTTGATCCTCACCAGAACTCTAGGATATAAACATTACTCTGTCCATTTTATAGATGGAAGAAACTGAAGCTCAGAGAGGTCAAGTAACAGGTTGGAGGTGAGGGTGGGGGCACAGAGCCAGGGTCCAGGGGTCAGAGCCGGAATTGGGACATGGGGGTCTGACTGCATCACCCAAGCTCCTAACCATATATTTCTGTCTGGATTGATTCATTGATTAAATGTTTTTCCTAAGCTCATTCGCAGTGAGGATGAAAAAGAAAGATAAGATTATCTGTTATATGAGCTCTGTAAGGAAAAGGACCTCATGTTTTTCCCTGCCCTGTCACCTGTGCCAGAAGTGACAATAATGTGGCTCAGTCACAAGTCGGCCGGCAGACCTCTTCCTGTGACGGGCACATTAAGGGAAGCTCCAGATGTCGGCAGCATCAGTGGTCAAGGCTCTTCAGAGCAAACCAAGGGGTTTGAAAAATAGATTCTGAGGAATGGAGGGCGCTCACCAGTGTTTTTTTTTGGTTGTTGTTTTTCTTTCCGTGCTCAACTAGCGCTTGGCCCTGCCCCTTTCGGAGATAGGCTGGGCTCCCCCGCCAGCCCGCAGGTATGGCTGAGGGCGAATGGCTCCACTCCTTGCCTCCAGGGTGGAGGATAAACGGTGCTCACTTCCTGGAGCAGAAAGGCAGGAGATGGGGGAGGGGTCGCTGACCTCTGAATCCACGCCAGTCGCTGGTCTGCTGTCATTCCCTACCAAAACTTCTGGAGCTGCCTCCCCTACATGGTTTAGTTTCCAAAATAAGAGTTTATCTATCACTACTCTTTACACAGACTACTCCTACGTAGCTCCCAAGGTACCTCTTCTGTGATCCCTTCCCAAACTTGAGACAACTCAAAACTGCAGAGGTCTCCCTCACTCTTCCTCTACCCGCGAACTCCGAACGCAACATGTTAAGTCAAACTCTCAGGACTAGTGGGGACAGAGGTGGCTGGCAAGAAATTGGATTTGCTCACTAACCTGGAACCCGTAGCTTGAATCAAGGCCCCAGATTTGCAGTTGCAGCCACGTCCACCAAAGCCGAAAGACTCAGGGGGAGAGAGGCGGGACGAGAGGGAGGAGAAGATGCTGCAGCTGATAGGGCGGATTTGCCCAACATACCCTAAGGTCCTGCACTGCAGGGGTGTGGTCGCCAGTGTCCTATCCGGCTTAAGTAAGGTAGCTAGCTGTTTGCTTACTGAATTGCAAATTCTGAGGCCTAGGACACTGAAGGCCAGAGGGGATACTTTAAAGTGTCTTCACTTTATTTTACCTTTCTGACATGGTGTCAGTGTTCAATAACACAGATAAGACATCTGTACTCCATATCAATATATTAAAATATCTAAATAAGTAAAAATATCTAACGTTATACGAGTGAGTACAGATAACCACTTGGCATCAAAATGGCATGTTTTGCAAAAAGATAATTAAAATTTATCAATTTTAAGTTAGATTATAATTTAAATTTATATCTGTAATTTTATCACATACAACATTGAGACCATAACTGCTTGTTTTTAAGTCCTTATGAATAAATGCAAAGCTTATAAAGCCTAGAAACTGTGACAGTAGGGTTTCAATGACACAGCAACTCTTAGAGGAAAAAGCAGGCCAAGTGGGTTGGGGGAGGGGGACTTAGAGAGGGAGGGTGTCCAGATAAATCAGGACAGACAAGATTGGGCAATGTAGATTCTTTCACTTAGCATAATATTTTCAGGTTTCACCCATGTCGTATGGTGTATGAGTACTTTTTTCTTTTGGTTGAATATTACAGTGTATGAATTTTCCACATCTACATATCTATTATTCATCTTTTTCTAGACATTTGGATTGTTTCTACTGTTTGGCTATTACGAATAATGTGGCTATGAATTTTCTTGTACAATTTTTTTTTAAAACATAGGCTTTTTATTTCTCTTGTGTATATACCTAAGAATAGCATTGCTGGATCGTGTATTTAAATCTCTTTTGAGGATCTTCCAGACTGTTTTCCAAAGTGACTGTACCATTTTACATTCCCATCAGCAGAATAAGAGGGTTCTAACTTTTCCACATCTATGCCAATACTTGTTACTATATGTCATCTATTATAGTCATTTTAATGGGTGTGAAGCAGTTTCTCATTGGCATTTAAATGTGCATTTCCCTAAGGACTAAAGGTGTGAAACATCTCTTTATAAGCTTTATTTACTATGACTATTCAGATCCTTTGCCAATTTTTTAATTGGGTTATTTGTATTTTTATCATTAAGTAAGAGTTCTTTGTATATTTTAGATTCAAGTCCTTTATGAGTTCTATGACTTGTAAATATTTTCTTCCATTCTAGGAGTTATCTTTTCATTTTCTTGATTGCATTCTTTGAAGAACAGTTTTTATTTTTGATGAAATTCAATTTTTTTTGGTTACTTGTACTTTTGGTGTCATTTTTATGAATGCTTTGCCTAATTCAAGGTCATGAAGATTTGCTCCTATATTTTTTTCTAAAAGTTTTATAATTTAGCTCTTATACCTAGGTCTATGATCTATTTTGGGTTAATTTTTAGAGGTTCAGTTTTATTCTTTTCCATGTGGATATCCAGTTGTCCTAGGACTATATTCTTTTCCCATTGGTTTGTCTTGATATTGTTGGCAAACCACTAAAAAGTTAAAAGTTTTAACCAGGTGTGTGTGTGTGTGTGTGTGTGTGTGTGTGTGTGTGTGATGGTAGGGAGGTAGCTGGGGAATGACATGTTCTGAAAGGCTAAATGTTGTGTAAGAAAAGATCCCCTGGCAGTAGTGAGCAGGTTCAAGAAACCTGGAAGTAACAAAAATGCCTAAATCCAGGGAGAATAAATGTCCAGCTATTGCTTTAGTATGGAGGAAAAAGTGCTAACTAGACTCTATTGAGTATAGATAGAAGAGAATGGATTAATAAAATAATTGGTTTTCTCTCCACGCTCTTTGGTGACAACGTGTAGGTGGTATTAGGGATAATAACTCTAGATGTACATCTAGGTTTCTTACTCTCACTTCTTAATGAAAGACATTAAGGATAATAGGTAAGGGAGTTAAGAGATGAATAATGCAAGTAACAAGAAGAGAAATGTGTTGTGGTATTTAAGGGAGTGAGGGAGAGCTCAATTTGCCACCCCAAAACATGCCTCTTTGAGATATTGATTATTTTAAACTGGTCATTTTTAAGGGGAAAAAAACTGTGGAAAAACCTTTGACTTTACCCCTAACTGTCTAAAAGCATTTAGAGGACCTGCTCCAGGAAGGGAACTATCATCATAGATAACTATAGTTTAGTATGAACTAAGTCTGATAGACAGAGAGGAACCTAGCAAGATCCCTTTGATCAAAGTTCAATCTGTGTCCCATTGTTAAAGATGGCCTAATAAACATTTATTTACTAAACATTTGATTTTCCATCTCCATTCCATGTGAATTGACTTCCTCCCCTTTGAAGTCCCAAAACACTATCCCCTCTCCCTTCTTCCTGGCTCAAGATGGCACATAAGCCTTAACTACCAGATCTGCCCTGGGGACCCATATTCTCATGGAATCCCTGTATGTGCATACATACCACATAATAATTAATATGGACATAGAGAGGCAAATAAGATTTTTTAAAAGCCTTCTCATTAATAAAACTAGCATAAATAATGAAAGTGACTATCAGTAGGCTGTGACACTGGAAGAGCAAAAACGTTTGTCATCTGGTCTTGATGTTTGTTCTAGGGCTGAAGTTTAAAGTAATAAGGGGATTGAGGACTGGGAGGCTTAGAAAAATGCAGGTGGGGTGGAGAAGAAACTGCTTCAGCTTTTTCTTTCATTGTTTTTTCAGTTTCAATTCTTTTAAAATCTGTCAAATTGAAATATTAAAGACATTTGGACATTCTCAGGTAATAGCTGAGAATAACTCTTTAGATAATGTTAGGGGAGGGCTGAGTTGGAAGACTTGGAAGAGTGGTAAGGACTCAATGAGAAGAAATATCTCAAAACCCTAGATACTTTTCTCTACAAACTATGTTATACCTTCTGGAGCACACCTTCCTTATTCAGTCTCCATCTCAGATTCTCAGCCCTCAATCTACAAGGCATTGTTTCTTGCATGAAGGTATTTCTTAACATGGAAAAGAGCAGATTCCCCCTTTGATTCTGGACAAGAACATGTTACTTTTGTGGAAATAACATCAAAGAAACTTTGCTTTCTATTTTAAAAGTTTAATTCTTTACTAATAGCATTGTTATTTTGTAATTATAAACAAAATAAAAATATATATTAGGTTGGTGCAAGAGTAATTGTGGTTTAAAAGGTTAAAACTAATTGCAAAAACCGCAATAACTTTTGCACCAACCTAATAGTAGAAAGTTTTTGTCTTGAAATAAAAACGTAGTAATTTATCAAAATTTAATATGCATAATCTGTGATTTAAATGTTTCATGTTCAGGCATTTCACCTATAAAAATACAGTTCTCCCAGAGGCGCAAACAAATATACCAAAAAAGAAGTACATTCCAGCTATTTTATAATAGTGAAAAATTTGATAGCAATACTGCCCATTAATACATCAGTTATTACTTTTTTTTAATATCTAGATAATCTCAATAATCAAAACAATTCTGAAATGGGTATTATTACCATTTTTTTACAGAGCAGGAAATTAAACCTTAAAGAGGCTAAGTATATTTCCCCATGACAAACAGCGAGTCTGTACTGAATATAGTAACTGTAACTTTAACTTAAATCTGTGTGACTTAGCCTTTGTGTAAACTTGGAAACAGTTATACTCCTAGTAAGCAAGCATAAGAGTGTGGATTTGAAATCCAGGAATTCAGACTCTATTTAAGTTATTTCAAATATTTCAGTTATAAAAACTTTGCCATGATGACTAACTTTATGCATATATTGCACTTGTGAAGGTATATCTGAAAGGGAAGTATATATTCTTGTAAGTGTGATTTCTGGATCAAAGGATAAATGCATATGAATTTTGTTAAGATATTTCCAAATTCCACAAAAATTCTATTACGTTGTATATTCATGAGCAATGTTTGAGAGAGCCTGTTTTCTCACATCATTGCCAACACTGAGTTAATCCTTTAAATTTTTGCCAATCTGACAGGTGAGAAATGGTATTTTTGTGTAGTCCTAATTGTATTTTCTCTTTAAAAAGTTAAAGGTGAAGCATATTCTAATTAAGTATGTCTTTGTCCTCTTTTTCATCAGACTTGTGATTGTTTTTGCCCTACATTTTAAGGGCCCATTATATAGTAGGAAAAATTATCCTTTGATCTGTAATATAACTTGAAAACATTTCTCCCCAGTTGAATATTGCATATCTGCTATGAGCAGGGTCTTACGCTTTGGGACAACAGAGATTAAAAATACTTTCAGAATAACTCCTTTCTTTAAGGAATGCATTCTAGACAGGGAGTAAAGGCACAAACATGAAAATATCTCTGATAACATATGAACACATGTTCCTAGTGCCCAACAAAATAGTGACTTAGATAAAAAGAGGTGAAGAATCTCAAAAGATGTATCTTTCATTGTGGGCTGTATTGGACAGAGTTGAAATATGAACTAGATTTTCGAGGATGAATTGATCTTGAACTGAAATTCAGGCTGAGTTGTTCTTCTCAATCCCAGAGAACATCAAGCTAGACTAATCTCTGGTGTGACTAATTAATGATTAGTGAGCAAGTTACTACATTACATATAGATGTTTAAATTTCTTTAACAATTCATTAAAGAATACATGACTCTATATCTATTAGATATAAGTTGGTATTTTGACTTCTTATTTCAACAATGAATATAATTTTTAAATGCAAAGCATTTGGGGATGGAAAAGAGTACTCTATCCCTATACAATTACCTACATTTTGACAGATGGATGTGTCTGCCTACATATATTGCTGTGTGTTAGCATATCTGAACTTGTGTATACACACATATGTGATTACGGACATGTGTAGCTGGTAATAAAAAGAAGTATCGTCCCATGGGACTATGAATTTTTAGACATGACAGTTCTCATTGTCAGAAAGATGTTGAACTGGCAAATCTAAATGTCAAAATTATATGTAAGGGATTAGGTAATTTAGTAGGGAGAAAATGCAAGTAAATGCTGAGAAAAGTCTTATTTGGATGGTAGATTTCAGGTAAGCTATCACATTTCCCCTAGTTAGTTTTTCTTGAGATGATAGAAAATCATTAAGTATTTGAATAATAGGTGGAAGAATAGGTGGCTATTATAGATTTCTAAGAAAAAAATCAAATGGATTTTAGCAGAATGTTTATTTTTATTTTTTTTGTATTTATTCCTTTGTATTCTGTACTCAACCAGAGACATTTTATCAAACCAATTAAGCTCTTTATAAACATTATTTTTAATGGCTCACTAATATCTGATAGTAAGTATTTATTTGTTTTGTCATCAGTGCAGGATATTAAAGCTATTTCCCTTTTTGGCTTATTTGCTATTGTAAATAATTGTGGAATTTATTACTTTTTGCATAAATCTTTGTGCTCATTTCTGATTATTTCCTTGAGTGACATTCCAGGAAGAAGAATTAGTAGGTCAAAGAGAATGAACATTTTCAAGGCATTTGACTCATATTGCTGAATTCCAAATGTTTCTACAGACTTATACATTGATTGTGAGTATGCGATATGTCTGAGAAACCACTTCGAGAGAAAGATTACTAAGCTTGTCGTCTTTGTTAATTGTAGATTTTCTAGACTATCATTACATCACTCATAGTGAATAAAGAGTATCAAAAATGGCAGCTAACTTCTATTTTAATTTGGTAAGGGCCATATAAAAGTGGACATTATTTTACATCAGTAAATAATAATGAAAATGAAACAGCTAGTTAAGATAGTAGGTTTTAAATGTTTTCCTCAAGTGCAGTCATAAGAAGCTGTCCAATGGAAGCTGTCTAGTCTGAGTCCCACTGTCTGAGCTGAATGACTTCCACAATTTATTTATTTTTAATTTATTTTTCAATTAGAGTTGACATACAATATTATATTAGTTTCGGGTATACAACATAGTGATTAAATATTTATATAACTTATGAAGTTATCACCCTGATCAGTCAGTCCAGTACCCATTACACAGTTATCATGTTATTGACTATATTCCCTGTGCTGTACTTTACATCCCTGTGACAATTTTTATAACTGGCAATTTGCTCTTTTTAATCCCTTTCACCCTTTTCACTATCCCCCACCCCCGCAACCCCATCTGGCAACCACCAATTTAAGTAGAACATTTATTTAAATAAATTGGGACACAGATGACAATGGCATGGGAATAACTGGAAGATGTAGAAATAAGGATGGGTAAATATAGGACAAGTAATAGGTATAGAAAGGGATTAAGGTGAGCTCAAGTTGGGAGCATTTATTTAGATTCTTTGGCAAGATTTGAAAACATTTCTTTAGCTCCTTCCAAAATCTGCTTGGTCCTCACTCCATAGATAATGGGATTGAGCATAGGTGGAATGACCACATAGAGGTTTGCCAGAAGGATGTGGACATAGCGTGGGATGCGTCTCCCACCAAACCTGTACGCAAAGACAGAAAAGAGGGCAGGGACATAGAAAAGTAGGATGACACAGACATGAGAGCCACAAGTGCTCAGAGCCTTGGACTGGGCATCTTGAGAAGGGAGGCGGAAAACAGCTAGGAGGATGTGAATGTAGGAAACAGCGATAAGGATGATGTCCAGGCCAGTGGAGAGTAGAGCAGCTGCCAACCCATACCAGACATTGATGGAAATATCCGAACAGGACAGACGGGCTATGCCCATGTGCTCACAAAATGTGTGTTCAATGATGTTGATCCGGCAATAGTGCAGGCGTTTCAGGAGAAAGATGGATGGAAACATGATGATGAAGCTGCGGGTCAGGGTGGCAGCGGCGATCTTCCCAATGACCGTGCTTGTGAGGATGGTGGCATATCGCAGAGGGGAACAGATGGCCACGTAGCGGTCAAAGGCCATGGCCAGCAGGACTGCAGAGTCGGCCACAAAAAGGAAATGGATGAAGAACATCTGGGTGAGGCAGCCATTGAAGGAAATGTGGCTAGAACCTAGCCAGAAGTTGGCCAGTGTTTTGGGCATCGTGGAAGTGGAGAGCAAGACATCAGTGCTGGCCAACATGGACAGGAATATGTACATGGGCTCATGCAGGCTTGGCTGGGAGAGAATGACGCAAATTAAAATGCCATTGCCTATGAGAGCAGCTACATACATGGTACAGAGGGGGATGGAGAGCCAGATGTGTAGGCGCTCCAGCCCAGGAATGCCAATGAGGAGGCAGCCTGCCATGCGAGTGTCAGAACTGTTCACAGCAGCTGTGCTGTTAGCAAATAAGAGAGCCATGATTTTCTGCAGAGCTCTCACCTGTGTCATGGGGGAAAAATAGCTTCAGACTTTGTATACATTAGCACAGTACACATAAAGATTTGCAAACAGCCACTAGGTGTGTACACACTCACAATTCCTACAACCATTATGGGCTCTGTACACAGGTATATTCCCTACAGACAATCACACACAAGCTCTGCACAAAGTGCACAGATAGAGGCCCTACCCACAGACATGCTCTGTGTCCGTATTCAGAGGCTCTCCAAACAGCTCTAAGGTTTTCAGGCAACACAAGGCTTGAAAACATTGCCAGACTCAGTGCACTGCTATGGGTTCTGAAGAAAGCAGGAATAGCTAGAAAAATAAAAAACAATCTCTATAATCTCTATGGGCATAGGAACTGTAATGAGTTCTGCAAAAGCCTCAGGCTATGCACAGAGGGGCTGCAGTTCCTCACCAGAGAGGAGTTGCCTCTGCTTAACAGACTATGTGGAAGCAGAGGGTTGGGGGCACTGGGCACTGCAGACCTCACATCTCTTTTCCCTCAGTTACAGATGCTTTGACAAGTAAGGAGGCAATGAAGGCAACAATGTCATGTAGAAAGAACACTGCACAAGGTGTGAAAAACGTGGGTCAGAGATCTGCTCTGCCAGACTGTGATTTTGGATAAGTCACTCTTTTCTGAGTAACAATTTTCTGATCTTAAATGAGCATAATTGGTGTCCTGCTGGTGTGTTAAATTAAATTTGTCTGTGGAAGCCTTATTAAACTATGCGGTGCTTCCTGAGTCACCCCTGTGCCTCTGAGGTGTGGGGCTATCACCCAGAACATGAAGGAAGTTATGGAATAATGCTTCTGAAAATATGGTCCCCAGGCCAGCATCATCAGGGAACTCACAAACTCTTGGACACTACCTCACACCTAATGAATCATGATCTCTGGGGTTGAAGGAAGAATTTTTGTTTTTTTAATGCCACCAGATGATTCTGATTCATGCTAAAGTTCGTGAATCTCTGATGTAAGAACTTTTTATACTTTCTTCTGAATCTAGTCTATGTCCATCTCTTCTGCCAGGACCAAGAATGTCTCAGTCCTAATTGCTTTATGCAGCATTCTCTATGAAAATGCTTAAGCTTCAGCTAACTCTAACCAGTATTTTTCTCAGTTCACTCAGTCAGCATGTGAAGAAAACGATACAGCCATACAAATAGTCTTTAGTACTTACCAGGCCAGCTGACTTCTCATCAGTCTTATTAAATTATTCTCACAATGGTATACAACTTTTACCACCACCCAAATTCCTCTTCCACCCTTTCAACAGAACTTCTCTCCTACTACATATCTAAGACTTCAAGACTATCAGGAGACAACTTATATTATTAATCCAGTCTTGTAAATTTATCTTATCTCCACATCATCCTTCTCTCATTTCCTCCACTCTCAGAGAAAGTAGAGTTAATGTCCCTTCTGTGTTTCAATGTCTCCACTGTTATAGCTATATTTTACTTCATCTATATATTGTATATATGTATGTGCATATGTATGTATTTATGTATGTCTATCTTCAAGAATAATTTCCCCACCTATTGAAATCCCTTTTTTTCGTACCTCCTCAGGGACTTTGTTCCGTCAATTATCTCCTCTCTTCTTTATCTTCAGTTTCTCCTAATTTCCTAGATCTTTATTCTTTATGAACTGTCAAATATTTTTAACCTTGAAAGCAAACAAAAAATTAACAGCTATAATAAAAATATCTTATTCTGCTAGCCTGCCTCACTACCTCCTGTTCTGCCTCTCTTCTTTCCTTTAAACTCACGCTTTCAATGAAATACATGTTTTGACTTTGATTTCTCTGCCCTCCGCTGGTCCTTCCCTTGTCCTTGGCCTCCCTTTTCAGTCCTCATTAAGGGCTCCTTTGTCCCTGCTGGATGGTTTACTGTTGGTACTTCCTGTTGGTCTATCTCTAGGCTATCCTCACTCTTCACTCTCCCTGGCCAACCTTGTCACTTGCTGTGGCTTCATTTAGCCCACCTCCCAAATCTGTGTTTGCCATTTATATTGTTTTTAAGGCTCCAAATCCACTATCCAAAGACCTCCCAAATAACCTCCTAGCCTACAGTCTTTCCAATCTCTTAACCATCCTCCCTATACAAATTATGTTTCAAAAGATGATTTTGAGCATGCTACTTATAGATAATAATTTCCCATTGCCTAATAGAGTTATGTACACAGTACTCTGCTTTCTCTATCAATAGTGGACAAAATGCCTGTCTCTGAACCGGCTCTTCTTACTCTGTGTTCTTTTATACAATCCACTTGCTCTATCTCCATCCTCCCTTTTAATGTAGCCAGTTTATATTTTTCATTTAGGAAGACTTTCCTCATTTCCCGAAGCTGGGTTATGCACTTCCCCTGTACTCCAATGTTCCCCTATAGTTATCTATTTCACTCTATAGTATTTATCACACTGAAATATTTTCAGCCTCAATATATTAATATTATGAGATCCCTAAGGGTCAGCACCGGTGTCTGGGATAGACTTGATATGTAATAGTGAATGTTAAACTGAAAAATGATTGAATAGGTAAGTTCCCACTCATCAGCCACGTAAATTCACACTGTCAAGGACCCATACTCATCATAAAAGTCCCAGGTTTACGATCATAGATCTGTGCTCACATTCTCTTCTTGTCTGTAGTCTGTGCCATTTGTTGTGCTCATTCTTTCCACAGCATTATTCCTCATGCACACCTTCCACTATATGTTCCCACCTTTGTCAGTCACGTCAGCACCTGCACAATTTTTCTTCTTCAATTGCAGTTCTGCTCTTCAATAATCAACCTCCAAGGCAGCTTTTGTTCACAGTACGTCCCTATCATTTATCCCTATGACTTCTGGTTTCACCCCTATTCAGGCACCCATTGATGTTGCCACCTCCCCAAACAAGTGAGCAACCCCAAAGAGCTCCACTTAAAGTTGACTCTCTGGCTGCCCGCCCCCCTGCCATTTTCAGACCTTCTACTCTTTATATACTCATTCCCTTGCCCGCTGGTTCATGCTTCTGTCATCTTTAGAAAAATGCCTAGTCTCTCATTTCAACAGGGGTAGAAAAACTGTGCCTTCTATTCCAGTGAATTTATTTTTCCATCTGCTTTTGAATCCTTCACCTGACTGCATCATCCAGGAACGTTGTCCTTTATAAGTTGTCCCCCAAATGTGGTAGAATGTCTCTTTTCCTTGTTATTCCTCAATGTCTCAGGATAGAACCTGTGTATCACTTACGATTCTTGCATCCTCTTTAAGAGCCAAGGATCACTTACTTGTGATCACTTACTTGATCACTTCCTCAGCAAGCTTTCCATTCTCACCTGGAAAGTGGCCCTCTAAACTGCCCTTCCATCCCACTCCCCAGGAAAACACAGTTCACGCCAGTCACCCTAGACAATTCTCCCCTTCAGCCCTCCACACCTTCTTGAACATTGCTATAGAATTATCCACGTATCTGGTACCCATTCCCCATCCATTCCTCCATATTTATAACCTCTCCATCCTGAAAATATCTGACCCAGACTTACCTCTTCAATGCCACTTTCTCAGACTCACAGTTTCTCAGTTTAATATTTCATACACAGCTTACACAGACATGTGTCTTTCATACACAGACTCCCTTAATATGGAATTGAATCTCAGACCCTGCCCCATATGGTGTTAATTCCCTCCTCTCCTTCGGGAGCAGAGATTCTCCTCCCTTTGTGTATCCTTCCCTTCCTCAGCTCCAAATCTCTCCATCACTTAGGCAACTATGTCTCTGTTCAACACAAAAATCTAAGGCACACAGGAATATGCTTTGGCATAGAGCCAGATAAGACTAAGGATGAGGGATAGTCAGCACTAACACAGAGGCCCCTGGCCTGAAAGTTTTCATATTTTCAAGAGAGCAATCTGGCAGCCTGAAACAAAGAGAAGAGTTTTCAAGGTATTGAAAGCACCAAAATTCTTATTCTATGGCTTCAATTAGTGATCAAGATGACTTAAGTAGATGAAGAAGTGAAGAAGAAATGGAGTTGGCAGATCAAATAGGGATTTCCAAAAATGATCATAAGAGCTGGCAGATGAGTTATAAGGACTGAAGGAGGACAAAGAGTCACAGTCAACTCTCAGATCACTATGTTCCAGCAGTGGGAGAATGCTGTGATGACGAAGGTGGGTAGCGGGTCAGGAAGTTGGCAGGTGGAATAAGATAATGAGTCTTGGAGAATTGTTCAGGAGAATTGACAGAAGAATGCTTAGATAGAGACTTTCTTCCAGATATTGAAGAGGTGGGGGTAAATTCTGGGATGTAGTAAATTGGTTCACCCTAGTCCTAATGATACACTGGCATTAAAAAATGCAGGTTTGCTAATTCACACATGGCCCCCATTATTTCTTTAAATAGATACCTCAGTAAGACTCACATCAGGTAGGATATTCAATACTTACATCCTTGAGAAATCTTAAACTGAGTTACTGGTGAGGGCAAGATAATCTTGGAATTTTACTACAGTTGACAATAAAAGACCAATGTCCTCCCAGGTCATAGATCTGTTGGGATATTTTTCCAATATAGTAACAATATAGTTATGGTAATGTCTATAGATGGGGAATTATTGGTTTAATTGAGGTCTCTTGGTGGCTTTTGGTAAATGCTTTAGAGGTTGTGACAGGAGGGAGATTGCATTTTTTTCTAGTGTGTGTTAGGTGACAGAAAGGGAGGGATCCTTGTTGTGGAAAAGACCTAAAGGGAATTTATGGACAGTCAGTCCCAGGAATCAAATGGATATTTTTGTCCTCAGGAAATGACAATCAAGATGTTGGCAACATTGAAATTGACAAAATTCAATCCAGACTCCTTCATTTTGGTGAGGATCCCAGAACTGGAGTAGTTTCACGTCTGGATTGAAATTCCTTTCCCTTATGATTCCTTTATGATCTACCTTGTGGCCCTTTCAGACAGTGGTATCCTTCTCTACCTCATCATGATGGATCGCAGCCTCCACGTACCCATGTTCTTCTTTCTCTCAATGCTGGCTTCTGCAGACTTAATGTTATGCATCACATGTGTCCCCAAAACGCTTGGCATACTATGGTTGAAAGCTCAGATAATCATATTTCCTGGCTGCCTCATCTGGTTGTTTTTTTCTCCACTTCAGGTTTTACTGGACTCAGCCATCATGTTGGGCATGGCATTTGATCATTATATGGTCATTTGTTCCCCTTTGAGATATACACTAGTGTCTTGACACCTGGAATGATTTCAAGATCATGGTGGGTATTTTTGGCCAGAGCTTTAGTACCATTTCGCTTGTTGTTTTCCTGGTGATGTGTCTGCCCTTCTGCAGGACACTTATCATCTCACACACATACTGTGAGCAAATAGGGGTGGTCAGACTTGCTTCTGCTGACATCTCCATCAATATCTGGTATAGCTTTGCTGTGCCCATAATGACTATTATCTTGGACCTGATCCTCATTGGTATTTCGTACACTCTCATTCTTCATGCTGTTTTCTACCTTCCACCCAGAGGTGCCCACCAGAAAGCCTTCAGCACCCACAGTTCTCTTGTTAGTGTCATTCTCATATTCTACACACCAGCCATGTTCTCTCTCCTTACTCATTGCTTTAACCACAATATCTCTCAGAAGTTTCATCTCACATCTGCGATCCTCTATGTGGTAACCCCTTCTGCACACAATCCCTCCTGCAAGCAACCCCATTATTTATGGTATAAAAACAAAACAGATTGGGGACAAGATCATCCCTCTAATTCTTTCCTAAAGGGATTCAGTGATCTGGGGATGAGAACATGGAGAAAAAGATTATGGGAAGTCAATAATCATATTGATTTAATAGAATTTCTTATGTAAATCAATAGCAGGAAATCCTACAATAATGGATCCAATTCTTATGGATTTCAAGACCTCAGTTGTGTTGGAGAAAATTATTTGTAGAATTAGAGGGAGAGAGGTCAGGATTTTTCAAATCCTAAGAAAATGATAGGCCTCAGATGGAAGTATATATGATTTTCTACCATCAAAAGCATAAATGCACAAAATTTTTACTCTTCCTTTAGTCTTTTTATCCTATTTCAATTTCTTCTTTTTAGAATAAAAGAAAAAATAGCACTTAATTCATAGGCTTATTGTGGGGTTAAATTTGTTTAGCACACAGTAAGCTCACAAATTCAATAACAATCTGTATGCTGGTGGTTATTGAAGTCTAAAGCCCTACTCCCAGTTGTTTTTCTGCCCCACCTTGTCAACTCTCTACTTGTTATCTCATCTTGGATATCTCACTGAAACTTCAAAGTCAACGTGTTCAAAAATATTATCATCTTCCCTTTCTTTCCTCACAATCAACACATTCTCTTGATCACGCTATTTTACTGAATGGTATGGAATTCAACTAATTTCCCATGTCAAAGCTTGTTTACCTTATCTTATTTATTTTCTCTAATTATTTAAAAATTAATTTGCTATTGGTTATGTCTTCTGAATATCATTATATTTATTCACGTGTTTCACATTAAAATATGATCATCACACTCTCTTTATCCTGGATTTTTTAAGCAACCTCGTTTAGGAATTTGCTGCCTCTAAGCTTTTTTCTCTCCCATCCATTTTTTTAAATCAGAAACTAGAGTTCTCTTATAAAACTCCAACCTAGATCATGTTAGTCCTCTATTTAAAATCATTTAATAATTATCCACTTTGTTTGGCATAAACCCCAAACATCCTAACATATCTTTAAAGCCTTTTATGGCCTGATTTGTTTTAACTACTTATTGCTTGGTGTCCACTGACTCCACTCTCCCCTTCCCTTCACTCTCTCCCCTTCACTCTCTCCCTCATCCACTTTTTATGTTAACAACCACCCTGTATTTCTTCTGGCTATTCAAATAAACTATGTTCTCTTTT
>NC_138056.1:44768609-44993631 GCF_964194185.1 Rhinolophus hipposideros
TTTTTTTGTTTGATAAAAATAGAGATATTATCATTAAATACTGAAGAACTTGTGTACATTTAAAGTACTAGTTTGTATGTCTGTGAGTACACTTTTTTAAAAAAATTAAAATTTATTGGGTAACAATGGTTAGCAAAATTACATAGGTTTCAGGTGTACAATTCTGTATTACATCATGTATATATTACATTGTGTGTTCACCACCCAGAGTCAGTTCTCCTTCCATCACCATTTATTTGACCCTGTTTACACTCTTCTACCACCCCCATCCCCGCTTACCTTCTAGTAACCACTAAACGCAGAAACAGCCAGTGTCCTTCGATAAATGATTGGATAAAGATGTAGTTTATGAGGCCTGACAATTAAATTCGTGAACTCATCCTAGAAATAGTGTTACATATCTCATTACTGAATATCAGTATGGTCACCATTGAAGTACTCCTCTTAGGAAGCTATGCACCAATACCAGAGCCTAGTCCACCCTTCAAAGCAATTTTAGACCTCTTTTCCTGGGATGGTCATCAGAGCTGTCATCACATTACCCTTGATGTCCTGAATGTCATCAAAATGTCTTCCTTTCAATATTTCCTTTCTCTTCAGATAAAAAACGAAGTCATTGGGGGCCAGATCAGGTGAGTAGGGAGAGTGTTCCAATGCAGTTATTTGCTTACAGCTGAAAACTCCCTCCCAGACAGTGTTGTGTGAGCTGGTGCATTGTCGTGATGCAAGAGCCATGAATTGTTGCCTAAAAGTTCAGGTCATTTAACTTTTTCACTCAGGCTTTTCAGCCCTTCCAAATAGTAAACTTGGTTAACTGTCCAGTTGGTACAAATTCATAATGAATAATCCCTCTGATATCAAAAAAGGTTAGCAACTCATTGTGATAAGTTTACAAACTTAATTGGCAGACCTCATATATACACAATAGAATACTACTCTGCCATAAGAAAAGATGTGCCATAAGAAAAATAGTGCCATTTGCAACAACATGGATAGATCTTGAGATTATTATGCTAAGCAAAATAAGACATAAAAAGTCGAGAACCATATGACTTCTCTGATATATGGCATATAAAACTGAAAGCAACAAAGGAACAAGACAAACAAATAAAGAAACAAAAACTCATAGACACAGAATACACATATTCTAAAAAAACTATTTACCTTTGAAATGAACGACTTATACAATTTGGATCTACCTTATCTAATAAAAAAAGACGAATTTCATAGCAAATAGAACCTGTCCTAAATAGCAGCTATGTTTTTTCTTTCCTAATAGGACCCTTCTTTCTTGCCTGTAAGGAACCACCATGAGATTCAGGCAACCTCAACAACACTTCCCTTTGGAAGAAAACACAAGGGCCACTCGCTCACGAATCTGTTTCGTCTTTACTCCATAGATAATTGGGTTCATCATGGGAGGAACAAGAACATAGAGATTGGCTAGCAGGATGTGGACATGCTTGGGGATTTTTTGGCCAAAGCGCTGAGCAATGACAGTGAAAATCCCTGGAAGGTAAAACATGAGGATGACACAGACATGGGAACCACAGGTGCTGAGTGCTTTCAGCCTAGCATCCTGGGATGGAAACCTGAAGACTGCCTGCAGAATAAGCATGTAGGAGATGACTATTGTCACCATATCCATCATAACACTGAGTAATGGCACAGAGATTCCATACCAAATATTGATGGTGATATCAGCACAAGCCAGCTTTGCCAGTCCCATGTGTTCACAGAAAGTGTGGGCAATGATGTTTGTACGACAGAAGGGTAGGCGTTTCACAAGGAAGACAATGGGGAAAACAGTTGCAAAACCCCTGAGCACTATAATGCCCCCTATTTTGCCAATGACACCAAAGCTAAGAATGGTGGTGTACCTCAGTGGGTAGCAGATGGCTACATAGCGGTCAAAAGCCATGGCCAAGAGAATGCCTGACTCCACTACAAAGGCAAAATGCATGAAGAAGAGTTGGGTTACACAACCACCAAAAGAGATGTTGATGTCATCAAACCAGAAGATGCTCAGGGCTTTGGGTACTGTGGATGTAGATAGAATTAGATCCCAAAAAGCCAGCAAGGAGAGGAAGAGGTACATGGGTTCATGAAGACTGCGCTCCACTGCCACCACACAGATCAGGATGCCATTTCCTGTCACAGCCACCAGGTACATCAGGCAGAAGGGGATGGAGATCCACATGTGTAGCTCCTTCAGGCCAGGGATGCCAGTGAGAACAAACATATCATAATTGACAGTGGAATAGTTGGGAGCTGACATGCCTGAATTACGGTATAAAACGTTTATCACTTATCTGTAAGGAGAAAGAAAGTTAGAGAGCTAGCCTGTCACAATCAATTAAAGCATTTATTTATTAACTTGCAATGGGCTCAGATCTGCTATGTAAAATCCCAGTTAATGAGTTCCTACCTATTCAGAGGTGTTAAGTGTGGACCCAAATGTGTGCAGTAATCTACTTCGGAGAGAAGGATTCTAAAGATTCAAAGTGGGATCAAAGGATTTTTTTTTTTTTTTGAGGGCGCAGCTCACAGTGGCCCATGTGGGGATCGAACCGACAACCTTGGTGCTATCAGCACCATGCTCCAACCAATTGAGCTAACCGGTCACTTGGGATCAAAGAATTTTAAAAAGATGCTTCCAAGGAAAATTCTGAGGCTGGTACTATTTTCTTACACAATTAACATAAACTTAAAATGATGTTCTTACAAAATTTTAAAACCTGGGCCAGCCCAGTGGCTCAGGCATTTGGAGCTCCATGCTCCTAACTCCGAAGGCTGCTGGTTCGATTCCCACATGGGCCAGTGGGCTCTCAACAAAAAAAGGCAAAAAAAAAAAAAAAAAAAGAAAAGAAAATTTAAAACCTGTAATAATCTATTACTAAACATTACTAAATGTTACTAAACATTACTAAACGTGCTACTAAACATTAGTAAACATACTAATCTCTGACTAAACATTTTAAGACAAGGAAGAAAAGTATAAATTTTTATAAAGAATATAAAAAATGAATAGAAACAAAAGTGTTTTGTTGAACTAAGCAACAATTCTGTTATCTAGCACACACATTTATCTAATCAACTATTGGTTTATTGATTACCCAAGCATCTACTGATTACCTATGAAATGTACAGAGATATGAACATGTGCATAAAAGGGAAAAAGGAGTTCATTTTAAATAGACTAAAAAGTAATAAATAATATTAATCAAAAAGGAAATTAATTTTCTCATTAACAAACAAAACATCCTTTTTATTCTATATCAGGAAAGATCAACATACACGAAGAGCATAATTATTTTGATTTAAAAAAATAAATGCTATTTAAAATTTACCATTTATTATTAAATTAAAAAGAGACTGCAAAAATGTTTGTGCTTAGGGTCATTGTGGAACAATAACAATTATTTATAAATATGTGTTTGCATAGATAAGATGTCTGGTAGAGAAAACATCAAGATATAACTATTATTATATCTGGATAGTGAATTAATGATAAATTTAATTTTATCTGATAATTTTAATTTTTTTACCATATGGAAAAATTGTGATATTATTTTATTACTGTCAAATATATGAAAATATGATGAAGTTCATTGTTTTATTAAAGTGATGGTTAAAAAGAATACTTTCATTAGAAGTTATTTAATTTATTATCTTCAACCCTTCAACAAATTTACCCAATATCCCCTCTAATCCACAATAATCTAATTTTCTCTATATTCATGAAGCATCTGGAGTTATTCTTTGACTTTTAAAAATATACTGAGAAGTCTGGTATTGATTACGAGCACTTCAGGTCTTCTTTGGTGTCATAAACTGGCATGGCAAAGAATAGGGAGTTATGCTTACCAAAGAATAGAGGTGTGTATGGAAAGATATATAGTTGTTCTTTACTTCATATTAAGACATATTCCTAATGTTATTTAAAGTTAAAAACTAGAGCATTTTCCATACTTACAAAGATTAACTTGCTGAGCAAAATAATATTTCTGATGGGGTGTCTCAAGCTTTTAAACTGGAGGAAGCTGTGTGTGTGAGCCCAGACTTCATGGGCAACTAGGAAATTAAAGTCAGGATTTAGCCACCCAAAGAGAATAAGATTTGAGAAGAACCCACAGAATCCCTAACTTCCTTAACCTATCAAAAGCTCCCTCTCCCCGGACCACCCACTCAGGCACATCTCAGATCTGGATTCCTACCTTGACTTAAAATGACTTAAAAGATTAGAGCACTCTCTTGAAATAGACCCTATTCAAAGCCCCCAGACTGCTGAAGTTCTCACTATACATGTTTACCTGAATAGAAAACCAGAATGGGACAATCACAACTGCAAAGTGTCCCTGGGGGAGGCTCAGGGAGCAAGGTACAGGAGTGGACATTATTCCTGGGAAAGAGCACAAGAAGGCTGAGCCTACAGCGCTGGAAAAATTGCTGCCAGGGGAGCAGGGGAGAAATGTAGATCCAGAGAATGAGAAGCATGGGGAAGGGTACTCAAAAAAGTATACTCTAAAAAAGTTACTCACTTTGCCTTCTGACCATGTGGCTAGTCCACAGACAAAGGAATGGCTCCTTATAGTCTATACCATTACCGTAACTGCTACGTGTCTGTGTGTCTAAATTCCCAGGAACTGTTCTGCCTGCAACGTGTGTAGCCTAGTTCACGCACCACCATCCATTCCCTCAACCACAGCAGGAGACTCCCCACTGCACAGAAGGCAGAATGAGCTGGGGATCATTTATTGCTCTTGGAAAGTCCCAAGGGAGTGACTTCTGGGACTTGGTGCCTGGTTCTGCCTCCAGCTAAACTGCTGATAGAAACAAATTAAGAAAATACTTAATTCCTTTTCTGTTGAATGGCCAGTAACACCTTGATTGTTTATGTTCTGATCAGTGAACCCTATAGAGGTGCTTAGAGCACTTAAGACCCTGAGAGTCAATGCTTCATTAATTTTGTGTCCTGGGCATCTCACTAGCCTTTCCCTTGTCTCAGTTCTGGAAGGAGCATTATTTAATTCATTCCTGCATCCTTTCTGCATACCTAGTTCCACATCATCTCTGCCTGGACTACAGTGAAAGTTCTCAAAATAATTTTGCCGTCTCTAAAGCATCACTCCAGGTGCATCTCACTGCATTCCAGTAGCAAGTACACATGACAGCCATATCGAACTTTACACATGTCAGTTTCATTTTGTCACATTCCCGAGTGAAACCTTCCATCAGCCCCTTCATCCTTTAGCCTTTAGAATAAGATCCAAGTTCCAAAGTACAAGGTACAGTGCCTGCTTACCTCCCCAAACTCTTCTGATCTCCCTCTTTCCCTCTTCTCAGACTCATCTACATCCAGTTTCCAGTCTGCACATCAAGGTGCAGATAGTTTGCCAATTCTCACTATGTTCTCATTATCTTCTTCACGTTTGAAATAATATTCTCTCTGCCTTGAAAACTCCTATTTTTCCTTTAAAACACAGCTTTAATATACAATTCTTGAACATCCTGTTGCTCTTTCCTAATTATATCAGCACTCTCCTTCCTGTCCTTACAGCTCCCTGTGTTTTTTAGATCATATTTCTTGTCACTCTGTACTGAAATTGCCTGCTTCTCTGTGTGTTTCCCCCACAAATCTGTGATCTCCTTGAGGACAGTAAAAATTGCCTTAGCCATATCTGCATCCAGAGCACCTGTTACACAGTAATTATAATAAAATAAAATTAAACAGATTGACTGTCATATAATGTCCCAAACAATGTGCAAAGTGCCTTACATACAACATCACAATTCATCCTCAAGCCTTATGAGATAGGTAAGATTTCCATGTACACAGGAGGCCTGGTGGAGTTGGTAATTGCAGCCAGTAGTCCGTGTCTGGCCTCAAGCCATTTCCCCTTCTCCTTTTCTGTGCTTTCCTGCAAACTGCTTCCACACATGGTGCTTGGATGAATGCATAAAGGAGTGAATGGCAAACTGGGGCAGAGAACATGCTGTTAAGCGCTATGTCATCTTTCAAAATATTTCCTTAAAACTATCTATTTACGTACTAAAAAAGACTATGTACTAACAGGAGTTTCCATTACCCATAACTTTTTACACCGCAATTTTTTTTTTTTTAAGTATGAGCCACAAGTGAAAAACAAAATACTTGCTTCTAAGATGCTTACATTCATTTCTCCCTCCATCTTGCCTAAGGCCCTTTGCACATACTTTTTTCTGTGTCTGGAATGTTCTCCCCTTTCCTTAGCCTATTGGAGATCATATAGTATAAAGTGATATAGAAATAGGGTTCAGGAGTCAGACTACCTATGGTAGTTAGAAAATTCTCCACTTAATAGCTGAACAATTTAGATAAACTTTTTATGTATCATTTTTCTCACCTGTAATATGAAAACAATAAGGGGATCTACTGCATTGGCAGGGAATAAGAACTAAATCTGATAATGTTTTTAAAGGATTTGGCCCTCTAATTGACACATTCAAGAGCCCAATAAACATTATTGATTTTATTAGCTTTTAGTTGAAATTAACTTTGTCTGTCAAATATCTTTTTTTTTTTTTTTTAAAGATTTTATTGGGGAAGGGCAACAGGACTTTATTGGGGAACAGTGTGTACTTGCAGGACTTTTTCCCAAGTCAAGTCATTGTCCTTTCAATCTTAGTTGTGGAGGGCGCAGCTCAGCTCCAGATCCAGTTGCCGTTGTTAGTTGCAGGAGGCACAGCCCACCATCCCTTGCCGGAGACGAGGAGTTGAACGGGCAGCCTTGTGGTTGAGAGGACGCACTCCAACCAACTGAGTCATCTGGCTACCGGGGAGCTGAGCAGTTGCTCATTGACTTCATTCTAGTTGCGGAGGGCACAGTTCGCTGGCCCATGTGGGAATCAAACCTGCAGCCCAGTTGCCCAGAGCTCACACTCTAACCAACTGAGTCACCCGTCCGCCCCCTCAAATATCTTTTGAATCTTTTTTCCATCTCCCCCAGGCCTGATCAGATACCTTTGTTATTTACTTTCTTGACACATTAAATTTATAAAACAGTTATAAAGGTAGTGATTATTTTTACCCATATGATCTATTGATTATTTCACTACATCTTTCACATACATCTTCCTCAATGAATTGAATACTGCATGGGCCCAATAGTGGAAGTGATAAGGAAATAAAGATGACGACTAAAGGAGGAAAATGGTTCTAAAGATAGTTTGCAGTCTGAATCTATAGGACTGGCAAGTGTATCTGTAAGGAGTTCTATATGAAAGTTCAAGTATTTGATCAATATGACCTATTTGTGATAACCAGGGCATTCCATTTTCAGGCTTGATTCAGAAAGTAGAAAATATGCCCCTCCTTCCATAGATCCATTTGTATTTTCATGCTAGAGTAGTCATTATATGTATTTACAAAAATGATTGTATATTTATAACATAAACCAAATAACCCACAGAGACACAAAGACATGTAAGTCCTCTCTCTCTCTCACCCAAATAAACACACAGAGATGTCACTGTAGATGGCTTTAGCAGCAGTGGAGAGAATTTTTCCATTTCAAAAGCCCTGGAGGACTCTGCTTGCTAAAGATACTGCCTGTCCTAGAAGACCTGAAATTGCAGGGATTCAGTCCACCCCAGCCTTTGGGACCTCAAAACCTCAAGAGCTGGAGCCCTGGGATGTGCGTCACTGTGCAGTCCACAGCTCACTGATTGGATCTGTGGCTATGGTTTCTCAGGGGCACGCAAGTTTGAGTGCCCTCTCCGTAGTCCAGGAAGATGAATAAGAGGATTGGCCACTTGAGGGTGCTGTTTCTGTTCATCCCTTGGCCCTCACTAAGGGCTGGACTTTGGAGATTAGATGTTGGGCAAGGCTGGCAAGGCTGCAAGGCTGGAAGCCAAGGGCAAAACTCAGGCCCAGATCCTGGCGGAGGCTAACTGAAAGACAAATAGAGGACCTACGAGGAGCCACAAGGTGAGGTTAACAAAAGATGGGATGGACTCAATCCAACTTTCCCCATGAAATAGAATCAGTAGGACTGGGGGTCAGATTTTAAAGTCTTAGGGGTTGGAATTAAGATGAATAAATGGGGCAGAAGGGAACAAGTAGAAGTGAGCTGTCTCGAGGACAAAATTCAACAGCCAAATCTAAATGTGGTCTGAGACCTTGGATCCAGAAGAGCAGGGTCGGACTCTCTGGTTTCCTTGTGATTAAAACCTTCTGTCATTTCTGGTTTTCTGCCATCTCTGTGTATTTGCATATGTTTATAATAATACTGATATTACAAATAGCTGCTATTTATTGAGAGCTTAACATTTCCAGTCACTGAATTGAGGACTGTAATCCCCATAAAAATTCTATGATGAAACAGGTATTTTAGAGAGATCAAATAATTTGTTTGGTATAATGAAAAAAGAGGCACAGATCAACTACAAATCCAAGATACTTGACTCTAAAAATCCAGGTTTTTCAGCAGTAACAATGATGTGACTTTCTGCAGACTTTGCCTATGATTCCACATGTCTGGGCATATGTGTAAATGTGCTGTGTATGTGTGGTTGTGTTTTAATTTATTCATTCATTATTTTAGCCATTCAATCATAAACTGCACTTTAATGGAACGTAGAGTAAACAGAAGAATGAATAGAAGTGAAGTGGGGAGAAGTGTGGTGGAAAAAGTACAAAGGTCCCCTATCAAATAGAAGTTTGTGTGCAATGATTTATGCATTATTTATTTATTCAATAAAACTTAAGTGTTTTATAGAAACTGAGCTAGAATTAAGAGATAAAACTATTAATATGAAAATGTCTTTACACTCAAGAATAGAAGATAGGCAGTAAGTGCAATAAATTATGATAAGTGCTTCCGTAAGTACATAGTTCTCTTGGTGTGAATAAAAGGAAATACTTTGGGGGTTAAGAAAATGTTTTGTGGAAGAATTTTCACCTAAACTGAGACAAAAGTGTTGGGCAAAAATAAGCAGTCCTTATTTCTCTGGATAGAACCAATTGAGCAATATTAATACTCATGATATTTTTTTATCGTTAATGGAAATGCCTTTAGCATCCTTGTTTGGATTATTATTGGCTGCCAGTTTGCAAAAGTTTATTTTCCTTTACTTATACAGTAAAGGAAATAATATTTAATGATTTCAAATATATTTTCAGAGACAATGAAAATATTATTTTTGTCTTGACTTATTAGTGATATTCAATTCCAGAAATATTTTTTGAGCACCTTTTAAGTACCATTATTGTGTGGACTTTGAAAGTATTATGGAAATAACAACAAAAAGACAAAACTAATAAAATTGACATGATCTTTGCCTTTGTACAGATTGCAGTCTAGCAGAGAAAATAAATATTAAACAAGTATTATAGTTGTAAGCATGCTGAATTTCAAAAAATAGGAAACACAATTTGGAAATAGAATTTGCTAACAGAGAGCGGTCAGGAGGACTATTCCCAAGGAAGTCATATTTAAGCTGAATGAAAAGGAGATTAGTTGAGACTTGAATGATGAATAGAACTTGGCCTTGTTTGGAGACAGGAGTAGGGATGAGAATAGTTGTTCTAAAGTCAAGGGAGGAAGTATGTGCGTTGTCTCGTAGTCAGGAGACTTTGACACTGAAGAAACACATGTTACCTTACCTTTATGGAGAATAGCACACATTATCTGTTTAGACTCTTATTTATCTATAACAACTATTGTTCAGGGAAATGTAATAATGATGCATGACAACTCATTGCATGGGACCACTCTGAACACTTGTCAGTATGATAGCTCAACCTTAGGGATGGGGTGGTGTCATTCTTCTTCATCACCTGGGCTTCCATTATCTCTGGCTCCATTTCAGTTTGTCTGCAGAGAAAAAAATATGAATTTCAGTAGATACTAGGTCAAAATTTAAGAAAAAATAACTAAATATTGTAGTGGGAACCCTGAAAATAAAGTGGTAGAAGAATTTACCATGATCTTTTTTTATATTGAAATTGCTTTTAACATACATTTTTAGAAAATTTGAGATTTTTTTTTGTCTGGCCAACATTCCTGGAGTGTAAAAAGAAGGCTGAAAAGGTAGCCAGACCAGATTATGGAGATCTTGTTACCTATGTTAAGGACTTTTTTTCTTTTTTGATTCAAAAAAGTATTGGATAATTGATTGCACATGGGGGTTTATAAAGATGAAGTTATAAATGATCAATTTCAAATTTCTGCTTTGGGTCTTTCAGTGGATGGTATTGATAGTCTCTGAAATATAAGACATAGTAAAGGACATCAGGTTTGTGAAGAAATGTAATGGGTTTTAATTATAATTTTTTAAAAAATTAAATTTGAGGTGCCTATGAAATATCCAAAACACGATATCCAGTGTGCAGTTTGATATGTGTGTTTTGAAAGATCTAAATAAGAGGTAAAGAATTGGGAGATGTCAATGTATAGCTATTAATTGGGGTCTTAGGAATTGATGATATAGATCAGGAAATGTATGGAGAGAAGAGGAGGCTTCAGCTAGAGCCTTGAGGAATATCAGGATTTAAGAGACATAGAATAGAAAGAACGGGCAAAGGATGAGATTCGATGCCAGAAAGGTTAAAGAAACACTCGAGTATTGTGATAAAACGTTAAGAGAATGTTTCAAGATTGAGGGTATAACCAGTACTGTCAAAAGCTGCTGAGAAGTCAAGCAAGGACCGAAAGGTAGGACAACTAATAACCTTAGTGAAAGCCGCTTCTGTGGAAAGGTGAGGACAGAAATGAGAGTAGCGTAAGTTAAAGGTAAATAGAGAATAAGTGTGAAGATAAGTAGTGTAGACAACTACATATTTAACAATGAATGAGAGAATATAATTATTTCCTCATACATAGTTTAGACTGGAAGATATTTGAGCACATTTTAATTATTTAAATGCTGAAGGAGCAGAATTTTTAAAAGGCGAGACATAGAATGAATGATAATGAAATGTACTTGACAAGATGAGAAAACTAGACATAAAAGATAAGGGTTTGAGTTTGGCTCCAGATATAAAAGGCATACATATCCCAATTATAACAAGAAAAAAAAGCATAGAAAAAAGGTATTGAAATACACACACGCACACACACACACACACACACACACACAGATGTGATGGCTGTCTTGCATGATTTTATATATAATGGCCTCTAATTTCTCTGTGAAGTATTAATAAAATAAAAGATTATCTGTTGAGAAAGAAAGAAGGAGTTGGAGATGGTGAATGTACTTAGAGGAGAGCATGGAAACAAAAGTCGTAGAGAGAGATTGAACTGAAGAAGATTATGTTGTTGGATGACTGAGCAGTGTCAAGGGTTAAATTCAAGGCTGATGATCATGAAATTATGGAAACACAAATATACATGTTTAAGCAGTGTTTTCCATCATGACCTAGCCTACTTATTAGGTTGATTAATCTAGGAATTGAGTTTTGCCACACATACCTGGTGGAAGGTCAGTAGAGCAAGGCAAAAGCAACGTATTTATAAGAGAGTAATTGAAATGAAATGATGAATCATGGAATTTAACCTAGATAATGAGAAGTGTAAAGACACCTGGACACTGACTGAATAGTTATGAAAAATTTACTTCCCTGGAAAGCTCAATGTAGTTGAAGAACAAATTGGTAAAAACCAAACTGTATCATTGAACAGATAGAAAATAGAATGTCTAAATGTGTGATTTATGAGGTTAGTCAATTTTGGGTTACAGTATCTCAAAGATACGACCCTGGAATTGGGTGGTTGACTTTCAGTAACAAAATAAAGCCATCCAGAATGATGTCATGCTACTCTGAAGAAAACTTTTTGGATAGGTGAGTGACAAGGATATTAAACTTGTTATAGCTAGACATGTGTCTTCAAAGAATCAAGAGAATTATAGGAGGTCTGTGGAAAATAATTTTTTTAAAAAGATTTTATTGGGGAAGGGGAACAGGACTTTATTGGGGAACAGTGTGTACTTCCAGGCCTTTTTTCCAAGTCAAGTTGTCGTTCTTTCAATCTTAGTTGTGGAGGGTGCCATTCAGCTTCAAGTTGTTGTCCTTTCAGTCTTAGTTGTGGAGGGCACAGCTCAGTTCCAGGTTCAGTTGCCATTTCTAGTTGCAGGGGGTGGAGCCCACCATCCCTTGGGGGACTCCAGGAGTTGAACCGGCAACCTTGTGTTGAGAGCCCACTGGCCCATGTGGGAATCGAACCGGCAGCCTTCAGAGTTAGGAGCATGGAGCTCTAACTGCCTGAGCGACGGGACCGGCTCTGGAAAATAATTTTAAAAGGAGGAAAAGTAGGTAAATAAACAGATTGTTGTTGTTGAGGAACATTATTTAAAATAAGGGTGCTAAGAAGGAATATCTGTAGGCAATATGACTTGACATGGTCATTAACAAGTGTTCCTTTTAATAGCACAAAGCACTTTTGCTTCATTTAATTTCTTTAATTTAATTTTTCTTTTTCTGATTTTTACTTTGCTAGACTTGCTTCCTTTGTATTTAAATCTGTCTGAAGTACACTTGTCTATCCTTTTTGCTTTATCCTTTTTGGGTCATTTTGTTTTAGGTCTTTCTCATGTGAGCAAAAGATTTTATTTTAAAAGAATTCATTGATACCTATGCTTTTAAATAGAGGAGCTCAAACAATCTATGTTTATGATCTTAAGTATATGCTTGATTTTATGCTACTAATTTGATTTACGCTTTCAGTTTTCCGTGTTTTCTTTATGTGACTTAATTTTATATCTCTTGCTATCCAGATATCATGTATGAGCACATATGATGTGTCAGATACTATATAGAGAATTTTGGTTATGTGCACAGGAGTGTAAGAAAAGACTCCTTGGGTTTAATCCCCAGCTCTACCATTATCTCATTGTGTGGCCTTTGACAACTTACTTAACTTCTCTCTGCTTCAGTTTCTACATCTTTAAAATATGGATAATATTCTTACCTATCTCCCAGGGTTAAGAGTATTATAATAGTGATTTCATGTAAAAAGCTTTAGATTTGTGGAGTATATTAAAGGTTCTCAAAAATGATTAATTCTTGTTATAGAGGTTGCCTATTTGCTTTTATCTTGACCCACAATTTAGAATATATAAGTTTTATATTTCTTCTACGAGAGGTCACCTCTGTAATTATAAAAAACACACTCAAACCAACTTCCTCATTAAATCCTAAGTATGGGCTAGAGGCTGAGCTGCATATCCTTTCTCATATTATCTTTCATGGTGAGGGATCACACTTCACAGTCTCAGAGAACATTCTGGTCTGCAAATACCAAGGCTCTATAGTGTCAAGTTTATCAGGAAAATCATTGTAATGGGTTTGTGTGCTGGACAAATTACAGTTCCAGTGTCATAGTTTTCCTTACACCCTTCTCTATATCCCCTGCCTCTTCTCAATCCTTGGCATGTCACAGTATGCTGAGGCAGTCATCTGGGGTGGACCAGCAGCATCCGAGTATTGGCCATGGAATCTAATGATCTTGGCTTTACCAGTTACTAAAGATGAGATCTAGTAAGATTATCTCTCCGAGTTCCAGTTTTTGTAAAAAAAATGAGACAGATAAAAATATATATCTTAGAAGATTGTTCTAAATAATATAATACCTTATAGGAGTCTAGCACATAGTAGACATCTGGAATTATTAGTTATCTCCTTATTTTCCCAATTGTGTCCCATTTTTCTTATTTCTTTCTATCTCTGCATGTGGTTAGGTTGTTTTTCTCTATGCTCACATCTATACAGTAACAACTTACCTTGACCAAGGGAAAACTCAATCATTAAAATGGGAACAGCATTTTATGCAGTTTGAAGAAGATTCCAGAGTGACTCAGTGATTAGTACCTGGAATATTGGGTCTGGGGAATCTTTCTTAAGGAGATGAGCAAGGTGAGCATCTTGCTCATTTTAATAGCAATGGGAGGGTCTTTCTTGGCAGACAGGAAAGAGGAGGAGAGCTGGCCCTAAGGAGAGGGTGGAGGAAGAATTACCAAGCATTTTTCTCATGTTCTCTATACACAATTTGTTTTTAGGATACAGAAGCTATTCATCAGACCTCAATGGCCACTTACAACCTGAGTGGCTCCAACACAGATGCCTTCACACTTTTGGGCATCCCGGGACTTGAGAAGTACCACATCTGGATCAGCATCCCCTTCTGCTCTATCTATCTTGTGGCCATTGTGGGCAATAGTACGCTTCTCTACTTTATTGCAGTGGAGCACAGTCTTCATGCACCCATGTTCTTTTTCCTTTCCATGCTGGCCACGACTGACCTCATATTATCTACCACATGTGTCCCTAAAACCCTTACTATCCTCTGGTTTGGTCCCCAGAAAATCAGTTTTCCTGGCTGCCTTACCCAATTATTCTTTTTTTTTTTTTTAATTAATTTTATTGGGGTGACAATTGTTAGTAAATTTACATAGATTTCAGGTGTACAATTCTGTATTACATCGTCTATAAATCCCATTGTGTGTTCACCACCCAGAGTCAGTTCTCCTTCCATCACCATATATTTGATCCCCTTTACCCTCATCACCCACCCCCCACCCCCTTACCCTCTGGTAACCACTAAATTATTGTCTGTGTCTATGAGTTTTTGTTTCTCATTTGTTTGTCTTGTTCTTTTTGGTTTATATACCACATATCAGTGAAATCATAGGGTTCTCTGCTTTTTCTGTCTGACTTGTTTCACTTACCATTATTCTCTCGAGATCCATCCATGTTGTCACAAATGTTCCTATATCATCTTTCCTTAACGCCGAATAGTATTCCATTGTGTATATGTACCACAACTTCTTTATCCATTCATCTATCGAAGGACATTTTGGTTGTTTCCATGTCTTGGCCACCGTAAACAAAGCTGCAATGAACATTGGCGTACACGTGTCTCTATAGAGAAATGCTTTTATATTTTTGGGGTAGATACCCAGGAGAGCGATTGCTGGGTCATATGGTAATTCTATTCGTAATTTCTTGAGGAACCTCCACACTGCCTTCCATAGCGGCTGCACCAGTCTGCATTCCCACCAACAGTGTATGAGAGTTCCTTTTTCTCCACAGCCTCTCCAACACTTGTTACTATTTGTTTTGTTGATGAAAGCCATTCTGACTGGGGTGAGGTGATATCTCATTGTGGTTTTCATTTGCATTTCTCTGATGATTAGCGATGTTGAGCATTTTTTCATATGTCTATTTGCCATTTGTATATCCTCTTTGGAGAAATGTCTCTTCAGGTCCTCTGTCCATTTTTCAATTGGGTTGTTTGTTTTTTTGTTGTTGAGTTTCATGAGTTCCTTGTATATTTTGGATATTAGCCCCTTATCAGAGGAACTGTTTGCGAAAATCTTCTCCCATTCAGTTGGTTGCCTCATTATTTTGTCAATGGTTTCTTTTGCTGTGCAGAAGCTTTTCAGTTTCATATAATCCCATTTGTTTATTTTAGTTTTTACTTCCATTGCCTTTGGAGTCAAATTCATAAAATGCTCTTTGAACCCAAGGTCCATAAGTTTAGTACCTATGTTTTCTTCAATGCAGTTTATTGTGTCAGGTCTTATGCTTAAGTCTTTGATCCATTTTGAATTAATTTTGGTACATGGTGACAGATAGCAGTCCAGTTTCATTCTTTTGCACGTAGCTATCCAATTCTGCCAACACCATTTATTGAAGAGGCTGTCTTTCCTCCATCGTATGTTTTTAGCTTCTTTGTCAAAAATTATCTGTCCATATTTATATGGTTTTCCAATTATTCTTTTTACACTACAGCTTTGTCCTGAATTCAGCTATACTGCTGGCCATGGCATTTGATCGCTACGTGGCCATCTGCTTACCCTTGAGATACACCACTATTCTGACCCTCAGGACCATTGTCAAAATTGCTGTGGGAATTTCCTTCAGAAGTTTCTGTGTTATTGCTCCATGTGTTTTCCTTGTAAATCGTCTACCCTTTTGCAGGACACATATCATCCCTCATACATACTGTGAGCATATAGGTGTTGCTCGTCTTGCCTGTGCTGATATCGCCATCAATATATGGTATGGGTTTTGTGTTCCCATCGTGACAGTCATTATAGATGTGATCCTAATTGCTGTCTCCTACACCCTCATCCTCTGTGCTATCTTTCGCCTCCCCTCCCGAGATGCCCGAAAGAAGGCCCTTCGCACTTGTGGTTCCCATGTCTGTATCATCCTCATGTTCTATATACCAGAATTCTTCTCCATTCTTGCACATCGCTTTGGGCAAAATGTTTCTCATACCTTTCACATTATGTTAGCCAATCTCTATGTAATCATCCCACCAGCACTCAACCCTATTGTCTTTGGAGTAAAGACCAAGCAGATTCAGGACAAAGTCATTCTTCTGCTCTTTCCTAAGGGGTTCCAGTAATTTATGCTTGAATTCTGGGAGACAGGAGCAAAATTCTTAGTAAATTGTAAAGACTGACCCTGTAGCCAATGGCGCCAGAGAAAAGACAGATGAAAAAATTCCTTATTAATTAAACCCATGCTTTTGCTTTCTTTGAAATTTTAGGCAGAAGTCTACTCAGTCATTACAGTTGCAAAAAATATAAATTCTGAATCTAGAAAATAATTTTTGAAAGTTTCTGGAAACTAAAATTTTGCAATTTATACGATTGCTCTAAGATACTTACAAATTTTTACTGAAAAACAATAAAATGATCAGCATCTCTTTTTCATTACAAAGATGTTTCTAAGGAATAAGAATTTTTTTTCAGATTTATACATCATAGTAGTTTATATGTTATAGCAGAGCAAGGAATTTCTACTGTTATGACTTTGTGACGTTCTGGATTTTTAGTTTGGTTACTCCATTTCATTTCTAGACAGTATCAAGTATAGGTCCTGGCAAGTACTAGGTGCATAGGCAATGTTTATAAAATGAATGAATGACAAATAATCATGAAATTGTTAAATTAAGGGTGCAGGTTTTTATCTTGGAAAAAGGAGGAGGACAATGATAAAACCCAAAACTCATTTTTCTATCAATCTTGAGAAAGCCAAATGAGACTTGGGTGGGTAGATTCCCCTAGGAAGGAATAAACAGGGGAAGATAAATTTCTATGGCCAATAAGATGGAAAGGCAGGTACGGACTAAGATGTAAGTTTGAAACTTGACCAGTTGGAAACATTGGTGTCCCAAACTCTCTTCTTCATTCTTGTATTTCAATAGAGATATAGTTTCATTCCAAAAAGTATATCTCTATTTATATAATTCATGACTTTTTTTTCAAATCCAGTATGTCTAACTTGGTAATAATGAGTTATTCAGTCACTAAATCAGTCAAAGAATGACTATTTTTTTTTCTGTTTTTCAGGTACTAACGACAGTTAAAGTCTGATTTCCTCCCATATTTAATATTTTCTTGAAGCCTATTGCTTCTTTCTAAACAACCTTTGGATTTACCAGTCCTTAACACAACTGTCCACACACTTATCACTTTTCATCTGAATCAAAACACCAGAGTTCCACATGGTCTCTCTACTTCTAGATTGTTTTTCCACCCCCATGCTACCACCCCGTTCACATATCACTAGATAACTCTCAACATAGGAATCCCTTAGATGTTCTTTGGACTCAAAGACTCATGTACAAGTATATATTCTTTTATTGTGTGATAACAGCCATGGATGTTGTTTCCATAATTATTGGATATATTTGAACACCTTAAATAAAAATACTATGAAGTATAAGTAGAAGAGAAAGTAGAGGTAAAAAGAAAAACAGATAAAAGATTAAAAAAAATAAGACAAAGCTAATACACTTTCCACCTACCGTGAATTCTTATTCTTTTATTACACATGGGTTAAGAATTCAGGTCTAGTCTATGTGACATTTAAGCATGATTTATTTACATAATTCACAGTACATATAAATTAGAAGCCAGTCAGTTCTTCAGAGAAGTAATATTATTCCTGATATGAAGAACAGAGATATCTTCAGAAAGTTCTTAGAGAAAATGTGCCAAGTAATGCAATTAATCACATTCTTATAGCATGTATAATTTCATGGGACTCTTCAGTCCTTTATTCCAGTATAGAACAGTAGAATACTCTAAATTTCAATTCAATAAAAGTTAAAAATTCTGTGAGGAGCCAATATAACGCTAATCTCAAGTCTGGTTTAGTAAAGATTCTAGAGCATTCAGAGTACTGAGTGGACTCTAGGCAATCAGATTGTGATATATATACACAATGGAATATTATTAAGCCATGAGAAATAACAAAATCTTGCCATTTGTGATAACATGGATGAAGGGCATCAGACTAAGTGAAATAAGCCAGACAGAGAGAGACAAATACTACGAGGTATCACTTATATGTGGAATCTGAGGGGAAAAAAGTGCAAACATAGAAACAAACAGTAGAATAGTTGTTGCCAGGGGCTGG
The DNA here is from genome assembly GCF_964194185.1 of Rhinolophus hipposideros. NCBI lineage: Eukaryota > Metazoa > Chordata > Mammalia > Chiroptera > Rhinolophidae > Rhinolophus > Rhinolophus hipposideros. Next base: position 44,787,028 of record NC_138056.1, read on the forward strand.
ACTGGGGTGGGAGTACATAGGGAAATGTTGGTCAAAGGGTACAAACTTTTTTTAAAGTTATGCCATGAATAAGATCTAATGTACAGCATGATGACTATAGTTAACAATACTATATTGTATACTTGAAATTTGCTAAGAGAATAGACTTTAAGTGTTCTCACCACCAAAACAAAGTAACTGTGTGATGTGTTAGATGAGTTAAACTTGATTGTCATAATGTGTATCTATATCAAATCATCATGTTGTGCAATTTAAATATATACAATTTTATATGTCAATTATGCCTCAATAAATTTGGAAAAAGGAAAAGTAAACACTTACGGATGAATAAATTCCAGTATATTTATTTGAAAAAAAATAAAAGGAAAAAAAGGAAAAGAAAAGTAGAAGGGCTAGCATATGTAAAGACACAGAGCCAAAAAAACACTTGGTGCATTAAAGGAACTGAAAACTGATGGGGGGGGTGGGGTTGGTTCTAGGTAGAGGGAATGACAAAGGTGAGATTGCAGAAGATGGAAAAAGATGGACCATTTTAAGAAATTTGTTTAATATTCTGAGAACAATGGGAAACCATAAGAATTTTAAGCAAGATGTCAACAAAGTCCAAATTCTATTTATATTCATAAATGTATTGTTTTTGTTATGGGGTTTATAATAGATTTGGGGATGTTGGGGGCAAAGTCACTAGAATCTGTAGCCATTCTATATTGCCCATTCACATATACTTCAATCCTCAGTAGGTGGGCAGCCTCTTTGACCAAGGAAAACCCAACCTTTTCAACTGCCTGAAGGAAAGGCAAAGTCAACTCCAATTAGAAACAAACCAATAAAATACATTTTCATGAGCTAAAGAGTCCTGACTCCAGTCTGCGGGAAATCTCTAAACGGGAGTTCAAATAATGATAGGGATCAAAATGAACATGTATGAAATATTAAAACAACCATAAGGACATTTCCACCTTAATCATTTAAAAAAGAATAACATGATTTCCAGTTAAACACATTGTTATATAGTGGTAGTAGTTGAATTGTGGGGACTTCCATTTTGAAATAGTTGACTTGTACTTCTGTATGACAATACTCGATAGCAGGGCCAGCTGCCTGTTAAGGCATCACTCCTAGATCATGCTAATACAACCATAATATTTGCACATAAAACAATAGTTGGTTTGTTGCTATTGTTTAAGTGGGGGTGAAAGGTGAGGAGTGTAGTTCAATTTTTAGAGTATGAATTATAAATACAGAGGGCAGGGGCACCAGAGTATATTCCTATTTTAGTCTAGTGGAAATCATTAACAGATTCACCAGAATAGTATTTTTATTAGCCCAGGTTATGGCAACATTAAGTTTTAAGTTCTATATCATCTATGTATGAACTACATGTTCATATAAAACTCATGCAAGTTGCCTATAGCAAGTTCTTTTCTGCACAATTAATAGTCAAAGAAAGACAGATATCTCTATAAGGGGACAGAGTACACCAAAGGTAAGAATTGGAAATTTCCATGACTTAAACATACCTACTCTTCCTATAAAAATACTGGCCCAAGAAAACTCGATTTAAAGTACATCAAACAAAACACTGGCATGGTTTGACCGACATTTTCAATAGTCTTGCAATGTGAGATGTAAAAAGATAGCCATTGAAAATGGAATTACCTGTATTTTGGGTCCAACCGGAAGGGAACATATTTATGGATGAGAGAGAAACAAACAAATTAGCCAAGAGAGACTGGATTTGCCATACTCAGGTAAATTGACCTGGCTGTTAGAGTAGTGGGTTAAGAGCCTCTTAGATATAACTGGAGATCTGGGCTTCCAGAACTCCTCACAGTACCAAAAGGCAGAACTAACAGTCTTCCCATAGTAATGTATTTTATCAATTAATATATATACATATCTTCTAATAAAGTTATACAATATTTATAATAAACTTATAAATAAAAAATTATAATAATAAAGTTTCAATGTGTTGAGTCCCAAATAATAAAAGTGTGACAACCATACAACAATCTAGATGAAGATAAATAAAAGTAGTGGACATAGCAAGTGCCAAGGCTCTGACATGAGAACAAAATGAGATTTTAGCTAAGGAATGACATAATCAGAAGTACACTTTAGAAAAAGCAGTCTATCTGTGGGGTGGAAAATGTACAGAGGGGGACAAAAATGGAAATAAGATGACCTTTTAAATGCTATTGGAATAGTTTAGGTAAGAGATGATGGTAGCTGGGCAATGGAGACAGAGAAGAGAATGGGTTCAGGACATATTTAAGGAGAGCAGCAATGCCATTTGGTAAAAATGACAACAAAAAAATCCATGTGCACATTGAGATGACATTTGTTAGGCTTAGGGGCATAAAAAGAACTTGTGTGAGGGGATAGTGGATGTAGTTTGGGACATGATGGTTTTAGAGTGAACATTTAGCCAAAAATGTTCCAGAGGGACAGACATTCAATCCCAACAGGAACAGCCTCAGGTGGATCTTCAAAGAAAATAACATGCAGGATTTGTTCCATGTCTGCCCCAATAGAGACAGTCCCAATCAACTTTCCTGCTTTCCAGATTTTATGCTCATACCCATATACATATTGGTCTTCCAGGGAAAAATAAATAGCACAAAGTCCACTGTAGAGCTTATGAATATAGATCTTGGAACCCCACTCTGGAAGACAGTATTAGAATATCTTGAAGTGGGGCAGATAATTATTTTAACAGGTGCACCGTGAGTTTATTCACTGTGTTAACCATTTTCACATGCACTGTCCTATTTAATTTATCAATCCTTATACAACCGTGAGAGATAGAAACTAACTACTGTATATTACCACTTTGTAGAAAAACTGTCCCAAGTCTTACACTGGTAAGTGAGAGAAGGAGCTTGAAACCTAGGTGATGTGGTAGACGCATGTACACAGCTGGCCACACACCCACAGACACAGTAGCTCTCACATGCAAATGCAAAAACAAAAATGCACCCTGAGGCAGTGTCAACACAGGGCCATGGGCCAGGTTAATATAAGCTTTTTATAGTCTTCCCCTGAGAGGGAGAAGAGGGTGGCAGGGTCCCTCAGGCCCTAATTATCTACCTCTTCCCCACTTTGAGCATTGGCCAGAAAAAAATAAATAAGCAGGGAATTGACCTGTCTATCAGTCCTTTCCACTTATTTTTTTGTTTGGTGCACGTGACCCTTTTGCAGATTTTCTGTGTTTTTCTGTACAATCTTTCTTCTGTTTGGCTCTGTTGAAAGACTAGGTGAGTCCTGGCTCTTTGAAGGGTTGTGGTTGGCACTCAGATTTGGAGAGAAAGAGGGAATGAGTGAAAAATTCTGGGCTCCGTTTTCTAGGAGCCATGGACTGAGCACTATAACTTTATTTCCTGAGAAACTCCCAACTATAAGCCAAGATCATGGTCTCTGTGACTTGTCTATATGATCCATCAAATAAACACCAAAAGATTGGAATAGATGGAAAATAGAATAGATTATACAACTGGATTAACAATGTCATTGTAAGTGGTGTTCAGGCAAGTTATGTGTCAGACATGTGACAAGGACCCATAACTCTAGCCTAAAGAGTAGAATTAAGTGTGAGGGTAGGTGTGTTAGTTTTTATGTATCTGTCTCTTTCTGTTCTCTTTTTTATTCTGTGGTCTCACTGCTAGTAATAACACTGATGATATAAAATGTAATCTAATAAAAAAGAAGTACAATTTATTACATGCTTGTTATGTGCCAGGTACTACACTAAGATGAGATTTTGAGGAGTGTCTTACTTTGTCTTAATAATTGCAACAATTAGAGATATTAGGCCTTTTTCACAAATGAGGAACCAAAGGATTATATGTTTCGAGTAAGCTTGCCCAAGTTCACACAGCTAGTAAATTATGGAATTGAGATTGAAGTGCCTAGTTTTCTGACTCCAGAGCACACACTCTGTGCCAATGTTTTATTAAGTTACTGTGGGCATGTGTATGCATGTGCACATGCATATGTGTGTGTGTGTGTGTGTGTGTGTGTGTGTGTGTGTCTTCCATAACATCATAATCACATTTAATAAAATTAATACTGATTACTTTATATCATCTAAACCTAGGTAATATTTAAATTTCCCCAATTATATATTAATTATCTTCAGTATCTGGTTTGTTTAAACTGAATCCAGTCAAAAATTGCATTTAGTTGTTCATTCTGGCAAATTTATTTTAATGTGGAAAGGCATTTTACTTATCTAAGCCTCCTCCCCTTTTTTTAATGTCATTGACTTATTGAAAAGACCAGTCTGTCTTGTAGATTGCCCCACATTGTGAATTTGTCTGATTGTATAATGACAAGCCTCAGAGTTAACTTTGTGCCCATGTGTAAATGCTTATAAATGCTTTTGGATAACTGCATGAACATCTGTTGTGTTTGAGTATATGAAAATTTAATAGCTAGCAAAGACCTTTCCTCACGTGTGTATGAATAAAGGATGACCTCAGTCAAGCTAGAAGAGCTGTGATTCAGAGTACATGGTTTTAGGGTGCTGATGCCATGTATTATTGGAGTATGTAAGCAGCACAGAAAAGGGGTTTCAACATGAAGTCTGAATAACCCAATCAGATCTGTGCTGTAGGTGAGTTCTAGGCCCCCAGTGGTTAAGAGAGCAGAGACAAAAGGACTAAATTGGAAAGCACAGCTACTCAGCGAATGGAGCTGGACTGTGGTCCACTCTCCGAACTTTGAACTCTGGACTGTGTTTCCAAAACCTAGAACATACAAATTATGGAGACATTGTAGAGGAGGATTTGAGTTGCTACAAGAAAAGTGCTTTTACTTATAGATAAGGGAAGGTCAGAAAGAAAAGAAGAGAGCATCCTGTTTTTCATTTGGCAAAATCAGACTGGAGAAAATAAGCGCTGGTCTGGAAGAGGAAAGGTATGGTGAGCTTGGCCTAAGAATGAGATAAAAAGTGGGTGTAGAGATAAGGGTGAATGTGAGGTATGGCCTTGTCAGGTTTGAAATCTGCAGTGTATGGCCATCACAAACTTCCTCTTAGTTCTGATCTTGGGAGTCCCTGGCCTTGCTGTATGGTTGGTTATCTGTAGATTAAAAAAAGTTTTCTATGTAAACACATTACTGGAGAAGGAAGAAGTATGGGAACCTACCTTGTCTTTTAAAAAGCAATTCCCAGAGTAAAGCTTTTGGGAATTTACAAAACAAATAGTAGTACCAAAATACAACATCTAATAATAGAATATTTTGTTTATGTTTTCCTTGGTGTGTGTGTGTGTGTGTGTGTGTGTGTGTGTGTCACACAGAGAGAGAGAGAGAGAGAGAGAGAGACAGAGAGAGAGACAGAGAGAGAGACAGAGAGAGAGACAAAGAGAGAGAAGAGAAGGAGAGAGAGAAGAGAGGGAGAGAGAGGAAGAGGGAGTTTGTGTAAGATTATATGAGGGTAAATATATGATGGTAAAATGTATGAGAGGACGTATATATAGATAAGAAAGAGTATGTTTGAAATTATAAGTTTAAGTGTGTGTTTCTGAGAGTATATGCGCCCTGGGGGTCTATTGTCTATTTAATAGAATATATGTTCACTAGGAAACAATCCTTTTTTTGGATGAAATCTTGACTAATAGTGACATTAAGTCCAAAATATTAGGATATTATACAGCTGTATAGTGATAGGGTTCAGGAAAATGATTTTTTTGGAGGAGCAAGGGCTCCTGAGCCTCAGTTATAGGGAAATTTTCTAACTTAAAATTCAGTTAACATGTTATCCAGCATAGTGTAGGAATTCAGCTAGTGTTTGTTAAACTGACCTAGGTGTTTGGATGGCAAATAAAGGGTTGTTGACTTCATGAATCTAAGAGCCACAGTCACCAGGTAGATTCGAAAGGAATGTGTAATTGCCCTGGGGCAGAGATTGATATTCCATAATGCCATAACAAGCAGATCTTAACCAATAATGCCCATAAAGTCATATAAATTATAATACACCAACCCATGGAAAAATATATTCTGTAATTTGTTAACTTATCTTAGGGGTATACTGCATAATGAAAAGAGTGATTGTATCCAGTCTGGAAGGCTTTCTGGGAAAAGTTGTTTAAATCAGCAGAAGTGATCAGAAGAAAGAAAATATTCTCTTTATGTAGAATGACTGCACATATATACATATGTGCACGATATATACATCTGAGACAATCCTGGTTTATGCTTGGTACTTGCCATTCTTATGATGCCAACCTTTTGTCACTTCAAAATTTCCTACTTTGGATGATAAATTATGTGGGCATCTTATCTTTAGGAGTCAATAATAATGAGTGATCAGAAGTGAGTGACTCAAGTGAACCTAACTCTCCTTTATCACCCTTTGTCCTAAGGACCTGAGACTTGTGGCATCCTGGTCTGCCATGGTCATTTTCAACCTGAGCACTTACAACCCAGGACCCTTCACTCTAGTGGGAATCCCAGGCCTGGAGAAATCCCATGTGTGGATTGGGATTCCCTTCTTTATCATCTATATTGTGGCTGTGGTGGGAAACTGCATCCTTCTCTACCTTATCGTAGTGGAACGTAGCCTTCACGAACCCATGTTCTTCTTTTTCTCCATGCTGGCCACAACTGACCTCATCCTGTCCACAGCTGGTGTTCCTAAAACAGTCAGTATCTTTTGGCTTGGGGCCCGAGAAATCACATTTCCAGGGTGTCTTACCCAGATGTTCTTCCTCCACTACAGCTTTGTCCTGGATTCAGCCATCCTGCTGGCCATGGTATTTGATCGCTATGTGGCCATCTGTTCTCCCTTGAGATACACCACTATTTGGACCCCCAAGACCATCATCAAGATTGTTGTAGGTATCTCCTTTAGAAGCTTCTGCATTATTCTGCCAGATGTATTTTTGCTCACACGCCTGCCTTTCTGCAGGACACGCATCATACCCCACACATACTGTGAACATATAGGTGTTGCCCGGCTCGCCTATGCTGACATATCCGTCAACATTTGGTATGGCTTTTGTGTTCCCATCATGACGGTCATCTCAAATGTGATTCTCATTGCAGTGTCTTACACTCTCATTCTCTGTACTGTTTTCCACCTCCCATCTCAAGATGCCCGTCAGAAGGCGCTTGGCACCTGTGGTTCCCATGTCTGTGTCATCCTCATGTTTTATACACCTGCCTTTTTTCCATCCTTGCCCATCACTTTGGACATAATGACTCCCTCACTTTCCCATCATGTTTGCCAACCTCTATATACTTATCCCACCTGCACTCAACCCCATTGTCTATGGAGTGAAGACCAAGCAGATCAGAGATAAGGTCATACTTTTGTTTTCTACCAAGGGTACAGAATGATGTTCCACTGTGCAATGGAAAAGCTGAGATAAGTTTATAGTGTATATTAATGTAGCAGAACTAAAAAAAGCAAATGCTATTTAAAGTAAGAACTGCCTCCAGTTGCTTTTATGTACCAGAAAAATGGCATGATCTATATGAAAGAGATGGTTCTATGTATAAAAAGTTCCTTGATGACCTGTTTGCTTGTGGAATATAAAGTTCTACAGGATATGATCAGGAAAAAGGAGGTGAAACAGAGAGCTGAGTTCCTCTAAATGGGAAAAGCAATAACAATTTAGAAATTAAGAATTACAGCTATAGAGAAAGTAAAAGGTGTTAAGTGAGACAGACACTGCTTAAGAGAGAATGAAAGTGAAAATATCAATAAGAAATTTCTCATTTAGTAGATGGATTTAGGACATTATAATAATATTTGATTGTAATTATTATCCATGTTATGTTTCATTATAATTACCTTTAAATGTCCATCCACCCCTCACCCAAAACACTTTCAGTACAAGTCTGTTATAAGCAACAGATTCTATCAGCAGTGCTGTAATAGGAATGAGAGAAGTTGTATGTTTATCAATGCCAGGGGTGTTGGTACCTGTGCTGAAAGAGGAGTAGCTTCTAGGCTCTAAGACACAATGAGGAGGTGAGCTGCATTGCTAGATCCCAGGAGGACATGATCTCTGAAAATAGTTGAAGATATAGAAAAAGGGCTGGACTTCTCATCATACATAGATGAAACCTTAATTTAGTTAATTTGGAGACTTAAGTTAAAAATTTACCCCGTTGTCCAGAGGACTAGTGGAGCTCTTATCTACAGAGTATGTTTCCTTGATTGTAAGAGAGAATCAATTAGAAGACACATTCCTGCAGTGAAGAGAGAATCAATTAGAAGACACATTCCTGCAGTGAGAAGGGGGATAAAATCACACATCCATGGTAATATGCATCCAAATATCATAAGCATTAGAATTAAGAAAATAGTATGTGTTCTATCAAAGAAACATCTAAAGTTCTTTCAATACATTTTTTTTGAAAATTATCCATTCATTTTGAAATTATTTTTTAGTATATATTATGTTCCAAATATCTATCCTAAGTATTCAGGAAATGAAGATTAACATGAAAGAGGCTCTACCCTGCTTCTAAGGAGTTTATGTTCTAGGGAGAGTGACAAATAAGAAACAAGAACACAATACATTTATTGCTTTCAAATTGTAATATAACCAATAGAAAAATGAAGCTGAATAAAGTGATGGAGTAAAACTGGAAGAGGACAATGGCAGAGAGGATAGGGAACACAAAGCTCCTGGGCTGGAAACAGCATGGCATGAACTGAGAACAGAAAGAGGCTGGTGTGGCTGGAGCAGAGTGAGGTGGGGATCGGAGGTGAGGGTGGCGGAGGAGAGGGCCAGACCCTGTGGGACAGGAATCATCCAACCCTCATTCTTGTAAGGGGAAACTGAAGCCCTCAGAGTGACAATGACTTTTCCAAAGCACACAGCAAGGAAGACATCAATAGAATCTGCTAAACCCCAGGCCAGTGATATTCCTTCCCACTGAATGCAACCTCTCTCTTGTGAAAAGAGACACCAGAAGAAGGAAAAAAATATCTAGGAATATCAGAACCTGTTTTTATTGTTTTTGTGAACTCTAATTGCCTTAAATTAAACCACATTCAACTATGAAGATTCTTCTTTCTGTGTCAGCTTGCTAAAAATGCTCCAAAGTATCAGAAGGGATTATCTCATTCTCTTCTGGTTATTCCCATCTCGCTGAGAACAGGGATTGGCCAAGAGCCGATATTTTTAAAAGTTTACTGAAGGAATAATAAATAGAGTCTGAGCCAAGATAATTTCACACTACATACATTTTTCATCTTGGTAGGAACTCAAACCCATAGTTATTCACTGACATGCATGAATGGCTCCCATGAAAGCTTAATGACCAAGAAAAACAACTAAGGAAGGCATTGGTCTCCATTTCCCCCTCCCACCCTCTTTCTTGGATCCAGTTATCTGTTATTATTTTTCTGCCCTTCCCAGGAGAGTTCATTTATTTTTATGGCTTTATGGCCTCTTTGCTGGTAACTTCATATCTTAGTTTTTATATGTGATCTTACTTATAAATTTTGGTGTCTGCTTTCCTAACTCATAGGATTGGTACTAGGATTAAAAAAAAATTGCAGATGAATGTGCTTTGCAGATTTGAAAAATAATATTCTAATATTAGCTGTTAAGTAACTATTTTTACTAATTACAATTGCCGTTCTCATCTTGGACCCATCATGTTTAAGACCGAGCACATCATTATTGTTTAAAATCCTCCCACCTCTTTACTCTCTATGGGAAGAGAACACAGGTTAGGTCCAGCTTTGCTCCACTGCCCTAGCAGCCAATGGCTCTTTCTGATGAGACTGGTTGCAAGTGTTCTGTCCCATTGTCAGACCATGAATGAAGTTACATGTTCTGGTTTGGATTAAAAAATCAGCAGGTGGGGCTAGCTCAGTGGCTCAGGCAGTTAGAGCTCCATGCTCCTAACTCTGAAGGCTGCCGGTTCGATTCCCACAGGGGTCAGTGGGCTCTCAATCACAAGGTTGCCAGTTCAATTCCTCGAGTCCCGCAAGGGATGGTGGGCAGTGCCCCCCGCAACTAAGATTGAACATGGTACCTTGAGCTGAGCTGCTGCTGAGCTCCCAGATGGCTCAGTTGGTTGGAGTGCAGGGCTCTCAACCACAAGGTTGCCGGTTCGATTCCCTCCAAGGGATGGTGGGCTCTGCCCCCTGCAACTAGAAATGGCAACTGGACCTGGAGCTGAGCTGCGCCCTCCACAACTAAGACTGAAAGGAAAACAACTTGACATGGAAAAAAGTCCTGGAAGTACACACTGTTGCCCAATAAAGTCCTGTTCCCCTTCCCCAATAAAATCTTTAAAAAAATCAGCAGTTAATTTTCTCACACAAAACTTGTTTTATCCTGTGTCTTTTCCTTTTTGTGAATTCCACATCTTTTATATTAGATATGAGTTATTAAGACCCTATCAATAAGGGAATTGACATATCTTCCCATCCTCAGAATTTAAAACTGTATTTTATATAAATAGTAGTAGGAATCAATGAATGTGTCCCTAACACCCTCTCTTCCAGACTTTCAATCTCTAACCATTCTTTGTGATTCCATTTCTGTTGCTTCTTGGGTGTTAGCCCTGCTCACTCAGCCATCCCATTTGCCCCCATCTTAGCCAGATGCTTGAAGCTTGTATCTAGACCATATATTGTGTATATGCTTTATGTCATATGCCAATGAAAATTAGATGTAGTTACTGTGTTCAGAATAATAATAATATAAGGGTTATTTAAAATGAGTAATGAAATAGATTTACGTTGTCTGCCTTAGAAGAAAACAGGCAGTTGGAGGTTTTTAATGCCTTGTATCTGCCACTTGCACCTACATTATTAAAATAAATTTACAAGTGCTTTATCTGCCATAATTTTAGTCCAGTAACATTCACAATGCACCTGATACATGAAGGAAAATACATACAAACTGGGAGTAGAGATGTAGAGCAAGTACACAAGCAATGTAGAGTCAAGAAGTTTATAGCTTAGCCCAAGGAGTAAACCATATATGTAGATACCTCATTCAGATGATATATTTGCAATGATTGGGGTAGTGTGTTAGGGAAGCACGACGGAAGCCTACTCAATCATTCCTTGGAGTCAAGGAAAGCTTTCTAGATTAGTTCATTTCTGTGATTGTCTAGAATTACAGAAATTGTGGAGCCCCAAGAATAAGGGGAACAGAACTTGCCACCACAGGGAATTGCCTGAGACTAGGTGGGAAACTATGTGTTTCAAAGATCTGCAAGTCTAGGTTGATGGAGGAATCAATCCATAGTGATGATGACACTGGTCAGGGTGCTGTAGGGGTTGGGCAGTGAGAAATGTGGGAGCCCATACACCAGTCTTCTGTGGATGTAGGGAACTGGAATATCAGTAGATGAGGTTTTAAATTGTCTCATAGCTTGATGTTATCATTGGTATTTGAAAGCTAATAATTAATCACACATTCTGTACTTCCTCTTGCAAACTAGTTGTAAGATTGGCATAGAAATCAGTCAGATAGATATAAAAATATGAGCTTTATTTTTGACAGTGTTTAATTCAAGAATGTGATATGACTGTATATATGGCTTTCTACTATTTTATTTCCAAGTATAAGCTTGGGACGAAAAATCCAAGAGTGATTAGGTATCATAATAATCACACTACATTATTCGTCTGCAGAAGGAAACCACTGAATCACAAATGTGGATACACATATATGTAGATATATGTAGGAAAAAGCCCCTAGATTAGCTTTTCTTACCAATGAGGAAGGACCACATTTTAAAAAAATTTTCAAAACTGTAGATTAATGGTTTTGTAAAATAGAAAGAAATGATTAGAAAAATAAAATTAAAAAATAATTGTAGAACATACAAGTCTTATTTCTATTATTACATTCAAAGGCATAATATATATTGTAATGAGTATAACCAGAATAAACACAGAAAAAAAGACAGAAATTGTAAACAGTGTTTGTTGAAAGTGTGCATATAGGTGATTAATGTAGAGAACTTATATTACATAATGACATTTTCTCATTCTGCAATTATAATTAAACAAAAAGCTATGAGTGGAATAGTGAAAACCTTGTATTAAACACACACACGCACATACACACATACACACACATACTTTTTGAAGCTATATCATGTTTATCAATATTAAACATTTTTAATATATCGAATGAGCTTGTTTCTTTCTTGTTAATTTATCTAACAAGTTGGATTGATGACAATGTTACTTGCAGGCAATGATTTATAATTAAATCATTTTTGTGTACTTTGTTTGGTTAGGTTTTGTGTTTCTAGTGTGAGTAGTAGGGAAACCTCTCCCACAAAGCTCTACTAACAGGAATGATTTTAAAATAAGCTCATCATTTTAAGGACATTTATTTTTATCTTTTAATCAAAATTAGGCAAGAAATGCTATATTTTTATTATTTATCTTTATACATTGTTAGTAGCCAGTTCCAATTATTTATTTTATACGTTTATAGTTCAATTTAAATGATATTTCAATGAAAGAAATAGTCTGAATCCTTGAATTTTTTATTTGTGAATTCTGCTTTGATGGAAAATAAAATTCAAAACATTCTATTCAATTTTTAAGGTGTTCAGTGATAATTTTTGCAGATGCATAATATGTAGCTTATCAGTGATTTTGTTATAATTATTATTTTATAGAATCTGTCATAATATTCTGTAGAAACTCTGACTCCCAAACTTCTAACTTCTATATTTACTTTTAAAACTTTCCACTATTGAAAATTATGTTGCATGAAAGTATTAAGAATACCAAATATAGTCAAATAAAAAAGTCTGGCTGTCCAACTTACATCCTCAAGCAGTGGGGCCAAAGAGGTTTCTTACTTTGTAGAAACACTAAAAGTTCATTCCATAGTTCAAACACCTCAGAACTTTTCCCCACATCATTCTTCATCAGGCAATGACTCTTGTTTTTTGATCAGCTTCTATACTATCATAAAATAAAGAGGATAATCTTGAATTTAACACATTACATTTTATACAATTCCCCATTCTTTCTATAGCACTAAACACATTATTCAATTTAGCCAACTTTTATTTTTCATAGCAAGACTTCAGATTTACATTCTGATGTAAGCTCCTTCATCTTGCTAGCTACTGCAGTGTTTATCTGTACTTATCACTGCTCCATCAGAACATACTTTTACACCAAACTTAAACCCTAAGTAACATTTGTTGATATTGTATCCTTCATAGTTTTATATATAGTTGAGAACCAGTTGGGTTTGTGAGCAAAATTGATGAAAGAATAATTCTTCCTTCACATCACTGTTATGTTCAAACCACACGTATAATAAAATAACTATCTTGCCAACAATATCTGTGCATTCATCAAGTTGCAATGAGAAATACTTTGCCAGCTTTATTTTTCTCTGTGTGTCGGACTTCCATTTCATTAGCTAGTTCCTAAATACGTAAAATTATGTTGTCAGTGGAAAAAGGGGAGCCTGCTTAGGGCGGGTGCTCCCTCAAGAAGTAGTGCAGATGGAGTTCCTCATTCAGAGCCTCCAGAAATAAGTCATCATATTTTCACAGTGGGCTATGGTCTCTGGGCCATAGCTCAATAATTGCTTCTGCACACTCTAGGTTATAATGTTCTCTCTTTCTCTTTCTCTCTCTCTCTCTCTCTGTCTCTCTCTCTCTCTCTTTCTCCCTCCCTCTCTCTTTCTCCACACACACTTACAAGGAAAAGGTCTAACACAAGAAGGGGTTATTGGACTATTCTGGAATGTCAAAAACACATGATTACAATAGTATAGTCATTTTTGGGGGAAAATTATGAATTCATCTTATGATAGTATAAACTAAAAAAAAATGTTATTCAAACTAGGTCTAACACCAAATATAAACTGTGTGTGACATATTGTGAAATATCTGCCATTACCACTTTCTATTAAGTACCTCTAAGTGTAAGGGAGTACATTTTTTTTAAGGGAAGAGTCGTGTTGTGAAACTTTGTCTATTATTAGGGTCCAGTAGCTATCCCATGTGGGTTCAGCACGTATCTCAGCCAGAGATTTTCCTCAAGCTCACTTTTTCCAAGTCACACAACCTGGAGTAATGTTGTGTTACTTCTCCTGAGCTCAAGGTACGCTGCTAAGCAGGAGCTTTGTGCATGCTACTTTAATCTTCACAACCACCTTTTCAGGAAGATACCCTAATCCTCATATTACAAAGGGAGAAACTAAAGTCAGAAGAGTTCAGGAACTACCTCAAGGCAGTAGAGGAGCCTTATTCAAACCCAGGTCTGCTTAATTCAAAAGGCCAGGCCCTTTCCCATTGAGTAGTTTTGTTTCTTTATAAGGCTAAGGAGGCAGAGACAATACTAAATAATGATGACTCTCCATTTCTAGATGGCAACTGGGTTTGTCCTTAAAGTGAAGCACATTCCCATTTGAATTTGCTGCTGCCACATCCAGTGGTTCTGCAGAGACCTCTCTGCTCAGTTCTCCACTTTTTCTTGGGTCCTGAGTGTGTCAGGCATATAAACTTGGGGACCAGGGAAGTCAGCAGAGATGATCACAGACCTCTGAATATTCCTCATTAACAGTTCCTATCAGCTACTTTGGATCGCCAGCATCGTGGGATCTCTTAGGTCCCGTGCACTGACTGATGAATAGACAAACTGGAGCAGTACAGACAGAAGCAGCATTGGGTAGGCAGAGGTTGGATGCCCATTCCTCATCTTTAATGATGAGGTGCTGCCCACCTCCAAAGCAGCAAGGTGAGAGGCTCCTGTCCCATTAATAGCAGGAATTCAGAAGCCAAGATCAGTCACACTCTAGATAAAGTTTGAGGGGTCCTGACAAGGTCTCCTCCTTATCCCATCCCTGAATTTATTCCATATTAAGCCAGTCACTGGAAGTCCTGCTCTAAGTGCCCATCCTCACAGAGGTCCTCCAGGAAGCCTTTGTCCTGATGGAAATCGATTGTTCAGACCAATTTTATTTATTTATTTTTTAATTTTTTTATTAAAATGTTTTAATTAGTTTCAGGTGCACAAAACAATGTAATAGTTAGACATTTATCATTTATATCCCTCACACAGTGATAACCCCCTCCCCCCATTTACTATCCCTCTGACATCACATACAGCCATTACATTTCCAATGTTTCTATTCCTAATGCTGTACTGCGCTTCTTGTGACTATACGTATATATATATGTATATGTATATATATATATGTATATATATATATATATATATATATATATATATATATATATATATATATATATAATTGTAGTTGACATTCATTATTCTTCAGCTTCAGGTGTACAATGCAGTGATCAGGCATCTACATCATCCCTGAGGTGGTCTCCCTAATGAGACAAGTTGTTCAGACCAATTTTAGAGAACAACTTTGGGGTACAAAGGAGAGCATGTAGTGGAGGGCCAGTGTGACTGCTAAGTTTGAGAACTGGGGCTAAGGTGTTACCACTCCCTTCTCCTCTCTCACCATTCTTGGTACAGAATAATACGGAAAGGTGGAAGTTGGGTGTTGGGAGCAGGGTCTAGAAGAAAATGCCACCAAATTCCCCATTTTATTTAGCAACAGTCTTGTACGTAACCTACTTTTCTTGGGTCTGTTGGCAAAGGAAGTTCTTTCTTTGCTCAATCAGATTAAATCTGAATCTTTCGGCCTCCCTGTTAGCCAATTTTTTTCAAACTCAAGACCATTCTGCTTTCAAATAGTTCAATCCCCAACACAATTTGTTTTTTTAAAGATATAATAAAAGATTTAAAAAATCAGATTATGGGGTTGGCCCGGTGGCTCAGGCAGTTAGAGCTCCATGCTCCTAACTCCGAAGGCTGCTGGTTTGATTCGCACATGGGCCAGTGGGCTCTCAATCACAAGGTTGCCAGTTCAATTCCTCGAGTCCCGAAAGGGATGGTGGTTTCCGCCCCTACAACTAAGATTGAACATGGCACCTTGAGCTGAGCTGATGCTCAGCTCCCGAGTGGCTCAGTTGGTTGGAGCGTGTCCTCTCAACCACAAGGTTGCAGGTTCGACTCCCGCAAGGAATGGTGGGCTGCACCACCTGCAACTAGCAACGGCAACTGGACCTGGAGCTGAGCTGTGCCCTCCACAACTAAGATTGAAAGGACAACAACTTGACTTGGAAAAAAAAAAGTCCTGGAAGTACACAATGTTCCCCAATAAAGTCTTGTTCCCCTTCCCCAATAAAATATTTTTTAAAAAATCAGTTTATGAAGTTCCTGGAGGGAATACCTTGTCCCTTAAGTCCCTTAGTCTGGACATTATGTGAGCCACTCTGAGTAGAATGGCTCTGAGGAGCCAGAGGCCCTCTGAGAAAGATCAATAGGAAAGGAAGAGGTAGGTGATGAGCTCTGGCTTGGAACCCCAAGAGGAGGTAGCAGATGGTGGGAGACAAGTCTCAGACTACAGCTGGTTCATGCAAGTCTGTGTACCACCAGTGGCCCCAAAGACTCATGCCAGGAAGAAGGAGTGCATGTGTGAGTGGAGACAGAATGAGGGCTCCCTCAGAGTGAGAGTGAAAACCCCGGGGCACGTAGAGCTGCAGAAACTGTGAGAGTGAGTGGCTAAGATGGCTTCTCCTACCAAGAAGAAAATTGTAGTCAATTGAACAAGGCAAAAATTCCAGGAGAGGAAACAGTCCCGGACTGAGATCCAGGAGATCTTGTTCCTGGTCCAGCTCTACGTGACCTTATCCTTTCTGTACATTGGTTTCTTGATCATAAAAAGGGGCACAAGAGAGTGTGATACCTTTGCAGTACATCACCACCAAGGAGAAACTCCAGGACTCCAAGCCACAGCTCAGGCAGTCCTGGGAGCTCAGGGAGAGTAGAAATTCTACCTTACTTCTCCCTCAATGTGTCCCTTGTTGAACTCCTGACCTACGGAGGAAGCTGGGCTGTGTTGGGCCTGGAGATGAGGTGACAGACTGGGCAGACAAGGAGAGCAGAGCAGGCAAGTAGAAGATGAGAAGGGTGCAGCTATGCTGGCAGAGAACCAAAGGGTGCAGCAATGCTGGCAGAGCAGGCTGGAGGGTGGGAAGTGGATCCCCGGCTTCCTTCTCCTCCCAGTCACTTAGCCTATGGGAGGAAATGGAAGGAGCAGAAATGCGGGCTGTGAACATGGGGGAAATCGGGGAGTTGTCTCTGGAATTTTGCCAAGAGGAAATGTGCTAATACTGCCCCCACCTTGAGTACAGGACTTTCTAATGGGGCCCCTGTCTGGGTACGGGTTGTGCTTACCCTGTGGTTTGGGGAGAGATGTTCTCAGGCTCAGATTTGACGTCTTCCTTCTTTTGTAAAGGCTAGACCTACCCTGCTGGTCCTGGCAGGAAGTCCCAGGGTTCATAGGAGCCCACAGGGCCACCATTGTGGGAGAGGCAGGACTCGGTGAAGCCTTATCCTTCAGGAGGAAGCTCTAGTTTCTAAACCAACAAGACTTCCATGTAGGAAAGTCTACCCTGGCTTATCCCTGACTCTACTCTGCATGACTCAAAATGTGTGAATGTGAGAGAAGGCCCAGGAAGCAGTTCTGCCGAAAAGGCTAGAGCAGACACAGACTGTGGGAAGATTGATAGCTTCATCCAGGGCCAGACTCATTATTCTCTGCTCACCTGCCCCAGGTTTCTCAGCTCCCAGGTCCAGGTTAAAATACCAGACGCTCTATCACATGATGTTCAAGGTCATAACTATGGTCTTTAGGTGAAGCATGGAAAGCCTTTTTCTAGACTGTATTTTACCCACTTAGATCCAGATAAGTAAAATTGTCCTGCCTCTACCATTTTAAACTGACCACCATTTGGCACTGTTACTGTGGAATCTGACCCCCATCCTTTCCACTGGAGCCCAACCTGGATACTCTGCTGTGTCCTCAGTGGGATGAGAACTTTCCCAGACTGAGTTCTGTACAACCTAAAGGGTAGCCCCATGGACAAAACACACAGGAAAGAAGAGCCATAAAGCTGAATTAGGGGATAAATGTCTACACTGGTCAAAGAAGGAATTAAGTTCCATGTCCCAGGTCCATAGACCTATGGTGCATCAGAGCCAGAGGTTGGGATATCAAAGGCCATGAGAAGCTGGGAAAAAAGTACTGGCCATTCTGGGAGGAATGTGATGTTTAAGAAAGTAGGTCTGAGCTAATAAAGTGACTTCTGGAAAAGGATCTTGGAAGAGGAACTTTGAGCATCTGTCAGTGAATGGAGCAGAAAATAGCCATTGGATATTTCCTTCCTCTGACTTAACCTCTCCCTAAGGGTGGAGGGAGCATAAAGACTGCACTGCAGTTGGAGGAATTAGGCTTAGATAACACTACTGATAGCCTCTGGGACAGGTAATCTGGAAAAGCACACTCTAATGTCTCCATGTGACTGGGCTGGTGAGGAGACATTCCATCCAGAGAAGACTGTCAGAAGAGCATGGTCTTTAGTCAGATGAGGGTTGATACAAATCCTAGTTCTATAACCCAGATGGGTGACCTTGAGTAAGTCTGTTAACTTCTCAGAAACTAAATTCCTTATCCATCCTATGGAAATACTAACAAACCATAAATCATTAGGAAATCCACAGGTCAGCCTATGCCAAATTCTCAGAACACTGCCTGACAGAAAGATGTCTCTCAGTAAATGCTGCAGTGTCCTAAGCCCCAACCCCCACCACTACCCCTCCAAAATCTCTGTAGAACTATTGATTATCTCTCACAGGCTCCACTTATACTCTGCAGGGACAGAGCCAGGTGGGACCATGAGAGATAGCTGGATTCTATATGGCCTACTCTCAACCAGACTGCACTCCTCTCTGGGCCTGGGCCTTTTGTCCTGCTGGGGTTACTGGGACAGGAGGCCTTGCATGCCTGGATTTCTGTGCCTATGTGCTTGTTGTACATGACAGCTTTGGCAGGGAATGCCCTTCTATTGGGGCTGGTGGCAGCTGACAAGACACTCCAGGCACCCATGTACCAGATGCTAGGACTTCTGGCAGCTACTAACTTGGTTCTGGCCATATCCACAGTGCCCAAAGAAAGTCTTGGCTGTGCTCCAGGGTGTGTCAGGTGAGGCTTTGGGGCTTACCTAACTCAGCTCTTTATTGCCCATATGTCCTTCACTGCTATGTCCTCAGTGTTGCTAGCCATGGCTGTGGACTGCTATGTGGTCATCTGCCAAACTCCACACTATGGGATATTGCTGGCCCAGTGCGCAGTAGGTATAGTGGCCATAGCCATCGTAACACATGGTGCCTGTGTCATGGTACCCTTTGTGGTCCTGCTGCAGAGACTGCCTTACTGTGGCCAGAGGGCACTGCCCCACACCTACTGTGAAGGCATGGGTACAGCTCTCCTGGCATGTGGTGACATGCACCCCAACACCTGGTAGGGACTAGCCACCATGCTGCTCTCTCCTTCCTTGGACCTAGGGCTCATAGGTGCTTTCTATTACCTCATTCTTTGTGCTGACTGTTGGCTGCCATCCCATGGTGCCCGCCAGAAGACCCTGGGTACGTACCTGTGGGGCCCATGCAAGGGTCATCACTCTCTTCTACAAACCTGCCCTCTTCTCCTTCCTGGTTAACTCTTTTGGTCACCACACAGTGCCCAGCCATGCCCACATCCTCCTGGCTAATCTTTATGTGGTGGTGCCCCTGCTCTTAATCCTGTGGCCTATGGAGTGAGGACCCAGCAGATTTCTCAGAGGCTCACACACTTGCTTCAGCTCTGCTGGGCAAGGGCCAGTTAGGGATGTGGGCCTTGAGAGGGCCTCCCATGGAAATGAATGAGTACCCTATTTTCTCCAGTGTGTGCTCTCAGATGGCCAAGTAGTGCTGCAGGACCCATCTGGGCTGAGCTCTAACTGAGACATCTCCATAATCTGCCAATAGAAGGCGCTATGCTCACCCCAGTCTCATTCCATCATGGGGGTAGAATGCACATTGAATTGACCTGTGTCTACCATGCCTGGACTATTCCTGCTCTTTCTAATTCTGTACTGATCTCCATGGATGCATCATACATATATAGAAGAGTCTGGGCCTGGACCATGACAGATAGGGAGGCCCAGGATGCAGCCTGTGGATAAGGATGTTATCTTTCTCTAACACTCTGCTCAGCCAGAACCAGATTAGTGAGAGGCAGCTCTGAATGGGGCCTTTTGGACAGTGTGTGATACTAAGCAGGAACTGCACATTTCCTGAAGGGATGAAAACAGAAGAGGCTAGGGAAATAGCACACTGTGAATAAAACAGAAAACAGTTCACACAACTGACATGGTTTCTGACCTGGGTGATTAATACCTAAATTTTGGGAGACCTGTTGGCTCAGAGAATAAGTACCTCCCTCAGCTATTTCCTCACTTAGCTCAGATGCTGAGCCTTCTCCTGCTTTTCCAACTAGTACCACTCGCTAGTTTCAGCTGGTAAATAATAGGAAGATGATCCCCGCACTAGTCGTCATGCTTCATGCTCTATCTGTTGTTCCACCCTTCCTTCTCCTGTCCCCTCCTTCCTAAATTTCTAACAACACCCACCTGGACACTGATTCTGGATAGGTTTCCTGCTCCATACAACTTAGTTTTCCCAACTCATTTCTTTCTTACCTCCCTAACTTTGGTGGTTCTTCTGGATCCCATGGTTATAGCAAGGCCAGGCCAGAGGAGTTAGATAACACGATTGACAATGGATTCCTGGCCTTCGGCAGGGAGTCAGAGGGTGAAAATCTGTAAAGCAGGATAAAGGTATGATCTCTCATCAAGGATTGCCTAACAGAGCTCAGGCCATGTCTTCTTAGAGTCATACGTTCACCTAAGCGCTCGGACCCTTTCCCTAGGAGGAGAAGTAGAGGCTTCAAATGCCTTTCTATACTAGGTATTAGGCTGGTGCAAAAGTAATTCTGGTTTTAAAGGTTAACAATTGCAAAAACTGCAATTACTTTTGCACCAACCTAATATTATGTGCTAGGCAAAGGTCTCTATAGGATGCGATGAGTAAGCAGAAGGTCTTTATGCTAAGTGCCCATAATAGCTGAAGTGGGGGACGCAGTGAGAAGTTGGGAAGTAATAAAGGACACAGATCTCAGAGCTACAGACACCTAATTCCTCTGTGGGAAAATGGGGTTGGGGGGCAACACACACTTCCCAGGAGATTTGACATCTCCCTTGGGTGGGTGTGAGACTCGCCACTGCCTGACACGTACTCAAGAGACATAGCAGAAAAGGACAGAGTAATTTAGGGGGGCTAGCACTAGGGACACTGAGCTATGACTCCTTGTCCAAGACTCAGGACCCAAACTCTTCCTTTTCTGTAGGGATACCCCATTCAAGAGCCCAGAGGACTGGAGGTTCAACAGGCTCCTATGGCTGGTTAGAAAATATTGGGAGGGAGCTTTCATGAAGGACAGACAGGGAGGCTACTAGCATCAAAAGCTTGAATTGGGGGCTACATTAGAGTAACGAGTGGGTTGGAAATGTTTAGAGAACCCAGAACAGTGGAGGAGACACATTTCTAGGGGTGAGGCAGAGCACATAACAAAGTAGGCCAGTAGAGTTGCTGAAGCAACCCTCCCCACCCCCAGATGTACACCTTGGCCCTTATCCAAAGGTGAGTGGTTGAGTTAATGGCTTCTGTCCTTCAGATGGAGCAGGTAGGGTTGAATTTCCTTCCCTCCCTCAAAGCTGAGAGTAAGAGCATAATCCCTCCTGAAAGGGACCCATTCTAAGGCCCCCACAGGATGTCTCAGGTTTGCCTTAATCTGTTTGGACAGGGGGGCCCAGCAGGACAAGGGTTAGCCCTCAGCTTGGGGATGGACAAGAAAGACCCTGTTTGTAGTGAGAAACTTACTGCCAATTCATCTCTGGAGTCACCAGTCTGTCGCAACCCTTCTCTCCTAACCTCTACTCCCATACTCTCCCCACACCCTCTCAGACATTTCAGATGTCGAAATCTGTGCCCCTCCTGCGAAGACTATTCACTTGGACCAGAGATAAAAACATGAAGAAACTCAGAGGTTTTAGTCCATCCTACAGCTGATGCAAGATGCAACCCATCCCAACCCTCCTGACCACTCTACTGCTGCTGCCTGTGGTACTCCCAGGACAGCCTCAGGTACAGGCAGAGGGTGGAGGGATCACAAGCAGGGAGGGAGATGGTTCTGTACTTTGGGCTGGCTTCCCTCACTGCTCTGATCCTTTTCAAGAATCCCCAGGCTCTGGGAGAGAGTGAAGGTGGAGAGGGACACATGGAAGGAGGGTGGGGTACTCTGCCTGTTCTGATGACCTCTGCTTCATTATCCCCCACAGCTAAACTATTGGGCTGCAGTTGCAGGCTGAAGACACAGCCAGATTAACTACCAGGGCCACAGAAGCTATGTGTGGGGCTATTCAGAGAAGGGCAGGGCGACATCTAACTTCTTGAAGATTCTGTAAAGAAACTCCAGCTGGTGCCACAGTCCTAATCAACAACTTGGGAAGTAGTCTTGGATTCAGTACTGGCTCATCCAGCTCAAAGTGGGAGTGGAGAGATGGACATAGGGGATCATAATAACTAATGGGCTAATAAGAGTCTTAATAACCAATGGTAATAACCATAAGTTAGTAGGAGTCTTTACAAATTAAACTCTACATATATTTATAATTCTTAAAATGAAACACAAGTATCCTCATTTACACACAAGGACACTGGGACAGATAGATTAAATAATTTGCCTATTTTCACTGAGTCAGAAGTAGAACTCAGGCATTCTGGCTCTAGAATCAGTGGGTTTATAAGTAAGATGATAAGTAAAGGGGAGAAAACCCCAAATCATGCATCTTTTACCCTTAGAACCTTTCTCCCCTTATTCTATTTAGCTGAGGAAAGGCAGCTGCCTCCCCCATCATTCTGTTGGCCTGCATTGCATACCCACCCCAACATAACTTGGGGCTCTGCTGCTCCCTTAGGAATAAAAGCAAAAAATCTAGTACAAACATGAGACCTGCAGGCAGCTTGCAGCTTGCTCACTTATTAATCATGTGACCCTGAAATATTTTTTTAAAAATTCTCAGAAACTCTGATTTTTCAATTGTAAGATGTGGATTACAAGTCCTACCTTGTCACGTTCTTGTGAATGCCGTATATCAGTCCAGAATGGTGCCCCATGGTGCAGTTAATATTAATTTTCTTTCTTTGATGATTTGAAACTCTCCGTTCCTGCTGTCTTCAAGACAAAGTGGGAATATACTAAATCTCTGTGGTGGGGGAACTGCAGAGAACCACAGCCCCTGAGCTGGTCCTTTGATACTTTTCTTCGTAGCACCTTTCCTCTCTCCCCCAGAGCATCAAGGAAAAGTCTGCTTCCAGCTATATGAATGGCAGCCAGATCGAGCCAATACATGAGGTAGGGTGAGGGTGGCCCTTCCAGTAAGAGCGGGAAGGAGACTGTGGCTTCAATTCTGGGAAGTCAAGGAAAAGGTCACACAAACCCATGGCAGAAGGAAGCCCAGGCAGTCATGAACAACCTCCTGTGCAGACAGCCGTTCTCAGGCACACCAGAGTAGGCTCAGACTCTTCTCCTGCCTCATGTTGCTAAACAGCACATTGTGCCCTAACATATATGCTTAATGTGCCTGTAACCATGCTTTTGCAGCTTATAAGAGGTGTGCCAGGCTCCATGGATAAAGATGGCACATGCCATTGTGTGGTTTACCTGCCCAACAACGCCATCTACCTACAGCAGCTGGAACAGCTACAGAGTACAGCCCAGGAGCTTATGGGCAAGTATGAGCAGGAGCTGTCCTGGGTGAGTGCTGGAGTTGGCAGCTGGGGCTGGGGCTGGGGCTGGGAGGAGCACAAGCACAGCCTCTCCCAGACCCAGCTCGGGAATGAGCCCTGGTAGTAGAGAAGAAGCTGAATGAAGTATAGTCCTCTTCTTCGAGGTGATTCTTTAGTATGAAGGGAAAATTGGGTACTGTTTTGGGATCTCCAGAGATAGTAACAATACAGAGATGCTTATGTAGGCAATACTTCCTACATTAATGGGTGAATTCATTTTTATTTTATTTTATTGGGGAATATTGGGGAACAGTGTTTCTCCAGGGCCCATAAGCTCCAAATTGTTGTCCTTCAATCTAGATGTGGAGGGCGCAGCTCAGCTCCAAGTCCAGTCGCCATTTTCAATCTTTAGTTGCAGGGGGCACAGCCCACCATCCCATGCAGGAATTGAACCAGCAACCTTGTTGGTTTAGAACTCATGCTCTAACTAACTGAGCCACCCGGCCGCCCCTCCAGAAGCTCTGGAAGCTCAGCGGCAGCTCGATGTCTTCAATCTAGTTGTGGAGGCTGCAGCTCACTGGCCCATGTGGGAATTGAACCAGCAACCTTGCTGTTCAGAGCTCACGATCTAACCAACTAAGTCATCTGGCCACCCCTAATGGGTGAATAAATGAATGAATATGGATCCACTGGGAGATGGGAAGAGAATATAGAACACGAAAAGGCTTGGAAGTGGGATGACCAGTGCAAAGGAGGCAGGAAAGAGTTTGAGGAAGAGTTAAAATGGAGGCAATATATGGAGAGATTTGTAGGCCAAGCTGGTGAGCTCGGAATTGATGCTGTAAGTAAGGATGAGTGAATAGAAATGTTGCATCAGCAGTGTGATGTTGTTTTTTGTAATGGTTACTAGTGGAGCTCCTGGGGAAGGTTGATGGGATGGGGCCAGACTGGAAGCTGGAAGTCTGTCCATTTCTGTACTCACTAAACCACTTCCGAGAGTGTGTGGCTTTAACTAGTAAAGGAAAGATAGAATCTGGATGATGCAGGGGAAAGAGTTATTATTTTTCCTGCAGTGAAAAGGGTACTAGTGTCCCTCAAGAGCTGTTCATGGAATCAAGTAAGGTGGCAGATATGAGAGAATTTTGTAGGCTGTGTTGCACTGTTGGGAATTGTGAATGCATGAGAAGAGTCATAGGAGTTGTGGTTTGGGGAAACTGTCTGACCCTATCCCCCATGTCCAGGTCAGTGAGTATGCACGCACCATTGAAGATCAGGAGAACCAGGTCCTGGAAATGAACAGTGGAAATCCTACTTTCCTGGCTTCCTCCTATGAGTTCCCAACTTTCAACCTGCTGCGCCTGGAGCTGGAGGGAGCACAGGAGTTGGTGGCCCAGCTTAAGGCTAAGGGAAGAGTTAGTGGGGTCAGCGACCTCCTCCATGAACTCCAGAGCCAGGTATGTGGATGGATTAAAGAATCTCTCTCCCCTTCATATCCTCCTGTCTTATCTAACTTCAAATTTGACAGTTTCCAAAATCACTTCTTTCTGAGGAAGAAGATCCTGAGCTGAGAAACATGGGAGCCTGAGTTTGGTTCTTAACAACATTCAGTGAATCACATTCCTGGTCTCTCCTTTCTACAGGTGGCTAATGCCAGCCTCACACTCAAGCTTCTGGCTGACTCTGACCAGCGCAGCTTCCGTGCTCTCCGCCAGGAGGTAGATGTCCTGGAAAGCCGGCTACATGAGTGTGAGAGGGAGAAGGAGCAAGAAGAGACCTCCATACATCCTGACCCACCCCTGTCCCCAGGTGAGGCCTCAGATGAGATCTTCCCAAGATCTCATCTCCCCAAGGACAGGATTGGACATTCAGGGCTGCCTATGATATACTGAGGGGTGGGCAGTTGAAATCTTGACGTAGAATAAATCTTCCATTTCCTTGTTTGGTGTATCACTAAGGGATGCAGGCCAAGATTGGTACATTCTCACACATGGGCATACCCACATACACACACATGTAAATACACCGATAATCAGACATAAACACTAACATTTATTCATATACAATTATACCTCCTTATAGATTTGTATATGCACCCAGGTGCATAAACATACACTCAAATGCACACATGGTTATTACACTTTCATATTCTCCTCCCGGTGAGTCATGTGCCTCACACCTAGCTAATACCTTGCTTGCTCTCTTCCCTAGGTTCTTGTGCCCATGGAGGCCTCCAGAAAGTCAGCAGACCTCTCGTGGTGCAGCTTAATTGGAGAGGCTTCTCTTATAAGGCAGGTGCCTGGGGCCGAGACTCGGCCCCCAGTCCAGCCTCTTCCCTCTACTGGGTGGCTCCTCTGCGTGCAGATGGCAGGTGAGTCCAGGAGGGTTTCTCTTCTGGAATGAACCAGGTTCATTCCAAATGTTTTCTACCCTGCCCTAATAGGTTTCTTTGTGGCCCTATCCCTGCTTCTTCTATTTCAGGTGTGCCCCTGGGCAAATTTAGCCTAGGACTGACAGATTACCTCCTCTCATGGGTGCTCCTCTCATGGGTTAAAGATGGACCAGACTGCCCTCAGCTTCCTTCACAAATTCACTGTCTGAAATTTCTAATCCCCTTGTAATCCAGAGCTGGTTCTATTCCTAACCTGATTTTATCTCAAGAACAAACTCTTATACATATGGGCCTCAGAATCCTAACTTCTGCTTAGAAGAAGTTCAGAGGATGAACTTGACAAAGCTTGAGTCTTAGAGTCAAACAGGCCTAAGTATGACTCTCAGTACTGCCACTTAAGCTGAGTGACCTTGGAGAAATGAATTAACATCTCAGATGTATTCTTAGCTAGCTATAAAATGAGAGTAATTAAACATATGAGAATATCACGTGCGATTACATAGTAGATACAGATAAATATTTGTTAGAGGAAAGAACAGCTAAATGAGTCAATGAGTAGGTGAATCAGCCCTTCAATAAACTGGCAGTCTGACTAGGAAGACAGGGAGTTTGAAGTCAGTACATACAGAAGTGTGATACAGAACCAACTGAGTAGTAGGTCATGGGAGAGAAGGATAAATGTGGGTTGAACCAGTCATTGAAAAACCCCAGTTGAAGCTCATCTTAGAAAGATGAGCTTTTTACTGATAATAATGCTCCCCAATTCCTATAGACATTTTGCAGCACGTGAAACATGTTTACATGCTTCTGTTTTTTAAGTCCTCTCAACATCTCTGTGGGTAAGGGAGGACATAGTGCCCAATATTAACAGATGGAAATACTCTTAAGTCAGGAATGATTTAAGGGACTTTCCAAAGTGAACTTCTGAGCATAAATCTCCCTGAATCCAGCTTCATAACTATGTCCTGCTACAGGGCATCTCTGTCTCAAGGTCAAGCGCAAGGCAGTGACGTCTGGGCACAGAAGATTATCCATAAAGAAGAAAAAAAAAAATAGCTATCATTTGCTTACTTTGAGATGAATACTCTAGGACTTATTTTATTTGCATTATCTTGGTCAGTCCGGACAATCAAGGAGGTAGATTCTTTTGTTTTTCCTTTTAGGAATTTACTTATGAGCCGATTGACCTTGAACCAATTACTTAACCCTTCTGAGACCCAGTCTCCTAATCTGTGGGGAAAAAGCCTGTCTGACAGTGTTTTTATTATAATTAAATGAGATAATGCATGCACAGTGCCTATTAGGCATTGTTGCAGTTGATGTTATCACTATTGTTACTTTTTAAAAAACAATTATTTATTATATCATAGGCTATTGTAAGTAAAAAAAAAAAAGCACAAAACAAAACAATTAAAAATCCATTCTGTTTGATTCCAAAGCCCCCACTATGAAATAGAACACGAGCTTGTCCATTTTTAATAGCAATTTTGTTACCCTGCTTCTTGCTTCTTGCTGATAATTCGGTGTGGGGCTTGGCCTAGGTACTTTGACTACTACCGGCTGCACAAATCCTATGACGACCTGGTACTGCTGAAGAACTATGAGCAGTGGAAGATGGGCTATGGTGATGGCAGTGGCAATACTGTGTACAAGAACTTCATGTACTTTAACTACTACGGCACAGGTGAAATGGCCAAGGTGGACCTCTCCTCCAACAGCCTGGTTCTGCGGCGCCCATTGCCTGGTGCCACCTACAACAACCGCTTCTCCTATGCTGGTGTGCCCTGGAAAGACTTAGACTTTGCTGGTGATGAGAAGGGGCTGTGGGTTCTCTATGCCACTGAGGAGAGCAAGGGAAACCTGGTTGTGAGTCTCCTCAATTCCAGCACCTTAGAAGTGGAGAAAACCTGGCGCACCAGCCAGTACAAGCCAGCTCTGTCAGGGGCGTTCATGGCCTGTGGGGTGCTGTACGCCTTACGCTCACTGAGCACTCGCCAAGAGGAGATCTTCTATGCCTTTGATACCACCACTGGGCAGGAGCGCCAGCTGAGCATCCTGCTGGATAAGATGCTGGAAACACTACAGGGCATCAACTACTGCCCCTTAGATCACAAGCTGTATGTCTACAATGATGGCTACCTGGTCAATTATGACCTCAGCTTCGTGACACTGAAGAGCAGGCCACCCGCCAAAAGACCCTCAGGCACTCAGGCTCCACCAAAAGCCATCAAACGCATCAAGGCCTCCAGGACCTGAGACTCCAGGGCGGAGCACTGGGAGAAGCATGTTCTCCTCTTCACCCTCCAAGTGGACCACTCCCCCAATAGCCATCAGCCCTGATGATTAGTGGCATTGATTACATATCTAGTTAGTTCTTTATACAATATCTCAATCAGCACATTAAAGTTCTCTTTAATAATGGTCTAGGTGGATTTGATTGGGAAACAAAATATGAGATGGAAAATGTTACTCTCTACCAGATTCCAAATTGTAGGAGCTAAATGTATCATTTTAAGAACAGATCTCATATTCTGTGTTTTGAGGACTCTGTGAGCTAGCTTTGGAATTGTTTAACTCTCAGGTTGAGAGCCTCTGGTTCTGGTGCAGAAGATCCAGGGGAGTTGTTATTAGAGTGGGATGTGCACGTTCCCTTTTTTATCCCCAACCTCCTGTGTGGTACCTGGGGAAAAAAGAGGCAGTGTCTTGGTGTGAAAATCAATGTTTCATTGTCCTCAATCAATCTCAATTTTGAATGTAATTGAGAGAGGGGCTTAGGTCTGAGTCCTACTCAAAGAAGTGGGCAACTGATGGCTGAGCTTGACATGGGTCTGACATGGATTGGGCTGGAGGTCCAGACATTCTCAATACAGAATCTTTTGGTGTGATAGCAAGAAGTCTCCTAGCCAGCTATCTGTAGTTTCTTTGCTCATCTTCAACACACCGAGAATATATGGGACTGAACTCTTTGCTTGACACTTACCTTTCTGCATGGTACACCTCCCCTCCAGACAGGTGGAACATTCAAAGTTTCAGACCCTGAAGTCTTCCCAGTCACACAGAAACCAGAATACTTCACACACACTGTCTCATGCCTACAGTTTCACATATGCATTCACAAATATATATCCAATCAGACGTATGCCTTCTCATTCTTACATATATAATATTTCCATTCACACCCAAACATCAACATAGATATAAATATCATTTAAACCTATTCACTAACAGAAAATTCATCTGCTACCCAAATAAAAATCAAGCACTATCCTCCAAATCATGTTACATAGAACTGGAAGTCAGTAAAAAAAGTAATCAGCTCCTTCCAATGGGAGAGATTCCATTCTTACCCACAGGTATGTGGTTTTATCTATGACTTCAATAGACCCAACTTTTCATACAGCAAGCTTAACATACCTATAAGGAGCCCACACTTATCACCAGAGAAATACACATCCCACATAAACAATCGGTTTTTTTTTTTTTAATTATTCCATTTTAAGAACTTTGTCCTCAGTTTTCTAGAAAATTATCTTATTTCATTCATGGAGATCTGGACAAATATGGTTTCCTTTTCCAGCTAGTCCTGGCAGGGACTGTGAGGCCAGATTAACATCACAATATCCCTTTTCTGAAGAGGTTCTGCTCCTGATGGGTGGGGCAGGGGGAGGGGCAGCCCTGGGAGGAGTCATGTCCACTTCGTCCACCTTGCACCAAGTATGAGTCAGTAGCGACGACAGGCTTCAGCTGGCCACATCTGGAGAACTGGGGTGGGGGTAGAACATTGCAAAATATCTGGCCCCAGCCTGGTTACTCATCCTTTTTTGGGCAAAAAGGAAGCTAGCCTGAGAATATAATACCTGACACAGGGGCCAGTGGAACAATCTGTCTGCCCTCACCCTTCCTGGCCCTGCTTTTACCTGCTCCCCATCTGCCTACCCACTAAGGTCCATGCCACATATCTTCTCTCAAACACCCAGAATGGCTCCGGCTGGGCGTCCTTCAGGTCTGCCTGCAGACAAGAACATCTCTCTGAGTGTCATTCGAGTGATAGTGAAGACACCAGGCAAGCAGAAAGACTTTATGATAACTGAAGATACCTCGGTAAGGCAGTTTAAGGAGAAGCTATCGGCTCACTTTAAATGCCAAATGGACCAATTAGTACTGGTTTTCATGGGCCGTCTTCTCAAAGACCATGACATACTGAGTCAGTGGGGCATCCTAGATGGCCACACTATCCACTTGGTCATCAAATCTAAAGAAGGATCCAGATCCCTGGCCCATTCCTCCCAGAAACTTCTGGCCAATGAGCCCTGCTACCAGGACAGAAACACCAGAGGAAACAGCAGTGGGGTATACCAACCTGCTAGTGTGAGTCACACCCTAGTGGAATCAGCTCTCTCTGTAGAGCCTGATGCATCTCAGGTGCATACCCAGCACCTGGAAGTGGGAAGTCCAGAGCATGCAGCACAGGAGATGGAGAATCCTAGCATCCAGCAGCTTCTGTCCAACACAGATCTCATGATACAGCTCATCTCAGAGCACCCAGACATGCAACAATTGATGCAGCAGAACCCAGAAGTCTCACACATCCTTAACAATTCTGAGACCCTACGGCAGATGCTGGAGCTGGCCAGGAACCTTGCCATGATTCAAGAGATCATGCAGATCCAGCAATCTGCACAGAATCTTGAGCATCCACTGAACACACCATCACAGCTGGGAGGAGAGAAAATCCCAGGTGGGTCCAATGTCTTGGGTCAGAGCCATGCTGATTCCAATGATCAAATGCTGAACAGCTCCCAAGATTCCTTTAGGGACAACATTTTCACAGCTCTCCTGAGAGAACAAGTGCTGGAACATGTCCAGTCCTCACCCCCATCTCCACCCTCACCCCAGGAAAAGTGGGACCAGCTCCTTAAAACCCAAGTCATCTATACTAGTTCTTGTGGCTTATCTTCAATGACCTCAGACAGTGCTACTCCCAACAAGGTGTATCATACCTCTAGGGCCAATACTGCTGCTAATTCCAGCAAGGGCCAGAGTCATACCTGTACCATTCAGCAGCCAGCTGGGATACCTGCCTTGCCTAACATAGAGATCACCGAGCAGCCCCAGGAAGAAGGCAAAGATGCCACCTTCTCTCTAGATAGCTCTGACCAGAGGTTAGAGGATGAGCAGACCAGCTCTCAGATCACAGGAAGCATGATGCAATTGCTTTTGGACAACTCCTACCTGGCAGCTCAGATGATGTCGTTCATGAGTATGTCCCAGCTGAGTGAACAGTGGAGGCAGCAGCTGCCCACCTTCCTGCAACAGACACAGCTTTCTGACATGCTCATAGCCCTAGCCAACCCTAAGGCATTGCAAGTAATGCTGAAGATTGAGCAGGGAGTGCAGCAACTGGCCACTGAGGCTCCCGTTCTTCTGCCTTGGGTTGCACCTTACCTCTGGGGCCTGGGCTGGCTTCCTGCCCCCAGCTGCAGCTACCCTGACACAGAGCCCTGGGACTGGGATGTGCCAGATGTGGCTGAGACCAAAGGGCCTGAGTGCAGCCACAAATCTGGAGCACTTCTGCAGAAGCTACAATCCCTAGCTAGAGATCCTTCCCACATTCCGCAAGCCCCTGAGATTTGTTTCAGCAAGCAAATGGAGACTCTTCAGGCCATGGGATTTGAAAACCACCACGCCAATCTGCAGGCCCTCATTGCCACTGCTGGGGACACCAGTGCTGCTATTCGCAAGCTCAAGAGATTCCAGGGGTTCTAACAACCATGCCTGCCTATTTGCTTGTTACCTGCATACTGACCCACTTGACCACCTCTTCTGCTGCTTCCAGCCAGACGTCTTGGAGCAGGAGAAACCAACCAATGCTTTCTCTACTGAATAATAGACCACTGGCTGAGGCTGGAAGACCTGTCAATAAAATTGCTACACCCACTTGCTCCCATCTGAGGTTTGGCTTTGTTTCTTTTGCGAAAAAAGGCAACTATCTGTGTGTGATATCCCTGTCTCATCTACCTACATACATGAACAGGTACACACACACACACACACACACACACACACCACATGCATATGTTAATACAGAGTCATCATTGCATACATAGACCACAAGCACAGACATCATACCACACTCACATACCCAATAACATGCATACGTATGTACACATACACAAGTCACATAGCTGAAAATTCACATATATAGGCACATAAAGTCAACAAACAGGACAGATATACACACCCCTGTGTATACCATATATACACACATACATAGGGTACGTAAACAGACCCACATGTAAGGAAGACAAAGCATAAAAGGGAAAAATCCTACAGATAGACTCAGATACTTAGTCATAAAGACTTCCTTGATTTCTCAAATCCAAGTTTTAAGTTTCTCAAATCCAAGTTTGAAACTGGAAGAAGAAAAACCTGGTGGGCCAGGGTAGGAAAAAAGTCCACATTTAAGTCACGTCTTGATGCATGTCCTTTATAGGAGTCTTCTACTAATTGCCATGTTTACAATCATAGGGCTTTGCTGGACTGTTACTATTCTCTCCTAGCACAGAGACATACAGTTGCTGCCACCCTCACTCTTATTCCATGTACAAAAAAACCAGGTGTCTGTGGGGCACATCTTCCAACAATATCATTCTTCAGCATAGCTAATGTGTATAGCTTATATTTTCTACAGTTAGCCAATGACCCTTCCTCCTTTTCCTGCCTCACCAAGAGTATTTCAGCCGATTGGTACGAAAACAATTGTGGTTCAACTAGACAATTATTAAATAATTTAATAAGCTCTTGCCATAATTTAAGAAGTCAAATATTTTAGGCATTGAATAAATAGTAGTGATAAAACAAAGACTATTTCTGGAGTTTACTTTTTTGTGTGGGGATACAAACAGTATTTAACTTATAGACATGTTAGGTGCTAATAAGTGCTATGAAGAAAAATGAAGCAGGTTAAGCTGTTCTAAATAGGAAATAGTCAGAAAAGGCCTCTCTGAAAAGGTGGCAGTTGAGCAGAAATTAGAAAGAATTAGGAGAGGTGAACGTGCAATTTCTTGGGAGAATTATGTTCCAGGCAGAGAGGGCTGAATAAAAAAAGTAAAAGCCCTGAGGTAGGAGTATTTTTGTAACTGAAGTATAACAAGGAGATGATGTAGCTGGAGTTGAGTGAACAAGAAAATGGGGCAAAAGAGGACATCAGAGGAATCATGCAGAGCCTTTGTAGGTCTTTTAAGCACTTTGGATTTTACTATGAAAATCACTGCTAGATTTTGAACAAAGGAATGGAGTGATTCAATTTATCAGTCTGGCTTCTGAGCGGGGAATTCTGTGGTAAAGGGAAATGTTGGAAGCAGTAACACTAGTTGGTGTTTTTGTGATAGAGCAGGTAGGAGATGGTAGTGTCTGAGACTAGGGTGGCAGCAGAGGAGGTGGTGAGAAGTGTTCAGATTCTGGACTGCAAAGGGGATCCACAGAGTTGTGTGTGCCCCTCACTGACCACCCATCCTCCAGCCTTGACAAAACCTTCACTCTTGGCAAGAGCAAAGGACAGATCCATAGAACTCTGACTGTGTCTAACAAACATACTGCCAAAGACACCCACTCCACCACGACAATCTACCAAAAAGATACATCACAAGAAAGAAATTATAGCTAAAACTGATTTTTTACCTCCCCAATAAGACATATCTATTAATCCAATTAAGCCTTAAATCTTGATTGCCTCAGTTTACATAAAAAGCCCAAGCTCTCCAGGTTACCTTTCTAATTCTTATCCCAATATGCTTGAAAATCTCTCATCTGACTCAGTGTTCCACTCATCATCAATTCTCCAAATCTTTCCACTGTACCATTTAGAACTCATAGTTTAGCAACAGCAAAACCCTTATATCCACAGCTTTCAAAATGTGCCCTCACCTTTCTTCTATAACTGAAATCTGGCTGTCCACTGAGGATACTGCTTCTCCAGCTGTGCTGGCTGCTTCTTTCATTCCCTGTGGACTTAGAAGTGGGGTTGGTGTTCTCCTTGAACCTTCTTTTGTTTCCTGACCACTATTCTCTAGTTTCAACACTATGATCTACGATCTATCAGTATAATCATTCTGACATAATACCTAGCAAACTCACCATGGCATATCCAACTCTGCCCAGTCTCTGAGTAGACAGAGAAAAGCAAACAATTGTGCTGACTAGTCCTACCTAAATTGATTACCAAAGGCCTTAACTGGTCTGGCAGTAATCTTACTACATTTCCCTACTCCGATAATTCTCACCGGAATCTGCATCAGAATCACCTGGAGAGTGTCTGTCATGCACGGTCTCCGCTCCTGTTCCCCACAGAAACACGCAGGATATGATGAGGCCAAAAAGGAACACCCACGGAGCCATAGGTAGGGAAGTCATACCACTATATTCTCGTTTTTGGCTGGGTTGGAGACAGGAAGCAGGAGCCGCAGTCCACCATCCACTTCTCTGCCGACCAACCAACCCCCTAGCGTAGCCATGGTAGTTATATTAGTGGCTAACGGCTAACTAGTTACAACTGATGACTAACTAGTTACAGCTGATGACCATCTACTACCAGAGCCAACACCTTTCCATGTGAGGCTGAGAGCCTGGAAACTGCTCTGTGGGACTCTGTCCCCATAATGTCACAACTCAGATTTCTGAGCTCTATTCCAAGAGTTTCTCACTCAGTAGGTCTAGATTGGATCCCCAGAGTTTGTATTTGTAACTTTCCAGGTGATGCTGATACTGTTGGTCTGGGGACCACACTTGAAGATTTAGTGCCCTAGTTAATTCACTACCTTATTCATTGAGATCATTTGATACCTTTTCTGCTCTTCTTAAACCTTCACCATCTCCTTTTCGTTTTTTAATTAAAGCTTATTGGGGTGACAACTGTTAGCAAAGTTACATAGATTTCAGGTGTACAATTCTGTATTACATCATCTATAAATCCCATGTGTGTTCACCACCCCAAGTCAGTTCTCCTTCCATCACCATATATTTGATCCCCTTTACCCTCATCTACCACCTCCCTCCCCCTTTACCCTCTGGTCACCGTCTCCTTTTCTATTCTCAACCACAGGTGATGTTTTGCTTATTCCAACAAGAAGACAAAAGTGATCAGAGGTGACTTATACCAGTGTCCATCACTAAATCCACCAACTAACTTGCATCTGTACCTGTACACTCTGCCTTCCAACCTATTGTATTGAATAAACTGGCCATACGCCTAAATAAAGCTCTCCACTAATCTATCTACTCAGTAATTTACTCTTACAATTATTTTATCTTTCTCCTGTATCAATTTTTTCCTATTGAATTGTTTCCATCAGAATAAAATATGATTTAATATTCTCATCTTAAGAGAAAAACAAAACAAAAAAAATTTATCCTCACATTCTCATACAGCTATTATCCTTTTTTTTTCTCATTTAAAATACTCTTGTTGGATTCACTTTTTTTCCCAATTCATTTGCTTTTAAACCCATTCCATTCAGGTTTTCTGTCCCTGCCACTCTTCCAAACCTGGTCTCATCATGGTTCCAATTCTCTCTTGTCAAATCCAGTATCAGTTCTCAGACTTTATCATACTTATTTACCAGCATCATTTGACATATTTTGTAATCTCTCCTTTTGAAACACTTCATCTGCTTTTCTCATTCTCTATGCTTTTTTGACTTTATGTTTTATTTCTTTTAAATATCCTTTGCTGAATTCATCTAATCTTCCAGACTTCTAAATATTGTAGTGCCCATGACTCAGTCTTTTTACCTCTATCTTTTTCATGTACTCACTAATCTCATGATTCTAAATACTTTGTCAATGTGAATGGACTCTAGACTCATGATACTGAATTACCTTTTTACATTTCCATTTGGATATAAAATAGACATCTCAGATATATGTAAAACTGAACTCTTAATGTTCTGTTTAACAACTATATTTCCTGTTTTTTGTTTTATCTCAATACATGGCCAATCCATTCTTTGAGCTCTTCTGGGGGATAATAATGATTTTTTTAAAAAGTAAAATAAAAATTTCATGTCATCTTTGACCCTTCTCTCATACTTTAGTAGTTAGTCTCTTGCCCATCAGAAATTCAATACTTTGAAAATATATAAAGAATTCATGGCTAATGTTGAATCAGAGAAAAGACAGGAATATAAGATGCCAGGGAGAAGAGGGTTGACTGGAGAGTAGCTGAATTTGTCTTAATGGGGACACAAAAGATTAAGGAGTCTTTCTTAATTGTCCAATCCAAGTGAGTCTCCACATAGCACATAGCAGGGTACGTGGAAGGAGGACTCTTGGTCTAAGAAGAAGGGTCATCCCAGGTCCCTCATTATGAAAAATGCAATTGAGATAATGGAAGTAGAAAAGTTAAAGGTTGGGAGAGAGGATATTCCCAGGGCCCCAGAGCACCTTGGAGAAATCTCAAGAATCCATTGTATGAGACTGTGATGTCAGCACTGAGGTCACAGAGGTGAACTGATGGAGTGGGTTCCAGCTCAGAAAGCTTCAGGGGTGGCTGTTCAGCAAGATGAGGGTGGTTTGGAGCCCTGTATAAGAGGAAAAACGGGGTCACAGCTG
The DNA here is from genome assembly GCF_964194185.1 of Rhinolophus hipposideros. Lineage (NCBI taxonomy): Eukaryota > Metazoa > Chordata > Mammalia > Chiroptera > Rhinolophidae > Rhinolophus > Rhinolophus hipposideros. The sequence goes on from NC_138056.1 coordinate 44,823,744, forward strand.
ACTGGTATGTATTCCCTAAACTGAGCCCTTCTTCCTGCCATTGTCCCTTCACTCATCAACAGTCGACCTCTTTCCCAGGGCCACAGGTGTGCCTTCTCTGACCCCAACATCTCTCAAATCCTTCATCCTTCTAAAGCATCCTGTCCCAGGAACCTCATAGGTCTTTCCATGTGGCCCTCCAGTTCCCCCACCTTGAGATTCCAGGCCCTCTTTCTGTTCACATTTCCGACTTTCACCACTGCCAAAAAGAATGATCTTGGTCTCCCATTCCCATTCCCCAGCTGTGTCCCCACAGACCTGGGCCTCCTGCTGCCCACCATGGCCAAAAGTGGAGAGGCCCTGCCACAGGGCAGCCCAGCACTAGTCCAGGATCCCCACCTCATCAAGGTGACAGTGAAGACGCCCAAGGACAAAGAGGATTTCTCAGTTACAGACACTTGCACCATCCAGCAGCTGAAGGAAGAGGTAGCTCAGCGCTTCAAGGCTCACCCTGAACAGCTGGTCCTAATCTTTGCTGGCAAAATCCTCAAAGACCCTGACTCATTGGCACAGTGTGGAGTGCGAGATGGCCTCACTGTTCATCTGGTCATCAAGATGCAGCGTACCCTGGGCACTGAGTGCCCAGCTGCTTCAATCCCAACCCGAGCCCCAAGTCCTGGAGTTCTCCCTCAGCCAAGCTCCATTAATCCAGCAGATGGGCCACCCACCTTTAGCTTAGGTGTCCTCACAGGCCTCAGTGGGTTGGGCCTGACCTCTGGTAGTTTCTCTGACCAGCCAAGCTCACTGATGTGGCAGCATGTATCTGTGCCTGAGTTTTTGGCTCAGATCATTGATGACCCCTTCGTCCAAGGTCTGCTGTCCAACACAGGCCTAGTGCGCCAGCTAGTTCTTGACAACCCCCGTATACAGCAGCTGATCCAGCACAACCCTGAGATTGGACATATTCTCAACAACCCTGAAATCATGAGGCAGACACTGGAGTTTCTACGCAACCCTGCCATGATGCAAGAGATGATGCGTAACCAGGACAGGGCGCTCAGTAACTTGGAGAGCATCCCAGGTGGCTACAATGTGCTTCGGACCATGTACACAGACATTATGGACCCAATGCTTAATGCAGTACAGGAGCAGTTTGGTGGCAATCCCTTTGCGGCTACCACTACTGCTAATGCTACCAACAACAGCAGCCAACCTTCAAGGACGGAGAATTGTGACCCTCTTCCCAACCCCTGGTCTTCCACATGTGGAGGCTCAGGTGGCAGGCGAGGCAGGCAGCCTGGGGAGCAAGAAGTATCGGCAATTAGAAATAGGGTTCCCAACATTCTGGGTAATATAGGGCTCTATGACTATCTCCAGTTACATGACACCCCCCAGTCCCTGAGAACCTACTTGCAGGGGACTGTATCTAGCGACCTCAGACCAAGTCAAGAAGCACAGCCACCAGGAAACCAGGTTCCCCCACCTTCACCCTCATCCCAGAAACCTGAGTCAGGCCAGCTGCTCCCCAAGGAATCAGTAGCAATCAAAGGAACACCCTGCTGCCCAGGGTTGCTGAAATACCCCACAGAGAATATTACTAGACAAAATGGAGGCCAACACAATATGACAGGGACTGGCTCTACTTGTCACAGCACCAACATGCCTGATCTCGTCTCGGGGTTGGGAAGTGCTGCCAGGACCCCATTTGTTTCTTCACCACCATCCCCGATGGTGGCTACCCCTGGAATCTCTGAGCATGCCTGGCAGCCACCACTAGCTTACCCAAGACCTCTGAGGTCAGCCAGCATAAATCAGGTCCCACAGTTGCATGCTGAGATTCACCGGCAGCTGCCAGTGTTGCTGCACCTTCAGGCAGCCGTGGCAAACCCTCGTGCTATGCGTGCTCTACTGCAGATTGAGCAGGGTCTGCAGGTCCTAGCTACTGAAGCGCCCCATCTCCTACTCTGGTTCATGCCTTGCCTAGCAGGGTTTGGAAATATGGCAGGAGGTACAGAGCCTAGAGAGGGTACTCTTATGCCTGAGGATCTTCCCCCAGCCCCAGCTCCTGAGGTTCCCCCAGCACAGGGCTCTGTGGAGCAAGGCCTCCATTCCACACCCTTCCTCCAGATACTGCAAGCCCTAGCTAGTGCCAATTCCCAGCAGCCCGAGACACACTTCCGGGTGCAGCTAGAACGACTGCGGGCCATGGGCTTTCTGAACCCTGAAGCCAATCTCCAGGCCCTCATTGCCACAGGGGGTGATGTGGACGCTGCAGCAGAGAGGCTGAGGCAGTCATAGGTGGCCTGAGTTGTTCAGACCATATCTTTTCCTCTGTGTTCTTTCCCTGGCATCCCATTGCCCAACTCCCCTATTCTTGAATGTAGCCGCACTAAGAACCAAATTTACTATTATGCCCTTACTGTGGAGACAATGTTGTTCCAGAGTCAATGAGGAACAATGAGAGACAGAAACAAGGTGGGGGTGCTGTGAGTGACCCAACTACCCCTGACTCTGTGCCAACGTGGGACACCAGTCTGAGCTCTGCACATACCTGTCTTGAGATGCAATTACATCCAATCTCCAGTATCAGTTGCTTCTTGAGTCTGATTCTTTGTGGGCTGTGAGAAAAGGGAGCACGTGGGAAAAGAGGTGGTGATAAGAGCGACTGTGCATGAATGGGAGGGCTTGAGAGGAAATTGAAAGGTCTGAAGTTAGAAGATTAAGAGGCATGGAGAACAGAGGAAGGAGAGCGGAGGCAGCTTGTTGATGTGCCTTCAGAGGTCCCCAGATTCTCTGTCCTGTAGGAGCTGCCACAGGCTGCTGTCACCATTTAGCAGCCTGGCTAAAAAGTGAGAGTGGGCACAGTTTCTTATTTTTATTACCCCTGAAGACTATCCCACAGGTGGCTCTCATTTTCTGGATCCGTTGCTTATCCCTGAGTGGATAGATAAAGAGCGGGATTCAGGCTAAGTTCTAAGATTCCCTAATCTCACTGTTTACAAAGTTACTGTCCCTAGTAGCCAGATTCAGAGTTGCTTTCATTGCCACAAACTACTTGTCCTGCATTTTGTCTTTCTTGCAACTCCTAGCTCAGAAATTGAGCACCTACTCTGTGCTCAGCATTCAGCATTAGGCGTTCAATGTGAGTGAAAGAGACATGGTCCTACCCTCGTGAGATTATGATCTAGTAGCAGGAACCATTCATACTGTGAGTATTTAAAGAGTGCTCATATGTAATTACAAACTGATAAATGCTATGAAGATAAAGAAGGAGAGTATGAAATAGCATAGCAAGGGTTTGATCGAGTCTGGGGAGATAAGGAAAGCTGCCTTGGATATTCATTCCAAGCTACAATCTTAAAAGTAAGAATGAAGTAAATAAAGATTTGAGAGGGGGAGGGAAGAGTACCGCAGTGAGAGAGTCATTAGGTACAAACGCACTGAGTGAGGTTGATGTATGCCAAACACAGGAAGCGCTCTCGGCATCTCAGATTAAATTCTAGTTTGCACTCAAAGATGATTCCAATTGCCCACATACTTCTAGGATGAAAGTGTTGCAACTCAATTCATAAATCAAGCGAGTGAACCATGACTTCCAGTGCACATACACGTAAATGTGCCTGTGGACTCACACGGGTATGTATATTGTGGAGAAATACACCAATATGCAATGCATATTCACAGGTAAACATACCTTCACACGAGCACATCCTGTGTCCACGTGGGTAAGCAGATGCACTCAATACCGTCTGCTATAATTTTACCACACAATGGAGTGTCAACATTAAAAAACACACACATTAATGCTATATTCCTGTCAGGAAAAAAAAGTGTCTTTTATAGAGGATACATCTACGGTAAAAGTGGCCGTGGTTTGTGTTTAAACATCCGAGACTCAGTATTGGGGGTCCTTTCAGGAACTGGGGGAAACAGAATCTCTCCCTGGAACCCAGGATACTTGGACCAACCTGTCTTTACATTTTAAATACCAGTAAGTGGCTTAGAGATAAAATGAGCTTTGGGGACAACTTTCTCCCACTGTTTGAGGTTTCAACCTCTAGGAGGAGCATGAGATTTCACACACCCTTCCCAGCTCCACCTCCCCATTCCTCCAGCTTTGCTCCCCATCAGTGGGATAGTTCTTGTCCAGATCAAAGGAATTGTTGTTTATGGTGCTGCTAGGGGAAACAAAGAGAAACTCGTCTCTTTGTTTCCTGTAACTAGCAAAGCAAGAATTCTGGAGCTCCCTCTGACTGGGGACGATGTACGTGTAGAACACAATCTCTAATTTCCATCCTGGAAAGACCAGGTAGGTCTGAGGAAAAAAAAAAAAAACAGGGAAAAAAATGTTGCTGCTTTTGTCTTTCATATGGGCAAGGGAAGAATGAAGGCTCATATGAAGGAAAGTCGGCTCACCAAGGCAGACAGCAGGTGGGTCTAAAAGTCCTGGCTAGGGAGGAGAGTGTTCATTTAATGGACTCTCTTTTGTCCATATCCTCTTGAGAGACCCCTATAGTTGATGGGGCATTTAGAATCCTTGCCATAGCCTCATCAGTAACTGAACTCATCCCTATGCCCAGCTCCATGGTGAAGGAGGTGAACTTCAAGGAGAAGGAGGTTCCTGGGTCAGGAACAGTCACCGTCCTCCACCTAGAGCTAACATAGGGTCTGGCACATGGAAAGCACTCAATAAATGATTGAATCAATGTCAAATGAGGAGTGAGGAAGTGAATGACTAAAGGAGAAAATGGTTGAGGAGACTAGGTAGATATGAATCAAATGGGGATACAGCTGTACCAGAGCTTGTGCTTGGGGAAATAAAGACTGATGGGGTTTGGGGAAGAGGAGACTCCTGCAGGCTTGATGTTACTGAAAGGGCAGGCCTCCCAAGACGGCCCATTTGTGGTCCCAGCTCTCATTCTCACACTGTCAGTGCTCCAAGACAAATAATTTGGGCCTTGGAAGAACCCCACACTAGAGGGTTGTGTGGGTGGACTATAGAAGTTAACACATTTTGAGGTTTTCCTATATGCCAGGCTCTGTTCCAAGCTCTTTACATCTAAATGCACGCAATAGTTCTTTAATGCAAGTCATATTATTATCCCTATTTTTCAGATGAAAACCGAAGCATAAGGAGAGGGGAAGTACACTGCTTAAACTTACACAGCTTCTGCATAATACAGCCAAGATTTGAAATTAGACAATCTATTTCCAGAGCCTACATTCTTAGCTACTATACTAAATCAAGTTAATGCTTTAATTCTCACCCATTTGAAAGGGGCAGAATTTGTGGTATTTAATTGTAATTTTTACACCCCTGACTCTTGAAAATATCTTCACTGGATTGAAATACATTCTTTATCATATTCTACATATGCGTGTATATATGTATATATAAATATATACACACTAATACCATACTTCTTTAATTATTATTATTATTTTTTAATTTATTGAGGTGACAATTGTTAGTAAAACTACATAAATTTCAGGTGTACAATTCTGTATTACATCATCTATAAATCCCATTGTGTGTCCACCACCCAGAGTCAGTTCTCTTTCCTCACCATATATTTGATCCCCCTTACCCTCATCTCCCTCCCCCCACCCCCCTTACCCTCTGGTAACCACTAAACTATTGTCTGTGTCTATGAGTTTTTGTTTCTCATTTGTTTGTCTTGCTCTTTTGTTGTTTTTGGTTTATATACCACATATCAGTGAAATCATATGGTTCTCTGCTTTTTCTGTCTGACTTATTTTTCTTAGCATTATACTCTCAAGATCCATCCATGTTGTCACAAATGTTCCTATATCATCTTTTTTTACTGCCGAATAGTATTTCATTGTGTATATATACCACAACTTCTTTATCCGTTCATCTATCAAAGGACATTTTGGTTGTTTTCATGTCTTGGCCACCGTAAACAAAGCTGCAATGAACATTGGAGCACACATGTCTTTATAGAGAAATGTTTTCAGAGTTTTTGGGTAGATACCCAGGAGAGGGATTGCTGGGTCATATGGTAATTCTATTCGTAATTTTTTGAGGAACCTACACACTGCCTTCCATAACGGCTGCACCAGTCTGCATTCCCACCAACAGTGTATGAGGGTTCTTTTTTCTCCACAGCCTCTCCAACACTTGTTACTATTTGTCTTGTTGATGATAGCCATTCAGACTGGGGTGAGGTGATATCTCACTGTGGTTTTTATTTGCATTTATCTGATGATTAGTGATGTCGAACATTTTTTCATATGTCTATTTGCCATTTGTATGTCCTCTTTGGAGAAATGTCTCTTCAGGTCCTCTGCCCATTTTTTCAATTGGGTTGTTTATTTTTTTTGTTGTTGAGTTGTATGAATACCTTGTATATTTTGGATATTAGCCCCTTATCGGAGGCACTGTTTGCAAAAGTCTTCTCCCATTCAGTTGGTTGCCTCTTTATTTTGTCAATGGTTTCTTTTGCTGTGCAAAAGCTTTTAAGTTTGATATAGTCCCATTTATTTATTTTAGCTTTTACTTCCCTTGCCTTTGGAGTCAAATTCATAAAATGCTCTTTAAACCCAAGGTCCATAAGTTTAGTACCTATGTTTTCTTCTATGCAGTTTATTGTTTCAGGTCTTATGCTTAAGTCTTTGATCTATTTTGAATTAATTTTGATACATAGTGACAGATAGCAGTCCAGTTTCATTCTTATGCAGGTGGCTTTCCCATTCTCCCAGTACCACTTATTGAAGAGTCTGTCTTTTCCCCATTGTATGCTTTTGCTTCTTTGTCAAAAATTATCTGTCCATATTTATGTGGTTTTATTTCTGGGTTCTCAATTCTATTCCATTGGTCTATGTGTCTATTTTTCTGCCAATATAATGCTATTTTGATTATTGTTGCCCTGTAGTACAAGCTAAAGTCAGGGACTGTGATACCTCCAGCATTGTTCTTTTTTCTTAAGACTGCTTTGGCTATTTGGGGTCTTTTGTGGTTCCAAACAAATCTGATGATTTATTGTTCTATTTCTTTAAAAAATGCCTTTGGGATTTTGATGGGGATTGCATTAAATCTGTATATTGTTTTGGGTAATATGGCCATTTTAACTATGTTGATTCTTCCAACCCATGAGCATGGAGTGTCTTTCCATTTCTTTGGGTCTTCTTCAATTTCTTTTAAAAGTGTCTTGTAGTTTTCAGCATATAGGTCTTTCAAATCCTTGGTTAAGTTTATTCCTAGGTATTTTATTCTTTTTGCTGCAATTGCAAAAGAAAATTTTTTTTTTAATTTCTTTTTCTGAGATTTCTTTGTTAGTATATAGGAATGCAATGGACTTTTGTATGTTGATTTTGTAGCCGGCAACTTTACTGTATTCGTTGATTGTTTCTAATAGTTTTTTGGTGGAGTCTTTAGGGTTTTCTATATATAGCATAATGTCATCTGCAAAGAGTGACAATTTAACTTCTTCATTCCCAATTTGGATGCCTATTATTTCTTTCTCTTGCCTCATTGCTCTGGCAAGGACTTCCAACACTATGTTGAAAAGCAGAGGTTATGGGGACAGCGCTGTCATATTCTTGATTATAGAGCAAAGGGCTTCAGTTTTTCACCATTATTTATGAGATTAGCTGAGGGTTTGTCATATATGGCCTTTATTATGTTAAGGTATTTTCCTTCTATACCTATTTTATTAAGTGTTTTAATCATACATGGATGTTGTATCTTGCCGAATGCCTTTTCTCCATCAATTGATATAATCATATGATTTTTGTCCTTTATTTTATGTGATGTATCACATTGATGGATTTGTGGATGTTGAACCATCCTTGTGCCCCGGGGATGAACCCCACTTGGTCGTGATGAATAATCTTTTTAATGCATTGTTGTATTCAATATGCTAAAATTTTGTTTAGGATTTTAGCATCAGTATTCATTGAGTATTCATTGGTCTGTAGTTTTCTTTTTTTGTGTTGTCCTTACCAGGTTTTCATATCAGGGTAATGTTGGTCTCATAAAATGAGTTAGGGAGTACTGTCTATTCTTCAATTTTTTGGAAGAGTTTGAACAGGGTTGGTATTAGATCCTCTTTGAAAGTTTGGTAGAATTCACTAGTGAAGCCATCTGGTTGAGGACTTTTGCTTTTGGGAAGGTTTTGGATGACTGATTCTATTTCGTTGCTGGTGATCGGTCTGTTTAGATTTTCTAGTTCTTCATGGTTCAGCCTTGGAAGGCTATATGTTTCTAAGAACTTGTCCATTTCTTCTAGGTTATTGAATTTGGTGGCATATAGTCCTTCATAGTATTCTTGCATAATCCTTTGTATTTCTGTGGTGTCTGTGATAACTTCCCATTTTTCATTCCTGATTTTGTTAATTAGTGTCTTCTCTCTTTTTATCTTAGTGAGTCTAGCCAAGGGTTTGTCAATTTTGTTAATCTTTTCAAAGAACCAGCTCTTTTTTTTTTTTTTTTTTTTTTTTCAATTTGAAAACAGTCGCTGTTTATTTTATTAACTGACCAGATTACAAAAATACCCATGGTAGACACCTCAGTTCATCCTCCTAATCAGCCTGTTGATCTGGTCTTCCCTGTTGCCAGCATCTCCCCCTTCTACGAAGTGGGTGGTCTTTTTCTTCATGCCACCTCGTGGAGAGGACAATTTGAAGGGCCAGAGGAAGTTGTTTGCTTCTTTGAAGCGTTTTCCAACAGTGTAGATCTCATGAATCAGATCCTCCATGCAGATGATGCCATATTTACCAAGAGACCGAGCAATCAATGTGTTATCTGTCAGGGCAATTCGCTGTTTGTTGATTTTGCCATAACCACGCTTGTAGATCAATTCATTTACGGACTTCAGGTTTGGGTACCCCCATGCGATGTATGGCTCCACGATCCTCAGCATGTTAATGGAAGCCTTGTTGAGCTTGACAAAGGTGCCATTGAAGATCTGGCGAAGGCGAAGCAGCTGCAACACCTTCCGGACCTTTGGGCTCACGCCGTTGATGCCTCTGATCCTGATGACAAATGCCAGCTTGGGCTCCGCAGGCACGTAGAAGTTGCCGGCTTTCCTTGCCATCCTCGCCATGCGAATCTCCGTCCGGTACATCTGCCTGTATTCTTTGTGGTAGTGCTTGGCTTTTTCATAGATGAGCTTCCTCCTCGCCTTTCGAAGCATCTTTTCGGCGAACTTCTTTCTCAGGCGCTTGATCTTCAGCTCCGCGAAATTCCTGCGCTTCTTCTTGAGGGTTTCGGGCACGGCGGGGACCTTCTTCTTCTTCTCCGGTGCAGCCTCCATGGTTCCGGCCGGGAAAGCTAAGAGGCAAGAACCAGCTCTTTGTCACATTAATTTTTCTATTGCCTTTTTTTCTCTATTTCATTTAGTTCTGCTCTGATTTTTTAAATTTCCTTTTTTCTGCTGACCTTGGGTTTCACTTGTTCTTCTTTTTCTAGTTCTTTAAGGTGTAACATGAGGTTATTTATTTGGGATTTTTCTTGTTTCTTGAGATAGGCCTGTAATGATATAAATTTCCCTCTTAAAACTGCTTTCACTGCATCTCCAAAATTTTGGTAGGATGTATTTTCATTGTCATTTGTTTCTATGTATCTTCTGATCTCTCCTCTAATTTCTTCTTTGATCCGGTCGTTCTTAAAATTATGTTGTTTAATTTCCATATGTTTGTGTTTTTTCCTGCTTTCTTTTTGTAGTTGATATCCAATTTCAAAGCCTTGTGATCAAAGACTAAGCTTGGTATCATTTCAATCTTCTTAAATTTGATGAGGCTGCTTTTATGTCCCAATATATGGTCTATCCTTGAGAATGTTCTATGGACACTAGAAAAAAATGTACAGTCTGATGTTTTAGGATGAAGTGCTCTGTATAAGTCAATTATGTCCATTTCATCTAATGTGTCGTTTAGGGCTGCTATTTCATTATTTATTTTCTGTTTTGATGATCTATCCATAGCTGTCAGTGATATATCTAAGTCCCCTAGTATAATTGTGTTTTGGTCAATTTCTTCCTTTAGTTCTGTTAGCAGTTGCTTGGTATATTTTGGTTCTCCCTGATTGGGGGCATAAATATTGATGACTGTTATGTCTTCTTGTTGTATAGTACCCTTTACCATTATGAAATATCCATCTTTGTCTCTTGTTACCTTTTTCACACTGAAGTCTGTTTCACCTGATATCATTATGGCTACACCTGATTTTCTCTGGATGTCAATTTCCACCCTTTCACTTTGAGTCAATTTCCACCCTTTCACTTTGAGTCTATGCTTGTCCTTGTAGCTGAGATGTGTCTTGGGGACAGCATATGGTTGGGTTTAGTTTTTTGATCCACTCTTGTACTCTGTGCCTTTTTATAGGTGAGTTCAGTCCATTTACATTTAGGGTGACTATTGATATGTGAGGATTTCCTGTCATTCTATCTTTAGTTTTCTGGCAAGGTTGTGTCTCCATTGTTTCTTTGCCTTTTTGTTGTTGTCTATTATTTCTATGTGGTGGTATTCTATGATGTTCCCCTCTGTTTCTTCTTTTATTACAGTATATATTTCAGTTTTTTTTTTTGAGTGGTTACCCTTAAGTTTATGTAAAAGAAAGTTTGATATTTAGAGTATTCCATTTTTTTCAGCACACTTACTTTCTCCATTCCCATATTCCGGTTCAGGCCTTTACTGTCCCCCTTTTTATGTTGCCACAAATTGTCCCTGTTGATGGTGGTCGAATAGCCTCTTTTAGTATTTCTTGTAGTGCAGGTCGTGTATTAGAAAATTCCCTCAGCTTCTGTATATCTGGAGAGGTCTTTATTCCTCCTTCATATCTAACGGATATCTTTGCTGGATATATTATTCTTGGCTCTTAATTTCTCTCTTTCAATAGTTTGAATATTTGGTTCCACTCCCTTTTGGCTTGTAGAGTTTCTGCTGAAAAATCTGATGATAACCTAATGGGCTTTCCTTTGTAGGTTACCGTCTTCTTTTCCCTGGCTGCCTTGAGAATTCTTTCTTTGTCATTGATTTTAGACAACTTCAATACAATGTGCCTTGGAGAAGGCCTGTTGAAATTGAGGTAATTAGGTGTTCTATTTGCTTCTTGGATTCGAGGATCCAGTTCTGTCCACTAGGTTGGGAAGTTCTCATCAACAATTTGTTTGAATATATTCTCTGTTCCCTTCTCTCTTTCTTCTCTTTCTGGTATGCCCATTATTCTTATATTGGTCTTTCTGAAGGAGTCAGAAAGTTCTTGTAGAGTTCTTTCATTTCTTTTAAGTCTCAAGTCTTTTTCTTCTTCCATCCATGTAATTTCCAGGTTTCTATCTTCGATGTCACTGATTCTTTCCTCCATCTGGTCAACTCTACTACCTAAGCTGGCTGTTTCATTCTTCATTTCTTTATTGAGTTCTTAATCTCCAGAGATTCTATTTGTTTTTTTTTTTTTTTTAATTTCAATCTCTTTCGTAAAATGCTCATGGTGTTCTTTGATTGTGTTTCTGAGTTCATTATACTGCCTTTCTGTGTTTTCTTGCATCTCGTTGAGTTTTTTCAGAACTGCAATCTTGAATTCTCTGTTATTTAAGTCACATGTTTCCATGTCTTTAAGTTCCTTTTTTGGAGACTTTTTACTTTCTTTCTGAGCTATCTTGTTGTCTTGGTTATTCATGGCAATTACTGATTTATTATTTGTCTTCCTACACATCAACAGGGTGGCTTCTGCAACAGGTTGATAGGAAGAGGTCTTTCTTTTGTTTTCCAGTACTTGTTGATAGAATGTTTTATTTTCTCTCCGACTGCAGCCTTTTTTTCTCTCTCACACGGTAGTGCTATGTTTTCTCTGCACTATTCCAGCTTCTCACACAATGTGGGGATTCCCTGGGAGAAGGGTTTCTCCTCTGTTAACAGTTCGCCTGGGTGATAGGGTGCCATGTCCCTGTGGGGATGCGGAGAGCTTTTGAAGTTCCAAAGCTCTTTCTGCACCAGATTCAGAGGCCGTTTGTTTCAGCAGTTTGTTTACTCCTGCAGGCATCCACACAGATAGATGGGGCCAGGGGCAGGGTGAGTTGTGAGAGGTGGCCCAGAGCAATGGCAGCGACCACCACCATAGCCAGTCCTGCTTCCACAGCTCCCTCCCTTTTCCCGGAACTAGTTGGACTGCAAATCTGTGTCTGCAGTCCACAGTTCTCAGAACAGCAAATATTCTGTTCTTTTGATCTGACAGTGCTGCTGTTCCACTTCTAGCACCGGGCAGGTGGGGACGGGGTGAGCTCTGGGAGGGTAGGGACGGGGCGGCTAGTCTCAGTGCCTAAGGCTTCCGTTCTCTGCTTGGCAGTGAGGGCTTAAACCACCGTTTTCAGCCTTCTTCCCTCAGTCCTTTCTCCGAGGTCTCTGCCGTGAGCGTTGGGTTCAGCCGTGTTATATGCTGCCCCCTCAGCCCTGTGGGCCGTAAGCGGAGCCCTAGCAGTCCGAGTCCTTCCCTCTCCTGCAGCTGCAGTAGTTCTGGGATGCATTGAGCTCGGAGCACTGAGTGAGGTCTGCGTCCTGTGCCTGCGTGGCTCCATCTCCGCACTTCTACCTTCCTTCCTCCCCCGCTCGTGCGATTTTCCCACCTTTAGGTGAATTCAGTAGTGGGCCGCTTCGTCTTGCCTGTCTGCTGTGTAGGGAGTCCTTTGTGGAATTATTGTGCGATTAGTTATAAATTCCAGGGGAGCTTTACAGAGGGTCACGTCATGCTGCCATTTTGATCCTTCTTTAATTATTTTAACTTTGAAATATTTAATGACAAAAAGATCAATACTTTACTCATTATTCCTTTGCAAATCGCATTGTCTAATTTTGTTTATTTTTCTGAATACCCTTTATATTAAATGTAAAATTTCAGCAAAGGACAAATGTCATTTTGATTGGCTTTCCATTATGTTTATAAATTAGAGGAAAATCGAGAAATGTATAAGAGATGGTCTTTTCTTTTAGAATAAGGAATGTTTCCATTCAAGTTTAATTTGTTTATAAAGAACTGTAGTTTCTTTATATAACTTTTATACATTTAGCTTTAGTTAAACATTAGATATTTTTTGGTTATTTTGAATGAATTTTTCCCCCCATTATATTTCCAGAATGGATATTGCTGTGGTGAAACTGTGCTGTCACTTGTTACATTACAAATTCTTATTTCAGAGAGAATTTTCATTGTTTTTCATACAGCAAACATATGCCTCCTTGATAAATTGTCACAAAGCCTCCACTCTTCTAATAGTTAAACCTCTTTTCTAAAACCATAATTTGACTTGTTTTCTCAGTTTCAAAGTTTTAATATTTTAAAAACTATGTAGTTAAGGTTGATAAGTAAAATAAGAATACAAAAACACCCAGCAATAATCCCATTACCCAGATAGTACTACTAATACCAAGATGATGTCCTTTCACACATTTACAAAACCGTGACCATATTGTATATAGTGTTTTACAGCCTGGATTTTTAACTTGATGATACAGCATGAAGATTTCCCCCAACTTATTAAATTAGCCTTTTGCAACTCATTAGTTCAGTAAATATTTCTTGATTACTTACTATGTGTCAGAAACTGTGTTTGGTGCTAGGAATACAATGGTAAACAAGATAGATATGGTTCCTGCCCTAAGGAGCTTACAATATAGTGGACATAACAGACCTCAAACAAACAAGAAATAGAATAGGTAACACAGAGCACTCACCAAAAACTAGGCACCGTTCTGTAAGCTTATGAGTACTAACTCACTTAGTACTTAAAACAACCCTATAAGGTAGGTACTGTTTTTAAAACCATTTTACAAATGAGTAAACTAATGAAGTAGGAATATTTTTCTGTGAGTCCACAAATGATGTAAATGATGTTGGATCTGCAGGCAGTTTCTGGGTGTGGGCCAGGATGGTGTCTCGTGAAGCCGAAGAATGGACACACGAACCAGAGAGAGGCAAAGAGTTGTAAAGGAAGATAGTTTATTAGAGGCAGGGGAAGAGGTTGCAGCTCCTGAGTAGGAGGGGGTCCTGAATGGGGGTGCCCAGTGACTGAGACAAAAGCTCTTACTTTTATACCTTCCTTTGCCTGTTTGGGAAAGGGGACTGGCACCTTCTAGTGGAATTCATCTATCAGGTTTGTCCTGTTTGCCCATCCTGAAGGGATTAACAAAATAACCCATTCCTATCTATCAGATCTGCTCCTTTGTCTGGCCAAAAGGGATTTGATACACTTTATTAACCTTAAGGAACGTTCTTATGTCTTTGTCCTGGAGTAAAGGAGACATTCCAGAACCTGGAGTTTCAGGATATGGCTTTTTTTTGTTTATTCCACCAAGGACCTCCCTGTCTACCTAGCAACATAGTAACTAACCCGTCTCACTAAGGCATAGGAATGTTAAGTGTCTAGTCTTAGGCAATTCCTCTGGTATGGTAGCTCCAACTCCGTTTTATAATGGCAAAAGCACAGTTAGTAATGGTGGAATGAGAACTGGAATTTGAACCAGTGTTTCTAGAGGTCACACTCAATCTCTATTTGATATTACTTTCTATTACATTAAAAATATTGAATTAAGGGGCTGCGGCCTGTTGGCTCAGTTGATTAGAGTGCAGTGTTCATAACACCAAGGTTGCCGGTTCGATTCCCACATGGGCCAGTAAGCTGTACCCTCCACAACTAGGTTGAAAACAACGACTTGACTTGGAGCTGATGGGTCCTGGATAAACACATTGTTCCCCAAGAAAATAAAATATTGAATTAAAATACATTTCATACAGGAAATAAGGTAATTTGCTAGTGTATATAAGGGGAGCAAGGACATATTTGTAGAGGGGTGGTCAGAGTGTATCTCTCTGGAGGGAGTATTTATGCCAAAACTCAAAGAGTAACAGGAAGCCAAACACTCAAAGAGCTAGGGGAAAAATGTTTTAAACAGATGGGGAAGTATGAAAAAGGAACTCAAGTTTGGATAGAGTTTGCTACATTGGAAGAAAAAGAGAAAAAGGAAAGAAGGCTAGTGTGTTGTGGGGGAGGAAAAATAATTGCTCTCCTACCCTTCTGAATTCTTCTGGCTGGACTAATAAATTAACACAAGGCACACTAACAGGAGAAAATGACCAAGTTTATTACATATGTATGTATGAGGGGACCCAAGCATATATTGGGCAGTTGGGGCTTATATGTCATTTTGGACTCCTTAGAGGGAGGCAGGGGTCTAGGATTTCAAAGAGAATGGAGGCAATTCACAGGTAGATGAAATGAGAAACTGCAAACACACGGTAAACAAATTCTTGCTGGGCCGCCCAAAAAATGGGACACAGAGGGGAGTCTGACAGACTTTGCTTGATTCCTCTCTATCTGCTTCACATAGTTTATATTATGCTAAATTGATAGGTACCTTCCTTTAAGCAGGTTTTTTCTGTCCTAATTCCTTTAGGTAGTTCAAGATTCTTTCTGAATCTTTTGCTTCTTAAAAGTAACCAGCTTAAAATAATCAATATACTAAAAAAGCATATTTTGGTGTAGCAAACTCTATTTCTCCTTAGTGTCCAGAGTGCAGAGAGAATGACAGGAAGAGTACTTCAAAGTGAAGTGGGAGATACAGGTGAGTGCAAGATTGGGGCCCTCAATGGATTTGACTCTCATTTTATGTGGAGCATGAATGAGAGGGTGACAAGGGTGGAAGCCAAGTCCAGTAAGAAGACATCTGCAGTCATTCTAGTGAAAGATGGTGTTGCCTTTAAACTAGAGTTCTCCACAGGGCATATGGCACGAAGTGGACAACCAAAAATATATTTTGGAGATAGAATTTGTAATACTTTCTGATAAGATTGAATGTGCAAGACTAAGGGGAGGGAGACTTGAGGACTCATTTATTTATTCAGCTAATATTAATTGAACTCCCTCATAGGCCAGCTCCTGTGCTAGGTGCTGGCGATAGGAGGTGTTCTAGTCACAAAGCTTTCCCTTCACAGAATCAACAGAGAGCAGGGACAGGCACCAAGTAATACAATTTCAAGCAAAGGGAGAAGCTGAGAAGAAAGTAAGGAGGGTAAGGAGATAGAGATCCACAGATGGACTCTTTTTGGGTGGTAATCAGAAAGAACATCACTGAAGAGAGCATTTAAGCAAAGGTTATGAACAAAAAGAGCTAAGTGAACATCAGGAGCAAGAGTTCCCAGACATAAGGGGCATCAGTGAAAAAGCTGGCAGGATCTTGGTGTGATCCAGGAACACAGGAAATCTGCTGTGACTGGAGCAGAAACTCAGGAGACGGAGTCAGTGAGGCAGCCAGGGGCCAAATTATTAGGGCATTTTGGTCTTGGTAGGCATTTAGATTTGATTCAAGTACAATAGGAAAATTTTTGGTGGTTTTAGGTAAAGAGGTGAGGTTAATTGATTACATTTTTAAAAGATCTCATTCACTATTTGTAGTATGTGCCTTGACAGATGTTTTTTCTTTATTTGTAATACAAGTGGCTGACTTAAGCACTTAAGCTTTGATTTCCCAGACATCCACTTCAAAGACCGCTATCTCCAAAAAGAATGAAAAACAAACAAAACAAAACAAACCACTACATAGCCAGCCACAGGACTAGATAAAGAGCCAGGATGATCCCCTCCCCTCTGATTTTTCCCTTGTTTTAGAGATCAGGGCTCATTTTCGTAACTGACCATTTGGGCAGCTTGTTTTTTCTCTTCTTGAAATATAAATTCCTGCTCTTTTGTTTTAAATCCACCAATTAAGAGTGACTCTATGAAATGCTAGGCCCTTACTATTGACCCCCCAAAAAAGTAGAACCCCAAGTCTGCGATCTCTCTCCCTCTCTCTCTCTCTCTCTTTCTCTCTCTCTCTCTCTCTCTCTCTCTCTCTCTCTCCCTCTCTGTCTCTTTCTCCTCCTCCCCCGCAACTTCACTGTGTGGCCCCAAATGTGCTGTGTAACTTCCAGGAGTTGTAAGTAATAAGTCCCGTCTTTTTCAAAGCTTCCTGATGGTTATTGCTGAGGGTGTCTTGCGATCATGAGAACCACGTGGCCAGTCCAGCTGCGAATCATATGTTGGTTATCAATAAGCTGAGATCGGCACAAAACTGTAGAATATAGCAACTCTAATGGGCGAAAAAGGAAGCAGAAAAATCAGTTAGCAGGCTATGGCAGCATTGAAAGGATCGAGGTGATCAGATTCGTGATATATTTTGAAGAAAAAGTCCATAATGCTTGCTGATAAATTAGAATTGTAAAGAGAGGAATCAAGAGTGATTCCTGTATTTGGGGCCTGAACAACTGGTTGAATGATAATCTTATTAGAAAGGAGAAAGGGACTGGAGGGAATGGCAAGTTTGAGATTCTATTTTGACATGGTCTTGGTGGTAAACATAACTGGGATCCAGAAAACTATTGGAGAAACAGGTTTGTGAAGAGGTGAGTTCATTTACTGTTGTGTATTATTCTGTTTACCATGACAGCAAAGGATTCTAATAGATGCTTACTCCATATTCATGAATAAAGTAACCTAAAAATAAAAGGCCAAAGTGAGAGGCAACAAGCATTTCTTTGACATCAGAAAGTATTGCGATTCTGGGAAGCACTGATTCAGGCAGAAATCCAAATATGTTCCCATTAGGAGGTGAAGACAAGTGATAGTTATGAGAAAGGAAAGGGGAATAATTACATGAATAGAGGGATTCCTATTGGTGTTAAAAAAGAAGGAATGTATTTCTACTGGTGCAACTAAGCAAGTTACTGTTTAGCTATGCACCGTGGTGCTAATTCTAAAGAATGTCTTTCATTTTCAGTCCTGTATTCAGCATGTCTGCTTTCCTATTAGTTTTGAAAACAGTTGTTTGAAATATAATGTTGCTTTGGCCCAGTCCAAAAGTTATTTTGCCCAGTTTAAACATTCCAAAGATTTGAGGAGTAAGTTGCACAAGGCAATTCCTCTGGGATGGCAGCTCTAACTCCTTTTTATAATTGCAAAAGCCTAAAACGGGGTGATCTTCACAGTAAAAAAAACCCACATAATTGCTGCAGGGATTATAGGCTTTACCCTACGGCCTTGAGTGGTCAAAACACTGTGTGGAGTGGTCCCTGCCTGAGAGAGATTCCCTGTTTTCAGTTTTTACAGCTGAAATATGTCCCCTTCTATGTAACAAAACTCCTCTTCGAATATACTTTAAATCTAATCATTGTTAAATCATAAAGACTAAAGTCAAACTGTTACTTTCTTATAATTTCTCTTGTCTCAGCTCTAATCCTCTGAGAATTGAAATTATAGTTTATCTCTTTGAGAGCAACTGAGAGTTTACAAGTTCTTGGGAAACATGATGCTGTCTTTCTTAGAACCATGTAGATGGGTTACTCAGCCTCATGGGCCTCAGAGATATAAGCTGCCTACAAGACCCCAGTGAGGCTGGATAAATGAATTATACACATCTTCATTCTGTTCATGTAGAAATGGGAACCTGTAGTCTTGAGTAGGCCATGGTTAGTAGACAGTAATTTAGTGGAAGACAGGTGACTAGAATCAGCACTTAGAATAGCAAGATAGTTTTATGGCTGCCTTTTCTACTCAGCTATCGTCATTGATCAAACTCAGGTAGTTTGGTTTTTAACAGTGAAATAGGCTGGTGCAAAGCATGTTTCTAGATAGGAATGTTAAACTCATTTTCTATTGCTGTTTAACTCAAATCATAAAGAGAGCCAACCTCAAACAGGTGGTGGAGACCTCTGCCCTTCCCCCATTCAGATCTCAACTGTGACCTCATCGCTGACATCATATCCCTAAGGCTGACCCTGGAGAACAGCAGCTGTCACCCCTGTGGGAGCCAGGTGGCTGCAGGGCTACACTGGGAGGTGGCGTCCATAGTATGTGGATGAGAGGACGTCACTGGACACTTATCGGTCCCTGGCCTCAGGTGTGCTCAGTGCTACATCTAGGCTTCTGTAGGTCCTCAGGTGACCCTGCATCTGCTCTTGAGGAAATATGGCACAAGCTAGGGAAGAAGCAGGGGACAGCCACCTGGTGTCTGGTTGTGAGCCATCATCCCATGTCATCAGAGTGTCTGTCAAGACCCCACAAGACTGCCAGGAATTTATGCTGGCAGAAAATAGCAGCATCCGCCACTTTAAGAAACAGATCTCCAAACGTTTCCACTGTCACATTGACCGACTAGTGCTCATCTTCACTGGAAAGATCCTCCGGGATCAAGACATACTGAGCCAACGAGGCATCCTTGATGGAACTACGGTCCACTTGGTGGTGAGGACCCCTTTGAAAGGAACTCTGCCCAGTCCCGGAAGTCTGCCAGACCCCACAGGCCACTGCACCCATCGTTCTGAACCCTCTACCTCAGAGAGTGCTGGGATACTAGCTAGGCTAGGCCGGCTTGTCCGGAGCTCACCTGATCTGGCTGACTTCCTTGGCCAACTGGCTCAACTCCTAATGGCTGTGCCCCAGCCTGTGGTGTCATTCTTGGAAGAACCTCTGGTTCAAGGCCTGGCAAATGAGAAACCAGCCAATACCAGTCATGTTCCTGAATTCTCAAGGCCAGCACAGAAACCCGAGCCAGCCTTTAAGGCTCTGGAAACCTTGCAGAACCCAGCCCAGCAACAGGAGCTCCTGCAAGCAGACAAGCGGGGTCTAGAGGCTTTGAAGGCAGTGCCAGGTTGTGATAATGCTATGCGTCCAGTCTGCTCTGATATCCAGCAGTTCATGCTCTTCACTCTGTCCCCACTGGTTGCTTCCAAAGGCAATAACCCATGTTTAGAGCTTTGCAGAGGTGAGGCCAATGCTCACAGCAGTACTGACACCACTGCTGCCATCCCCAAGGTCTCTGCCCCTGCCAGGCCATTGGCACAGGAGGTCAGTGCAGGAGCAGTTACCCAGGCCAGGGGCATGGCCTCAGATGAGGCCAATTCAGAGTGCAGGACCAGTATGCTGGATAGTTCCTCCCAGGATGGCCAGCAGTCCATAAAGAAAGCTACTCTAATCAGTCAGCTGGGACCCTCACCCTCTACCTTACGTAGATCCTTGCATGTCCTCCAACAAAATCCAGCTCTGTTACACCAGCTGGCCACTGGCAGCCCCCTGCGACATCATATACCACTACTTCCCATCCTCACCAACCCACGAGCACTGCAGGCATTGATACAGATAGAAAAGGGCCTGCAGGTACTGTCCAGGGAAGTGCCTGGACTGGGGCCTTGTCTGTGGGGCTCAGGTAGACCACATAGGACGACAGGAGCCCATGAAACTAGGGGTGGAGGACATGGTCATAGAGCAGACCTCGAGCAACCCACATTGGCTGTTCTTCAGTTCCTCCATGCACTGGCCAATGCCTGCTCCCAGTCTACCCAATCTTCACTGTCCTCACCCCCGCTCACTGAAGGCCATTACCAGCAGGAACTGGAGCATCTGAAGGCCATGGGCTTCGCTAATCATGATGCTAACCTGCAGGCTCTGATAGCCACAGGTGGAGACATCCACGCTGCCACGGAGAGGCTACTGGGGGAACCAGAGGCCTAGGTCCCTCCAGCTGATGCCTTCAATGCACCACCCCATGCAGAGGGAGGAAAACAAAGGGGAAGGGGGATGGCAGGCGTAGTACCTTATTTTGGGAATTCCTCCTACTCAGATCATATGCACAATGGAATAGCCCTCCTCCAATACCCAAGCCTGCTCTACATTAAAAAGATTGCTTGCATCTCGTGTAATGTCGATTTGAGGGTAGGTGGGCAAAGAGAATGTTTTATGGGAGGAGAGATTGATCATGTTAAATGGTCTTGGATTTGAGTTTCATCTCATATCTTCAATCTCAAAGTGTTTTCCAAATTTGAACATGAGGTAGAAAATCCTGAGTATTTTTACTCCTGTTTAATTGGCAACCCAGTTCCCCACCAACATTACCATCATCACGATGAGCCACCTCTATTCCAACTCCAGAGTGAAGGAATCCTGACTTTTCTACCCCAGGAAGCCATGACTTTCTTTATGGCCTCTGGAAGCCACCCACTCTGACCATGTTTCTCTGTCTTTTGATCCAGTCTCTTGTTATTGCAGAAAAGATGCTTAACTTTCCTCTCAGCTAGGGTTCTTTCTTTGATAATTGCCTGTGTTAAGACCCTGCTCTTCTGAGGTCCCCCACCACTACTTCTGAAGCTCCATCCTCTCCTCCTACACAGACTTCTTCCCGTTTGCTGCAAAATGCTTGAGTCTGCTGCCCTATTGATTACTGAACTTTATCTCTCTTTTTTGTATCTGAATTTCTTGAAAGTGTCTGCCCTTCCAGTGATTATGTTTCACCATGATCTACAGAGACTTATCCCCAATACAGTGCAGAAGCTTTCTCTAAACTGTTTCTCACTCCTCATTTTCCCAAATTTTTCTATGGAAATTCATATACTGACTTTTCTTTAAGCTGCTTCATTTAGCCTATTTTTAAAAATCCAATTGTCTTGTAGGGTGGTGTTTCCTGAGAGTATATTACTCCAATTTTTTCTTTCTTTATCCTTCAAAGAGTTTCGTTGTTTTCTTGGTTCTGTTCTTACTTCTTTGTACCTGGTTTCAAAATCTGAGTCTACTTATACTTTCCACAGCTTAGTACTCTTCCCTTTGGGTCCCAGAGGATCTTCTGGCTCAGCATGCCCCAACATAGCTTAGTATCTTTCCTCTGACCCCCATTTCTACTCTAAGTTCTGTGTTCCCTTTGTCTTTAGTGAAAGCCATCAATGCTTTCCCAATCTACCCATTCTCTTCTGTAAACCTCTGCTCAATCAGTGAGGTGACTCATAGTGTAGGCATATGGAGCATCCCCCTTCTGGTTTGTAACTCTCCCAAGGTCAAACAGTTTGTGATTGACAGAGATGAAGAAACCCCAGCTCTTTGATTCCCAGGTTTGTGCTTTTAGCTTTACACTGCCACACAGCCAGAATCAATCAGTTTCCATGAAATTGTTACCAAACAAAGGGTATGAGGTGAAGCCCATCACACACAGAGAAGCCAAAGGAGGAGGGAACAGGTTTTCACAGATTTATTCCTCAGGCAGCCAAAGGAGTAGACACAAGACAAGGCTCAGATCAGTCTGCCCTGGACAAAAGCTTGGAGTAAATTTAAAGGATGAGGTTTGGAAGGGCTATACATATTTATTAATTCTAATTCAAGAGCTGGGATTGGATAGCCTTGGAACTAAGTTATCTAAGGTAAGGAATGTGGAGAGGGCAAGAGAGAACAAAAAAAATTCCAGTCTGGTGGAGTTTGATTAATCAGGTCTTTGTCCAAATTTGGTCCTTGCGCTGGATCTTCCTTACTGATGAACCCCTAGCTTCCTAATGGTCTCCTGTTGGTAAAAGTAGCATCTCTGCTAGTAGAGTTCTGTGACTCTTGGTTCCACTGTGCTCTTGAGGTCAGCTCAGGGTCATTTAGCTGCTCACTGCACCTGCCTAAGTCTCTGGAACCAGTCTGATCTGGGTTAGTCTGGTGGTCTCCATATTGCTGTGAGGAGGCCTATTGTTATCTTCTGAAAAACACTAAAAATACTAGAGGAAAGAAAGAAAAAGTAAAATAATAATAATTTTAAAAATGGCTATCAGGGTCTGGTTTCAATGCCAGAGCCCAATTTCAAAGTCAGTGAGTAAAAAGTATGTCCTGTGCTGCCCTGACACAGAGACAGGACAAATACATTTTCCAACCTTTTAGGAGTTTAGAATCTCATTTAGAGAGGAACAGCTCAGAGAATAATCTAAGTCACCGTGAAGAAATTACCTACGCCTACTTATTATAGGCACAAATCGAATGTCTTCCTGCTTGTTGCTCGTGTTGTTAGGATATCAAAATCAAAGTGGCAATCAGGAGACAGTGAGGGGCAGTAGGGAGAGTTTCTTCAGGGTTCAGAGGAAAGAATTTGTGTGTTTTTTTTTTAAATCCTACATATACAAGAAAGTGTGTGTGTGTGTGTGCGTGCTTTATAAGAGAAATAGACAGACTTGGGAGTAGTAGGATGGGACAATTCTAGGTCTGTGATAGGTCTATGAAGATGGGCTATGATATTGGGGAAAACTTGGCAGGATGGCTCCTCAGGGCCTCCCCAGGGCTGAATCACTTAAAATCCAGATCAAAGGGTCTCAGCACAAATTAAAAGTTAGACTCAGGGCAAGAAGAAGCAAGGATATCCAATAGGGCAGGATTCCATGGTTAGGCTCATTGTAAATGATTCTCTGAAATTGGTCAATTGCACTGATTCATATGCCAAAGCGTGGCACACCTCAAATTCTTCTATAAGAAGGGTTGCTTAAGGCTTTAGCAGGGCCAGGCTCACAGAGCAGGCTGAGTCATCTGCACATGCTGGATGGTTTGTGACTTCTGTGTATCCTCAAAAGTTTAACTTTTTCGTGTGCACTTAAGAATGGATGATACGGAACACTGTTGTGATCAGGGAATTATCACCTTGGGAAATCTTGCTTTCTTCCATTAACCACTAACTTCACTTTACTTCAGCGTTGAGTTAAAACTGAAGATTCTTAACACACACACGGAACCAAAGACACTTTCAGAGGCGGTAGATATCCTTGGCTGTGGTGATGGTCATCACAGGAGTATACATATGTTCAAACGCATCACATTGTATACACTGAACATGCACAGTGTTTGTATATCAATTTTACACCAATAAAGATGTTAAAAAACTGATTGAGATTGATCCATCACTGTTTCAATACAAATTAATTCATAAAACTTTTGAGAGCTGCACATATATTTTGACCCTGGTCTGGCTTTTGAGGCCTCTAGGAATTGAATCAGACGTGACTGGCCCTGGCCCATGACAGCTCCCTGAATGTGAACTTGCCTCTACAGCTAGACTTGGAGTTCTCCATGGCCAGAACGGACACTTCTCCTTTTGTCTCACCCATGGACTTGGTGATACTCTTTCCTCTAATTGTACTCCTCAGTAGAAAAGCTCCCTTCCCTCTATCCTTGTCCTTGTGAATATGCCTTCGTCTGATCAGCCCAGTGTAATATAAACAAAAATCAAATTATTAAGGACCTACTGTGGGCCAGACATTATGCTTGACAACACATTGTCATTACTCATCACAACAGCACATGAAGATATCATTCATTAGTTTATTAATTCAACAAAGAATATGACATATACCTACATGGTCCATAGCCATTTTTTCCATAATATTTAATAAGTGCTTATTAACTATATGTAGGAAACACATGAGACTCCTGCAGTGATGAAGTTTTAGAATGCTAATGAATAAATTGATCAAGAAGTAAATACATAAATAATACAGATTATTTTCAGTCATGAAAATATAATAAAACATTGCATACTTTTATAAATTTAAGGATTGTTAACCAAATACTATCAACTTCCACCAATTTTTATTGAGTGCTTGATTTACGTCCTGCACAATAATAAACACTTTACTAAAATTGGGGTTCATTAAGTGGCATGACCTAATTTATACAACTACTAGTACATAAGGAAGTCAAGATTTAAGCCTAATGTTATTTGGATCCAGATATCACATTTCTTTCCATTATAAAATACTGGGTAATATGTGAGATATTGTCCATATAAATGCATAACCTTAAGCCTCTCTGAATCACAGGCTCTTAATTGAAAATGCAGATAATAACAAGCATATTTTTGAGTAATTGGAAGGAGTGTTTGTGGACTTATTTGTGTATTTTATTTTATTTCAATTTTTTGTTTTTCAGTTAAAGTTGACAATATTATTTTATATTAGTTTCAGGTGTACAGGATAGTGGTTAGACATTTATATAAGTTATGAAGTGATCCCCTCAGTTAGTCTAGCACCTACCTGGCTCTATACATAGTTATTACAATATTATTGACTATGTTCCCTATGTTATACTTTATATCCCCGTGACAACTTTGTTTATTTGTGTATTTTAGAATTGAAGTTATTAAGACAATGAAAGAGAATTTTAAAAGGCACTTGGACAATGAGCAGGCTTCCCTGAATCCTTAATAAAGAATTACTTTATTGCTAAAAAGAAAGATTTCAACATGGAAGGCAAAAGAAGTAGAGAAAATAAAGTTTTAGTGAGCACTATTTATATTCCAAGCACTGTCTAAATATTTTAGAGTTGTTATATAACATAGTTACCATGATAACCCTATGAAATGATATAATACAAAACAGTTCTAAAGAGATTATAACTTGGCTAATAATATTTAGAGAGCTTACATAGCTTTCTCTTATTTATTTGTTGAGCATGTTACATGTTAGGTGCTGTCTTAAATATTTTCCATTCATTAATTTATTTATTCCTCATCACAACGTTAAGAGATAGATATCATTATCCTCCATTTAACAGTTTGCCAAACTGAGGCATAGAAAGATTTATTGACATGCTCAATGCCACAAAACTAGTAAGCAGAGGAACCAGGATTCAAATCCAGGCACTCTGGCTTTAGAACTTGTTTGCTTAATCACTACTCAAAGTATTAGAACTCAGATTCAATTTAATTAAAATGTTTTTTCTCTTTTCTATTTAGACTCACAGTAGAATATCCCCACCATGAAACCAAACTCCTTTCAACAACAAGAACTGACTTACTCTTTAGTAATTTTGAGACAAAATTAGAAATATTATCACCTGTCTGGACTATTCAGAGTTGCTCAAGAGCGTCAGGAATAAGATATTTCAATGTAATTATTGATATCTCCAATTTATCTGGACTTTCCTTTTCTTTCCAGAGCTTTATCCCATGTAAACACATTCCTCTCTTGTTAGAGGTCTTCAACCATGTACATGTATTTATTCTCATAATTCAACATTTATTCTCATAATTCTGCTCAGCATTCATATTGAAATCTATCTCAAATGAAGTAGTCTTAGAAGTCGAGCCCGAATCTCCTTGGTCCTAGCCCCATAGATGATTGGGTTGAGCACAGGAGGCACCAGAACATAGAGATTAGCCAGAAAGATGTGCACATGCTTGGGGACTTGGTGTTGGCCAAAACGGTGGGTGAGGAAAGAGAAGAAGGCAGGAATGTAGAAGACCAGGATGACCGCAAGGTGGGAGCCACAGGTACTCAGAGCTTTGTGTTGGGCATCGCCAGATGGAAGACGAAAGACAGCATGGAGGATAAAGCCATAGGAGATAGCAATGAGAATAGAGTCCAGACCCATGGCCAACAGGGCCACAGTTAGCCCATAGACAATATTGACAGTGATGTTAGCACAGGCCAGTCGAGCAATGCCCATATGCTCACAGTATGTGTGTGCCATGACATGGTGCTGACAGTAGGGCAGTCGCCTCAACAAGAAGATGAAGGGGGAGACAATGGCCATACTACGGAATATCCCAATAAGGCCAATTCTGCCTATGATGGTATGGTTGAGAATGACTGTGTATCTCAGTGGCTTACAGATAGCCACGTATCGATCAAAGGCCATGGCAAGAAGAACCGAGGACTCCAGAGCATAGATGGAATGGACACAAAACATCTGGGCCAGGCATCCACTGAAGGAAATCTCACCAGCACGGAGCCACAAAATGGCCAGCATTTTGGGCACAGTGGTGGAGCTGAGAGCCAGGTCAGTGAGTGAGAGCAGGCAAAGGAAGAGGTACATGGGTGCACGAAGTGCATTGTCCATGGCAATGACCAGGATGAGGGCAGCATTCCCAGCCAGTGCTACCACATACATGGTACAAAAGGGGATGGCAATCCAGATGTGGGCCCACTCCAGCCCTGGGATCCCTGTCAGGAAGAGAGTGACTGGGAGACCGTCATCACTAATGTTGGAAGCTGACATTCTTCCTGGCAAATAAAGGGCTCTATCCAAAGGGTGATGGTACATCTGTCCTGTAAAATCAGGTATTTTGTTCATTTATATAAAATGATTACATATCTGTGAATCATCTATTTTAGACTGAGACAAAGTATTTACCGCTATTAACTTGTCCAAGAATCTTAAGAAATACTATTATATATATAATCCATTTTTATCATCTGCCATTTTCTATATTCAAAATTCATGTTTTGACTTCTATGTTCCAAGCACCAAGCCAGGAATTTAAGCATTCATCCTGTCTATCCCTTCCAGACTTATCACCCACCACATGCTGCACATCATTCACCCTCTTTTGTACTCATAGGTCTAGAAAAATTGCTTGCCTCTTTTTTTAGTTTATGCTATTCCATTTGCTCAACGAGCCTTTCCTTCCTTCCTTCCTTCCTTCCTTCCTTCCTTCCTTCCTTCCTTCCTTCCTTCCTTCCTTCCTTCCTTCCTTCCTTCCTTCCTTTTACCTCCCTAGTTTCTAAATATTGGGCAAGTGCCTCTGACTCCCAGAAACCTTTCATCTCTCATCTAGTCCTTAGTCATCTTTATATTTTTTTATTGACCCACTACTTTGCAAAATCCTACTGAGCTGGGAGCTATGTCTTTATACAATTGGAGCTGCCACACAACATGGCTGTGTCTATATCTAGAAATTTTTATCACTATTCACGAAAAGAATCAATTTTGATAACTCTTAATAATACACCATTCTTGCCTTAATGCCATAATGTTTATTTACTTACTCTGTGTAAGTAAATATTTACTCAGGTATACACCAAATGGCTTATTTTTATATCTCACCCAAAGTGCCTTTAAAGAGTCTAGGCAACCTGAACCCACTCAAATGACTCGTGACTGATTAGCTACAGTATTTTGAGCACACACGTGGGTACAATGGAAGAAAGCAAGAATGCATCAGACATGCTAGAAGACAGCACTGCTAACTATGGCAAAGCCAGCTTAAAGTACTGTATGACCATCAGTGTAATGGTTGGATTAATGGCCAGTTCAGAATGTCAAGTGCTGATAGAGGCAGATGGAGGGAGTGAGTGGAGTATCCTGGTCTTCACCAACAGTAGACGTTCTGGAAGAGTGATTTTTTTTATTTATTGTTGTTGTAGAGAGCTAGTACTAGGTATATCCTCCCTCAGTAACATTGTACACCTAAAATAATCCTTTGTAGGATACCTGGAATCCTGAATTTTAGTCCCGATTCTATCACAAGAGTGTTATATGACCTTGAAAAAATTCTTTCCCTTCTCTGGGAAGTCTAGATTTATAAACAACTCTGGAATCCTAGACTCAGCTTTTCTACCTATTTACTGTTTGGCATTGGATAAGTCCCATGACATTTTTCAAGACTTAATTTTCTCATTTATAAATTGGAAATGACACTACTTGGCTTTCTTATCTCACACGGTTTTTGTGGTTGAGAAAGAGTAAAGTATATGGAATTAAAAAGTTTGGACACCAAAAAGAATGTCATCCCCATTTTTATAAGCTCTTTGTCCCATAGCCTCATATGGTAGCAATATAAAGGATAATATCATTCTCACCTCTGTCTTACCAAGTAGAAGTGCAGGTTTAGAGAAGTGAATTGATGTAATCCAGATCACAAAGCATGTTACTATCAGAACTAAAATTAGGTCTCACATCTCCTGATTCAACATTTGTTTTTTTTTTTCATTTCACTTAACTTTCCATTGATATGACCAATACTTGAATTCCAGTCTTTTTCCTTCCAGGCACTATAATATCAGTATCTGATGCTGCAATCACTTTACTCTTCTGGATTCCAAAGACACATATAAAAGTGGAGAGCCCCTCTGACTTTCCGGTAGACTTTTACTGATGGCCCCAGTCACTAGAGGAAAGAAACTTGGGTGGTGATGAGTGGAGAGCTGGAGTCACTATCATCTTCTCTTCCCATTTTCCCCCAGACTATCCTGCAAAGGAAGATTTCAAATACACATCATAGTTGTTATGAGGAAACTTCTACTTTGAGCACTCTGAGCACCTGTGGATGTGCGTACCAGAAATATTAGGTATAAGCAAGGTTTTTTCCCAGGGAAAAGACAGTGAGCTGAAGCATTACTCTGGGTGAAATGGGGCATCCTCCCTAATTTGTCTCACTCAGACTTGTCTCTGGATCAAGGCCTATACCTATGATGGCCTTAACCTATGATGGTTAAGTTTTTCAGCTCTCCCTCTGACTTCAATAAGTGAACTCTGGGTTCTTTCAACACAGATTTTTGGGGAATTTGATATCAAGAACATACCTGTATGAGTGACGTGTGTTCACAAGTTGAGCACACAGGTTGGAGCTCTGTAATGGGTGTCATATGTGAGTGTGAGGCTATGTGGGATAGTGGGTGGTGGAGTAATAGCTTGTGCAGGTGATATATACCTGAATACAATGGTTTGGTTAGGGGTGTGAAAGCTGTGTTTTTGTGCAGGTTGTATAAGTGTGATTTGGGGATAATGAGGTGTTGAAATGTCTGGGTTGAAGTGGGGTCTGAGTTGAAATGTGTAATCTGTCCTTGGTTTTGTGAGCTCAATGAGTGTCTTCAGTTTAGCTCTGGGTTCCAGCCTCGTCTGGTCAAGGGGATTGGTAAGTGAGATTATTTATTGACTCTCTGTGGCACTCTGGTAGGAAGACCCAAGGGGTTTGCTCTAGGGATTTGAGCCATGGTGCTTATTCTTTTTCTTTTTTTAATTTATTGGGGTGACAATTGTTAATGAAATTACATAATTTCAGGTGTACAATTCTGTATTACATCATCTATAAATCCCATTGTGTGTTCACCACCCAGAGTCAGTTCTCCTTCCATCACCATATATTTGATCCCCCTTACCCTCATCTCCCTCCCCCCACCCCCCCTTACCCTCTGGTAACCACTAAATTATTTTCTGTGTCTATGAGTTTTTGTTTCTCATTTGTTTGTCTTGTTCTTTTGTTGTTTTTGGTTTATATACCACGTATCAGTGAAATCATAGGGTTCTCTGCTTTTTCTGTCTGACTTATTTCACTTAGCATTATACTCTCAAGATCCATCCATGTTGTCACAAATGTTCCTATATCATCTTTCCTTAACGCCGAATAGTATTCCATTGTGTATATATACCACAACTTCTTTATCCATTCATCTATCGAAGGACATTTTGG
Source organism: Rhinolophus hipposideros (assembly GCF_964194185.1). Classification (NCBI taxonomy): domain Eukaryota; kingdom Metazoa; phylum Chordata; class Mammalia; order Chiroptera; family Rhinolophidae; genus Rhinolophus; species Rhinolophus hipposideros. The sequence goes on from NC_138056.1 coordinate 44,853,681, forward strand.
TTGTTTCCATGTCTTGGCCACCGTAAACAAAGCTGCAATGAACATTGGAGCACACGTGTCTTTATGTATAAATGATTTCAAATTCTTTGGGTAGATACCCAGGAGAGGGATTGCTGGGTCATATGGTAATTCTATTTGTAATTTCTTGAGGAACCTCCACACTGCCTTCCATAGAGGCTGCACCAGTCTGCATTCCCACCAACAGTGTATCAGGGTTCCTTTTTCTCCACAGCCTCTCCAACACTTGTTACTATTTGTCTTGTTGATAATAGCCAATCTGACTGGGGTGAGGTGATATCTCATTGTGATTTTTATTTGCATTTCTCTGTTAATTAGTGATGTTGAGCTTTTTTTCATATGTTTATTTGCCATTTGTATGTCCTCTTTGGAGAAATGTCTCTTCAGGTCCTCTGCCCATTTTTCAATTGGGTTGTTTGTTTTTTTGTTGTTGAGTTTCATGAGTTCCTTGTATATTTTGGATATTAGACCCTTATCAGAGAAACTGTTTGCAAAAATCTTCTCCATGGTGCTTATTCTTAAGCAGAGAATAAGAAGGGATTGAAAATGGGAGGAGGAAATGAGGAAGGAAAATATTCCATAGGGAATTTCAAGAAAAGTGGAAATTGTATTTGGTAATTTTTATGTTCGTTTTCCCTTCTGTTATCTTACTTTCTCTTTATCTCTCTCCTTTCCTCCTTAATACTGTGCATCTCATTGCATTTACATATATCATGGGTTAGTGGTATTTTGTGTGCACAGTGCGTCTATACACTATATGCAAACAGAGTGCAAGAAATGGCTGTGAATATTCTTCTGCTCTATTGTCCCATTAGCCTTCATTTCACAAAACATAAGTTCAAAAATAAAGTATTAAGAACGTCAAGAACATGTCAACAGAACATTGAACCAAACACAGGAATCTCTGAGCATGGGCCTGCTGCTACTTCCCATGTTTCATGCCCACAAAGCTAGACCTGAGAGTGAACATTTGTCTTTTAGTCAGATCCCCTCACATCCTTTGACATTAGCCATACATCCAGTCTTTGGACCAAGGATTCCTTCAAACAAAGCCTTCAAAATGTCCCATTCTTTTCCCTTTTACATGCAGTAGTCCTCCTTATTCATGGAGGATATGTTTCAAGACCCACCCTTCCACCATGGATGCCTGAAATCACGGATAGTGCCAAACCCTATAGATACTATACTTTTTCCTATACATTCCCACCTGTGATAAAGCTTAAGCTACCCTTGAGCTTTGGAGCCATTATTAAGTAAAATAATGGTTACTTGAATACAAGAACAATGTGATAGTGCTACAGTTGATCTGATAACCGAGACGGCCACTAAGTGACCAATGGGCAAGTAGTGAATACATCGTGAATGTGCTGGACAAAGGGATAATTCAGATCCCCAGTGGGACAGAGCGGGATGATGCAAGATTTCACCACACTATTCAGAACGGTGTGCAATTTTAAACTTACGAATTGTTTATTTGTGGAACTTTCCATTCAAGATTTTTCAGATCGCAGCTGGCTACAGGTAACTAAAACTGTGGATAAGGGGGCTACTGTACCTATCTCCTCTCATATTAATTCAAACAAGTGGTCTTCAACATTTTTGCCTGGGTACTTTCTAAAATAATTTTGCAATAGTATAGGTCCCCTCAAAAACATTAAGTTGACATCTAAAAATTGTCATTTAATATCTAAATAGTAGAAAAGTATATAACGTTTAGCATATTGCAAATATTGATATTTTAAAATAAAACTCTGCCACCTAAGTCTTTTAATTGTATTCCATGGAGCTTTTTTTTTTAGAATGATGAAAATGTTCTGAAATTAGATATTGGTGATGATTGCACAATGTTATAAATACACTGAAAACCCCTGAATTGTACACTTAACTGAATTTTATGGTATGTGAATTATATATATAATATATATATATATGTATATATAATTTTTTTGGTGGGGGGGATTAATCCGCAGGTCTTTACTGAGTACAATGATGTATAGAGTTCAGTGCTAAGTGCGGGGCTGAACACAAAACAAGGAGCCGCAAACGTTGGGGCCTTCCCTGGAAGAACTTAGTCATGTAGAGGAGAAAACAACAGGTCTCACAGAAGGCTGTGGGAACAACTCCAGCAGGATGTGCTTCTTTATCATAGCCAGGGGGCCAGGGCTGCTAAAGGGGTCCAGGGGATGGTTGCCAAGCTAGTGTGGGAAGGCCCTTATACATCTTTATATCTCACCCTCATTTCTCAGGTGAAGCTTCAGGCTCAGAGAGGGGCAGAGAATTGTCCAGATCACACAGTGAATCAGTGGCAAAGCCAGGACTAGACCCCGGGCCCCTGGCTCTCTACACAGTGCTCCCACTGCTTCCCATATGGCTTGAGTTCAGGCTGGCATCAGGGAAGACTTCCAGAAGCGGGGACTGCCAGGCACTCTGACCCTGGGCAGTCCTTTGGCAGCTGGCACAAGATGCTTCCCCGGGAAAGAACCTACCTAATTTGTAACCTGGGGTGAGTCTGCCTGGTTGGGCTCAGCAGACTGCTATGGAAATTTGGGGAGGAAGGGACCACCTGATAAAGGCTATCTCATGTAATCCTCCCAATCCTCTGATGTAGGAATCAAGCCCTTTTACAGGTAAGCAAATGAAGGCTTAGGGAAATGAAGTGACTTGCCCAAGGTCTCTAGGCAGTGACAATCCAGTCAAGCAATGCCCTGTGCTGTTTCCATGAGACCATTCTGCCTGTACTCGGACTGTCAAAACATACAAATGTTTCCTCCTGACATTCCTGCCAAGGTGCCTGAAACCCCACCAGAAGCTCCCTTTCTTATAGTTACCACAAACATCCCCTTAAAGAGCAGGCAATACCTGAAGGCATTATCAGCCATTTATACTTGCGTGTAAATTAGTTATCAGACCCTGAGACTGGATCTGAATACAGGGCAGTGCTCAAAATGACACACGACAGATGAGAAGGGAGAGGCTGTGCCATGGGAGTGGCTGAGGAGAGCTTCCCCTGATCACCTGGGCCCTGTGTCCAGGTGGCACTTTTACAGGTAGGTACCCAAAGGGGAGGCACAGGGTGAAGTGGAAAGAGCACGGACTTTGCTTTCATTCCAACCCGGGCTCGACCACTTTCTACCTGCATGGCCTTAGCGAGCCACTCACCTCGCTGAGACTTAAAACCTCACCTAGGCCATGGGGGTTCTAAGACTGTACCTGCCTTGCAGGTGGGGTGCTTGAGAAAATGCTCCCTCCACAGAGGGAGTATTAGAATCCCCTGTAGGGCTCCTTAAAACCTTAAGGCCCCACCCCAGAGTTTCTGCTTTAGTTAGTCTGGGAGGGGACTAAGTGTTCTGACAAGTTCCCAGGTGGTTCTGACGCTGCTTCTGCTGGGGCCACTTTTCTATACAAATCAGGGGAGTTTATAAAAGCTGAGAGATCTGAGGGGGGCAGTGCAGAGCCTAGAGAAGATGCCAAATACAAACCTGATATTTTGCAGTGATTTTGCTCCCCTGTCACCAGGGTTGGACAGAGGGTGCCTAGAAGGAAGGGAAGAGGTGGCATACAGGGCCATGGGTCAGGGGTCAGGGCTCTGAGCTCTCCCTGGTAACCACTCCCATGAATGCCGAAGCCTCCCACTAAATGTATGATGGCAAGTGCTTCCTTATGTGCCACGCACTCTCTTAGGGCTTCACACGAACCATCTCCCATAATCTTCCCCACAAGCCTATGAGGCAGGTTATCAATATCCCCATTTTATGGGTAAGGAAACTGTGGCAGAAAGGATAACGGCCCCCAAAGGTGTGTCCCTGTCCCAACCCCCAGAATCTATAGACTGTTACTTCACCTGGCAAAAAGGTGAGGTGTGATCTTGAGAAGGATCTGGAGATGGGGAGGTTGTGGTGGGTTATCCAGGCGGTCCTGATGTAATCAGAAAGGTCCCTCTGTAGGTCAGCTTGTCAGTCTGCTGGTCTCTATTAGGGGACCTTGGCACACTCTTGAGTTAACGGATGAATGAAATTGTTCATTTAAAATGAGTGAATGAATGACTGATTGCACGTTGAATTGCTTTGGGGGTGCGGGTCATGATGCAAAAGCTTGCCGCTTTAATGGTCGTCCAACAGGGGTGGCGGGTTGGCTCAGTTGGTTGGAGCGTGGTGCAGAGAACCCCAAGGCTGCTAGTTCAATCCTCACATGAGCCACTGTGAGCTGCGCCCTCTTTGCAAGTTGGCGCAGGCAATTAACTTTTTTAAAAGTTGAGTTCAATGCCAGGCATTTAGCAGGCACCGGGTGGGCTGGGACGTCCGGGAGGGAGGCTGATTTTCCACCCCACCCGTTCCCTTTCGGGTATCCCAGCGCTCCTCCCCTCCTCATTGTCTGGCCCAACAACCCCGTCTGCTCGTGCTGTGGGTCCAGGGTTCCCGGGCAGAGGGATGGGACGGGGCGCAGGTGCCCGAGCCCAGGCCTGGGTAGTGGTCTGGGGTCGTGCGCCCTGAACTGAGCAGACGCCCCAGAGTAGCCCTCGGGATGGTGGGGGTGGTAGTCCTCGGGTAGGAAGGTGAATTATATATTAATAAATTTAAAAAAAAATCATAGAAACATGTAATCATTGAAACTTAAAAGTACAACTGCCTGGAACCCACCTGTCTATGAGATGCTACAAATAAAGTAGATGGAAGCCCTGGATCTGGGTGGGGATACAGAGGAAGGGGTCTAGTTTGTTTCCCAGATCTTAGCTGATGGCCTTATGGGAAAGTCAGAAGTTTAGAATCACCAGAATGTGAAAGATTGATTTTAGCTTCTTTTTTTCCCCCTTTTCCCATTTTCTCTGTTTTTGAGGGAGGTTGCAGAGAGAGAGGCAAAGGCAGAGATACAGTCCATTAAATAGGAAGAAAAGGATAAACACACAAACAAAAAAGGTAGAGTTGGTAACGATTAACAAGTAGATGAAGCATGTTTCAGGGTCTTAGCTGGATAAAAATTATTAGGTTTTGAAAATGTTAGGTGAATAAGTGAATGGTCTATGTTTGAATGCAGCTCTGCCACTCAATAGTATTATGACTTTGTACCTAATTCTGGGGACTCCTTTTTCTTATCTGTAAAATAGGTAGAGAGTATTTCCCTCTAAGTTTGGTTGTTAGGATTTCAAGAGACGATGTCCACAAAATTCTTGATGGAGTTGTGGGAACTCCACAACTCTGGGATTATAAACACTGAATATCATTGATGATTATTATGTTTCTATCACCTTCATCTCTAGCCAAGCCTATATTCTGGCTTCTGAAAAGATCTTAAGAGGACCTGGAGTGGTGACTTGGTTTGAGGAAAAAAACCCTAGAGCTGAAGGTAAAGAAGAATGAGTTATATTCCTGGCTTACCATTTACTAGCATTGGGCCCCTTGGCACTCACACTCCTCATCTGCCAGAAGGTCCTTAGGACCCATCCTTGAGCGGAACTCAAGGACCCAGAGGACATGGTGTGGGGGCAGGTAAGCCCTGCTCAGCTGGGAAGAGAGGAGAGGAGGTGTTGCCTTGGCCTTTGCAGGCCTACCTGAATTACCCATGGGGATAGATAGCCCGAGGCGTCCACTGGGAACCCATTGTTAGGAGCCTATGCCTGGCAGGTTTTGGCAGAAGGATATTATGGCTTACCATGGGAGGAGGGCAGACTTGTGGGATTGAGACCGTACCTGTGGGACCTGATATCATCTCTGGGTAGTGTTAGAATTTATTTGAATTGTAGGACACCCAGATGGTGTCTGAGAATTGCTTGGATATGTGAGGAAACTCACCTCCTTAACCTGCCAACACACACACACACACACACACACGGGAATTGGTACCAGACCGTTAGGGTGCTTTGCACATTCTATGGCATAGGAAAGTTTCTCTACAAACAGTTGGCACAGGAGAGAAAAAAAGTATGCGTTGAAATGAAAAACATGCATACTTAATAAAAAAAATCTTCCTAAAACAATAATTAATAAAAAAGTCTTCCTAAAATAAAATGTGAAGGAGAAAGTCCCTCAACAGACAAATATGGAAGATGAAAAACAAGAAAAAGACATGATCAAGAAATAGAATACCAACTCAGAAAAGCAGTAGGACAAATTCCTTAATTTCAGCTTCTTAAGAGAGCTGAGAAGCACCTGATCCAGACAGAGCAAGAGAATAGAGGGCTTCAAGAACGAGTTGCCAAGAAAATTAAAAAGCATTTAACAAAATGCATTCACTGAGCTATATAACACTAGTGCTATTTAGTGTTTCCTTAGGAGTCTCCCAAACAAGAATATTAATTGTTATACTTACTCATCTACACATTCCAATGACTAATGGGAATGAATGACTTGCTTTATAGTTTACTTTTATTAACGTATAGCTGACACCATAAACAGGGCAGAGACTGTTACCTTGTCATACACAAAAAGACAATCATTTTTTCGTATGGGAAAATTTAAAGAGCTCGACTGATGACCAAGGCACAAGAACATAAAATTCAGATAAATCCATGTGTATTGATCAGTGCTTGGATGATTTCCTAACTTTTCCCATGACAGTCAGTGTGACTGAGAAGAACTAGATGTATATTAGGTAATGAACTGAATCCTTTGGCCCGACTTGTGTATGAGTGGAATTGCTAAAAAGCGACTGCATTTACAGCTTGGTTAGTCTCAGACAAATATTAGGTACCTGAGAAGTTCTTTCTAAACCCAACTTCTTTTACTCTCCTCCCAATCTGTTCAAGTATGTTTCCTGTTACTAATCACTATTCCTTTCTGCTTATATCTGCTAGTGTTTTCTTAGAAACGAGTTGTGCTAACTTGTCAAGAAGTTATTCTCATTGTGTTGTACACTTAGATCAATATCATTCCCAATTGTTTTACTTTCAGGACCCAATATTTGGGATTTAAACATAATCATTACCATCTATTAAGTGTTATATGGCAGCCGATGGCTAAATGCCTTCTATGCCTTAGATTGTTTAACCCATCCCAATCATTCTATGATGTAAGTATGACTATAGCCCATTTAATAGGTGTGTGTTGGTTAGAAAATTTCTCCAGGCAAGTGGTGAGTCTCAGACTTAAGCTCAGGTTCATCTAGCTCAAAACATTATCAGCTAATCCTTATTACTTATGCTGTCTTCCTAGCAGGTGTTCAATACACATATACGAAAAAAGTAGCATAGTGCAGTGCTCTTAACACCTTCTTAACCAGGATAAATGCTTTCTATAGTTTGACCTAGAATTACACTGTGTGTATGGTCAGTCACAGTGTACCAGTGCTTCTTAAACATACTTGGGGTGAATTTCATGGATGATCCAGGTGAGAATTTCACATGTTCTAATACATTCAAATGTTGAAATTAATTTACATGTGACTTAAGCACTGTTTATAGGATTCAGCATTTCTTGTGGATGTTGGCCATACACATATAATAGAAAGGCCATAAGCTAAATTGGAAGACCTAGAGTTAAATATTCTGCCACAAATAAGCTGTATAAATTTGAGGTGTCTTTTTTTCTTTCTAGGCTCTAATGATGTCTTCTATAAAATGAGGGGCTAGATAGGATATTCTCACAGGTCCTTTCCAGTTCTGATCATCCCTACTCCTGTAGGAATGAGTGATGAAACACTAAATCAGACAGGTGTGGAGCACTGTAGATGCTTGGTATTTTCACCAGTCTGTGAGCTCCTGAGCTGATATAAACTCAAGGGACTTCCTGGATGCAGCCTTATATTGCTCAGGACCAGTCAGTTGGCAGAAGTAACTGGGGGCTGAGGGCAGGGCATGCAGGACCTCCATTATTGCTCTTTCTTCCTCTGCACCTTCCACGTATAGGGCTCTCCCAGGTAGGTAAGTTGGAGTGTCAGAAACTCCAGAATCAGGACCTACGGCAGTGTGCCTCTAGTTTAGATATCCTGAGTGCTATAATGTGACAATCTGAAGGAGAAAATGCTGTCCTTAATCTGAGTTAGACTTTTTCCCCCTGCCTGTTTTCACCTTTATCACTTTCCCAGTTCTACACTTTCTATCTGTTGCTCTTGCTCTCTGAAATCTAGCAATGCTTTCTGCTTCAGAGATTATTTTCCCAGCAGGGACACCCCATCAATTTAAATGCCTTGGTGTGAATAAGTACCCTACACTTTTCTCAGAATAATGTGGTATAAGTGGGGTAACATAAAAAGCCACTGGCTGCTTTGGGAGCCACTTGGCAGGACCTTACTTCGTGTTAACAGACTCCAAATCAAGGGCGTCTGCATACTGCATACAGAGGCAAACAAAAACATTTATGAAGTGTTTTCAGGTAAGAGAAACAAAGGGGTCCTAAGAATATTGAATGGAGAAAAAATGCATTCTGAAAAGAAAGGACAGAGGAGTTGTGAGGCAGATGGAGGAGCAAAAGCAGATGAAAGGCTGGAGGTGAGGGTGAAGGGCAGGCTTTAGAACTCAGAGTTGCAAAGTCTTTGGGCCTAAGAGTTTTCACAACTGTCTACTTTGGGATCTTCACAACCTCTTAAGCCAAGTTTCTTAACATATCCAGCTTACAACAAAGACAGCCAAAACCCAGAAGGGATCAGTAACTTATTGAGTACATCTCCTGTTTAAGATCTTGCACTAAGCACGGCAGGGATTCAAACAACAAATGTGTCAGTGCTGAGTTCTTGGAGCTGGTGAGTTAGAAGGAAAGATTGGACTCACAGCTATAATGCAGGGCAGGTGGAGAAACAGGTACAGAAGGAGATGCAAACCTATCGCTGTGAGAATATTTGGGGAGATCTTACCTCTGCTGGCAGTGACCAGCCACATTTCCATGGAGGAGGGCATCATTGATCCTGGGGTCAGGCAGGTGGATGGAATGGGCATGGTCACACCTTCTGGGCAAACTCCAGGAGCTGGGGAGCGGCTGTTCATGTTTAGATGACAGAAAATAGATCTACCTGGATATCGTGAGGTACAAAGAAGGAAAGTTTGAGATTTGAGACCAGAAATATTGATTTAGTTTTGACCACAGAGGGCTTTTAATCTAGGCTAGTGAGTTTGGATTTGATCCTTTGGTAATGTGGGAGCATTCAAGGTTTCTAATCACAAAAATGCCACTTTAGAATTTGCCTTTAGAAAATATTAGTCCTACTCCAAATTAGAAAATGAAATAGATCGAAGCATGAGAATTGTTAGGAGGCTGTTATTATGGTACAGGAATGCAATTTCTTGGGTCTGAAGTGTGAGGCACAGGTGAAAGAAAATATAGAAAGGTGCTGACAGAGGCACTTTGGGGTCAGTGTTTTCATTAATTCCTACCTGCTTTAGTGTAATACATAAAGGAAAGAAAGCAAAAGTGATGATCGAATCTCAATCTTAAGCATAATAATGGTATTATTCACAGAGGTGGAGGACACAGGTGAGAAGCAATTTTATGTTATAGAGAAATGATTATTAATCCAGTGACTTTCAGGAGTGATGTGCTGAAGAAATGTTTAAGAAATGACTTTCAGTAAATTAAATTATACAGGGGAAAAAGTGATGCCATAAGCTAAATGGATACAATGAAAAGATGAATAGAAAGATAGGAGTCAAGCGCATTTTGATGAACATTTGGAAGGTTATTTCTATGTATGGATATCTTTCTGTCCATCTATCTTCTGTCTGAATGAATGTATGGAATAAATAACTGAGAGACTACAAAAGCTGGGGAGTCAGCATGTGAAATTGAAAAGTTTATGGTTTGATGAATAAGTAGAATGTTTAGAAGGAGGACAGGATAGTCAAGAAAGCAGTGATCAGGAGAGTTTTGTCTCATGTCTTTAACCAAATGATGCCCATAGATTGATAAAGAAAAGAGTTCATAGCTTTAAACATGAGAAAGAGCATGGTGGCAATAGACAACATAACCAGTTCAGGCAGCTGGATGTAAGAAAAGTCAGACAAATCCAGAAATCTTGGTGACAATGAGAGGCAAGGATGAGTGATTTGCTGAATAAAATTGAGTAATGCCATTAAGTGAAAGGCTGGATGGTGTATAAGAGCCTTAAAATATTAGGTCTAGGCCATGGATAAAACTATGTTTTGTCTTCTTTACAGGAGAGTGGTCTTACAATCTAAACATTCATCCCAGCATGGGAGATAACCCCCACAACAGCTCAGAATTGCCTTCTTTCATCCTGACAGGGCTCCCAGGGCTGCAGACTTCCAAACACTGGGTGTTTCTGCTCCTTGGTACCTTCTACGTTGTCTCCATTGTGGGCAATGCCCTTATCCTTTTCATTATCAAGGAGGAGCAGAGCTTGCATCAACCTATGTACTATTTCCTGTCCCTGCTTTCACTTAATGACTTAGGTGTGTCTTTTTCCACGCTGCCCACGGTGCTGGCCACATTTTGCTTTTATTTACGGAAGATCAGCTTTGATTCTTGCATGGCTCAAATGTTCTTTATTCATCTCTTTTCCTTCACGGAGTCTGGAATCCTACTAGTTATGAGCTTTGACCGTTATGTAGCCATCTGTAACCCGTTGCGCTATGCCACAGTGCTCACTGATGCCCATGTGGCATGCATGGGCATGTTTGTTATCATCCGCAGTTTCTGCATGGTTTTCCCACTGCCTTTCCTTCTGAAGAGGTTGCCTTTCTGCAAGGCCAATGTACTCTCCCATGCCTACTGCCTGCATCCAGATCTGATCCGCCTGCCCTGTGGCGACATCACCATCAATAATATTTTTGGTCTGTTCATCGTTATCTCTACCTTTGGCCTGGATTCTCTACTCATTCTCCTCTCCTATGTGCTCATACTACGCTCTGTAATTGCCATTGCATCTCGGGAGGAACGGTTAAAGACACTCAACACGTGTGTGTCACATATGTCTGCTGTGCTCATCTTCTATGTGCCGATGGTTGGTGTGTCCATGGCAGCTCGCTACGGGAGGCATGCCCCTCTGTATGTGCACACACTCATGTCCCTCATTTATCTTTTTGTTCCTCCAACACTCAACCCTGTCATCTATTCCATCAAAACCAAAGAGATTCGTCGGAGGCTATGCAAAATACTACTGAGAACCAAGTCTTAAGCAGTAATCATGTTGAAAGGCCAAGAGTCAGAGGATATTTATTGTTACTCCACAAATTTGAGTTTTTAAGACATTTTGACCAGGCTTTTTAAATTCCCTTTGGGACACTACCTTACTTTTAGAATTTCTGCCACCAGATGTTTAATGATATCCTGGAACTACCTAGGACTCCAGCCAAAAGGTTTTGGCGAGGTAAATAAACTAGGTCATAATTATAGCAAAAAATATTTGCTCAATTTTTCTCTTTTTTAATCAGAAAAATGTACATTCTCATAATAAGTCCCTAAATTTTTCACAATATATTTCTATTATCCTTGTTTAAAGTGAATCATCACAAAGGAATTTATTACCATGCCACCATGGGTAAAAGATTCTTTTCCCCAATATTAAGGCAAAGTCAGTTGTATTTTCAATTCTTTGAGGAACTCCCATACTAGTTCCCATAGTGGATATACTATTTTACATTCCCATCAACATTGTGCAGGGTCCAGATTCCTCCACATCCTCACCAACACTTGTTATCTTTTGTTTTCTTGATAATAGCCATCTTGACTGGTTTGAAGTGAAATTTTTGTGATTTCAATATGCAGTTCCTTGATAATAGAGACATTGAGCATTTTTTCATAGATCTGTTGGCCATTTGTATGTCTTCTTTGAAGAAATGGCTATTTAACTCCTTAGCCCATTTTAAAATCAGCTTATTTATTCTTTTGTTATTGAATTATAAAAGTTTCTTATATATTTTGGAGATTGACCCTGTATCAGATAGATGGCTTGCAAATATTTTCTTCCATTTCATAATTTGCCTTAATACTCTGTTGATTGTTTTATTTGCTGTGAAGAAGGTTTTCAGTTTCATGCAGTCCCACTTGTTTATTTTTGTTTTTGTTGCCTGTGCTTTTGATGTCCATATTCCGTGTTTCCCCAAAAATAAGACCTAGTCGGACAATCAGCTCTAATGCATTTTTTGGAGCAAAAATTAATGTAAGACCCAGTCTTATTTTACTATAATACAAGACTGAATCTATAACATAATATAATATAATGTAATATAATGTAATGTAATGTAATGTAACATAATGTAATGTAATATAATATGTAATACCAGGTCTTATATTAATTTTTGCTCTGAAAGACACAGTAGAGCTGATTGTCCGGCTAGGTCTTATATTCGGGGAAACAGGGTCACATGACCCAGTAATGTCACTTTTGGGTATTTATCCAAAAGAAATTAAATCAGTATCTCAGAGAAATATTAGCACTCCCACGTTCATTGCAGCACTATTCATAATAGCCAAGATGAAGAAACAACCTAAATGTCCACCAGTCAATAAATGGATAAAGAAAATGTAGCATGTATATACAATAGAATACTATTCGGCCTTAAAAAAGAAGAAAATTCTGCAATATGCAACAACATGGATGGATCTTGAGGACATTATGCTAAGTGAAATAAGCCAGTCAGAGGAAGACAAACATTGGATGGTTTTGCTTCATATGAGGTACAGAAAATGGTCAAATTCATAGAATCAAAAAGTGAAATGATGATTGCCAAGGGCTTGGCAGAAGGTGAAATGAGTAGTTACTAATCAATGGGCATAAAGTTGCAATTAAGCAAGGTGGATAAGCTGTTGAGGTCTGCTGTACAACATTGTACTCGTAGTAAACAATAATGTATAGTTCACTTACAAATTTGTTAAGAGGGTAGCTCTCATGTCGTGTTCTTAGCACAATAAAAAAGTAAAATAAAATAATTATGTTAAAAGAATATTAGTTAAAATTACACACACACACACACACACACACACACACAGACACATACACCCCAGGGAGACAAAAAATGTATATAAGTGAACACTTTGGTCAACGTTGCTCAAGCAGTAGTTTGCTGTAATCAGAACTGTTTGGATGCTGATGGTAACCACTTTGAGCACCCCTTGTAATTGCAGAAATTAAGCGTGACTTGTATTCATCTTTTGTTGTCGGTATATATTGAGTATTACAATTTTAATAGTTTATTTCCTTTCTTAAAGTGTATATATATTTTTTGGCACTCTGTGTGTATGTATTTATATATATATATATATATAACATATATATGATACAATAAGTATAGCTATGCATGTCAGTATTTATTTCAAGTTAGAACACTGTTCACCCCACTTTTACTATGAGATAAATATAGTTGCATAGAAATTTTATTAAATAATCTAACTTTCAGTAATAATAACATTTGGTAAATTTGGGTAGTATTTTTATGGAAAACAAACAAGGGAAAGTTAAGAAATTAAGTATTCAATTTAGGACACTATAAAAGAATAAAATACTATATAAAATAATTGAAAATAGTTAAAATAAAAGATGTGAATGAATGTAAATAGGAAAGAGTGAAAATAATCCAATAACTAATCCTTTAACAAGCTAACCGAATAGACCAACCTTTGGAAAATCTAATCAAATGGAAAATAAAACTTAAACATCATATATAATAATAGATTAGAGTTATTTTTAAAATGATAGTAGAATGTTCTACAAGTAATTTGAAATCTTGAATAAACTGCTATTTTGGGAAAATTATAAAGTGTAAATAAAAGAATTCACTGATAATTGAGCAAGAAATTGAAAGTTAACAGTTATACTCCCACCATTTCCAACATATCTTTTTACTTGCTACCCCACAAATTTCAAGAAACAGGTCATTCTTCTTATATGCAGAGGAAAGGAAAGGAAAGGAAAAAACTGTATTAAAATTGCAATACTCAATATATACGGACAACAAAAGACGAATACAAGTCACAAGTGACTTATGCAGTTACAAGAGCTGCTCAAAGTGGTTACCATCAGTGTAATTTTAATAGTTTTTTCCTTTCTTAAAATGTGTATACATTTTTTTGGCACCCTCTGTATTTTAAACCATAAATAAAATTGGAAAGCTATGTAAAAGGGCAAATATAATCTGTATAAGCAATACAGAAAAATCTGTATCAGCAAAAATTCTATAGATTAAATACAGTAATGGAAATATATGAAAAGACAGTGGAAAGTTTGTGAACTTAATTGTCTGACCTCCATATGTGTAATTACTAAAAATTGTGAACATAGTTAAGCAATACAGACAAAGAATAATTGACATATATCCTAGGATTTTAAAAAACTGTTTTTTCAGAAAATTTTCAATCACCTTCATCATATTAATAAGCAAAATAATGAAAAATATGTGTAAACAGTAGTAGAGACCAGAGAAGATATCTAATGAAAAAAAAAATCCATCCTATATAAAAAATTAAAAAGTTTCTGTATATTTTCTTAATGTATTAGATCATATACTTTCTGGTTAAAATAAGAGAAAAATAATTTTGTCATTTTGGCTATTATTATTTACCATTTTTTAGAAGAACCTTTGAGTAATGCAACAAAATGTGAGATAGAAAGGAGCTATTTTATCTTATCCTTTTACCTGTAATTGGATATTAAATCCTGACAACTCTAATTAGACTTTGGCTTATCCAATCGTTGCCTCTACCTCACCAGTGCTGCCTTCTTTTGGCCCTTCATTATCACCCCTCACCTTGGCAATATCTCCAAAATGATCTGATTGTTCCCCATTTTTGTCTTTCAGTTATCCATGCTATAGCCAGAATGATCTTCCTAAAGAATCTACCTGGTTATAAAACACCCATAGTCTTGAATGACTCCTACTGCTTAAGGATAAAGTCCAAAACCCTTAACATGTCTCTTAATAATATTACCATTGAATCCATCTCTTATATCTACAATCTCAGGCCCCTGCCCCCCCTCAAAAAAAACAAAATTGTCCCAGCCATATAGAACTGCATGTAATTCCTGAACAAACTGGCTGCTTTACGCTTCTATATTTTTGTTCTGATAGCCTTTGTTTTGAATGTCCATTTTTATCTGCCTGGAAACTGCTATCATTTTAATTATTCATCTAAAACTAATTTTTAGACAGATACCATGAGCCAGACACTGGCTCAGCATTTTTAGCACTTTCTTTACTACCTGCCTTCCATCTCCCTGGTCCCCTCAGCTCCAACAGTGGTATAATAGATATTTTATTATTTTTAGGTATTTGTAATGTATTTGTGTAGAATTATACCACAACACCTAGATACCATTCTTCCCTTCTCTGTACATGAGCTCCTTATTTTATTCATAAGCTTCTTGAATGAATGGATGTTTTTTAATAGAAAGAGTGTAAACTTTGTGCAACATAGATTTTAGGTTTGGAAAAATCCCAGTCTCTCTGAGCCTCAACTTACTGATATATAAAATTGCTACAAAAATAACCAGATTGTTGTGTTTTAATAAAGTTTAGAGATAATGTATGTAAGATAATAATATATGTAAAGTGGTTGGTACATTGCTTGGCATATAATAAGTACTTAATAAGGAAAACTTTTATTTTATGATCACCAAATTATCGTCAGGACTTAACAATATTCAAATTAAATAATAGATGTCAATAAATACTTATGGATTGGATAAATGAATGAATGCAACCATATTTGCAAGTAATGTAATTTGTGAATCAAGAAAACTTAAAGAGAGTTTAAAGGGAAGGGTTACCAAAAATTGAGAAAATTTGCCAAATGTAACACAATAACACAAAACTAGTACTTTCAAAAATAAGGCAAATATTTTAATTACTAAATATTTAAATTATGAAACTTAAACAATTAATGCATCTCAGTAATATTTTAATGAGACATTTTATGGAATAAAACTTCAAGTATTATTGATAGGTTAGAAATAAACTTGAATTAATGGTTACAAATGCATGTGCTTTGGTGGAAGATTAAACAAATAGTGAAGGTGTCATTTTTTCCAAATTCAGTTTACTTAATTCTGAATATTTTTCAGAATACAGCAACATGATTTTAAAGTTAATTTAGAATTACTGTACAATTGAGTTACCCTCCCTCAAAAGTACTAAGAAGGTAAGAAATGGGGCAGGAATAGAGTAGACCTCTCATATGCTAAAACATAAAGAACTCCCCTCCCCGCGCAAAGTTATACTAATTAAAATAGAGGATATGGCTACAACAACAGATTTCTAGCATAAGATAGCTTAGAAGAATGTATAAACCACTGTAAAGTTGTATTTCAAATAAAACATTTTCCAAGTAATATTTCTAGCATGCTGACAACTTTTTTCTTGGTAAAAACACTAACATGTAATATTATTTTTAAATATTCATACATTTGCACAGATAAAGTATTTGGAAGCATTAGCAGAAATTTTACTTGTAGTTGTCTAATTAGTGAGAATTAGAAAGTTTCATTTTCTGTTTACTTGTATTTTCTACTTTTCTATAAAACATACACATCATGTTTTAAATAAAATGGGCTGGGGTGGGGAGAGAGATGCAAGCAAATGAATAATCTGAGCAGTCCTAGAAGGTGAGCCTCACAGGGGAGCAGTTTGAGTGTTGGTACTGCAGCTGGCTCCCCATAGAGGTGCTTTCCAAGTGTTCAACTCAAGGAATAAGCATTTGCTTTTCTTAAGGGAGCCATTCTTTTCCAGATGTGGCTAAGAGCTGTGGAGGACAAATATCACTATTCTGGTTCCCAAGAGACTCATCTCATCTAGTGCATATCAGGAACACATCAAACTTTCACTCCCCACATCCCACTTCACCAGAAGCCTGTGCCAACCAGAATGTTTATCTTGTAATCAAAGGATAATATCAGATAATTAGCTTAAAACAAAATAACAGGATATTTATCTATGGCAGACCTGATGCTAAGACTCATCCCACTTGATCTATTCATTCAACTGGGCTAGCTACACCAGTCATTTAAGATCTATAACGCTCATTTTACTAGCTACAAAGTAATATTAATGACAACATTTCTTGATGTCTTAATATGTGCTAGTCAAAGTTCAAAGTTTATTTTATTTTTAAAAACATCATTAGCTCCTATCAGTAGGCCAATGATGTAGGCAAAATTATTATTTTTGTTTTACAAGTGAAGACACTGGGGCACAAAGAGAGCAAGTTGAGGAGCAGGACGTGAACCCAGTCTCTCTCTGAAGTTCATGACTAGCGTGATTTTGAGCTGGTGACATGACTTTGAAAACTTTTGCAAATCTTGTCTTTTCTCTTATTGCCTTCTACAGATAAACATATTTAACAATGATGGCCTAGTTTGGGCTGTAGATCTGTAAGATACTAAATCATGAAGGAAGCTCATCCATTCATTCAGTAGCTATTAACTGAGTACTCATGATGTGCCAGGCACCATGTTACATACTGAAAGAATTTAAGGAGCATAAGGCAGAGAGGTACCTACCCTCTTAACTCACAATGTTGGCACACAGCACAATGGTTAAGAGTACCTAGATTCAAATGCTCGTTTTACCACTTACATTTTTTGTGACTTTGGAAAAGTTATTTAACTCACTGTGCTTCAGTTTCCTTATATACAAAACATAGATAATAGGGGTACCTATTTCATAAGGCTGTTGTAAAGTTTAAATGACTTAGTGAGGTTGACCAATACATAAAATGCTCTATAAGTATATATGAATGTTATTAATGAGGGGAAATAGTTATAATCCAGTGAGATAAGATGCCATGATTACTATCTATGTAGCCCCAAGAAGGGCTAACACAGCCTATTGGGCCAAAAATTTCTCTAGTGAACATTGGCTTATATTAATAAAGGCAGAAAAGTGAATCAGATACTTTACAAAGATTCTGTCTTGTTAGAAATGAAAACATGGCTTAGATTAGGAAAAACATTGTAAAAAAACAATTTTAAGTAAACACCTAAGTGTGGGCCATTCTGCACTGTGGGGCTAGATACACTGACAACAAAAGCTTAGGTTGAATAGGTGTGCTCATGTCATATGTACCTTAACATGTGATTCACCAAATGCTGTGGTAACCCATTTTTTCAGGCACTTATGGAAAGAATGCTGATGCTGTTATGTTGATGGGGTCAGTTATGACAAAAATTTAGTTACATACTTGCTATTTGCTAAACATTGTACTGAATGAATTGAGCATATTAAAGAATAAGAAAGACATAGACTCATCTTTCTTGGAACTTATGTAGTAATTGTAGTAGAAGAGAGGCATGGAATAAATAATTTATTGTTTATATTAAGTCACTTAATCACAACCCTGTAAGTTCTAGAAAAGAACAATGGAGAATGTTATATAAGCATTTATTAGGCTAGACGGTTATGGGAATTGATCATAATGCAGTTAAGCTAAGAGCTAATGGATAAGAATCTAGCCAGAAGAAGGGAAGGTGAATGGGGGAAAAGCTTCTATGACATGGGAAATGGCATTTGTGAAAGCCACGAGGAAGGAGTAAACCTTACATATTAAAGGAACTGAAAGTTCATTACAGTTGCAATAGAAAGAACACAAGGGAAATGGCTCAAGATAAAGTTCAAATGGAAGTCAGTGTCATAACACAGGGTCCTCTGGTCCACATAAAAATTTGGACTTTACCGTAATAGTAATGGAAATAATATGATGTAATTATACTTAAAATATTTTTGTAATTTGGAAAGTGAATTGGAAGAGTTGTGATATAACAGCTGCCTTCCTTTTAAACTTGCTGTGAGAGTCAGAGGGTCTGGGGTTTAATCCAGCTCTACTTTTATCTTACTGATAGATTATTTCTGGGCCTCATGTCCTCTTCTATAAAATGAAGGACAATCCAGTTCTAACACAAAGTCTTTGAAACTTCTTAGGCGGAAAACTGCCAGGTCACAGAAGAGCCATATATCCAAGATTTTTTACATTCCCTGATACCCCAGCCACTTCTGAGCCCTGAGGCTTATGGGACCCAGGGGACTCTTAAGAGGCAGTTTTACAGTTCAGGGCATGGAGGGGTGGAGGCTGGCAAGGAGGTTTTGTGCAGAGTGTGCAGAGTTCTTGGTATTTCTCCCCTAGTAACACTTCACCTACCTCTCTTCTCCTATCTACCAGAGCTGCCATGGAACTTCAGCTCTAATCTCATAGAGGTCTGTAGAAACCTCATTCATAGCTTCAAAATCTTGAAGTGATTAGGGTACAAATATTTGAAGGAACTCATAATACCTTCTTTCTAAGATAGTTTATTTAATCAATACACATATTTATTGATTAGAACTAGAACTGGTAATATCAGTTCTAGTCCCAGGGCTCTATGCCCAGCAACTTGACCAAACACTGAGGATAAAATAAGAAGAAAAACATACAATTATGGGAACTTGTAATTTATTGGAGGAGAAAGATGTTAATCAAATAACCAAACATATATAATAATTCACTATAATTCTGAAATGCGATAAAAGTCATGAAGAAAAATATGTATGAGGATATACAACAGGGATATACAACCATGAGCAGAGATTTAATGAATGATTAGAATAATTGGAAGCTAAGTTCCCAGGTAGTGCTATCTGCCATAGTAAGGATGCTTGAATTCTATTAAAATGTTATTTCAAAATGTTTCACCATTGGAAGATTTTCAGTAGAGTGTGACATCATTTTATTTATATTATAAATAAATAATTTGGCTGCTTTGTGGAGAATGAATTAGAGAGGGGCATGACACTAAGCTGGGCAATCAGCAAGAAAGGTCATATAGAAATCCTAGTTAAAGATGCTGAGAGTGGATTACAGTTGGAGGTGAACTAGAGAGGAGAGCCAATATTAAGTATATTTTGGAAAGGTGGTAATAGATTAATTAGATCTGGGAATGGGAGGGAGTCAGAGATGTCTCCTAGACTTTTCTGGTTTGAGCACATGGATAGATGTTGGTGGATTTTTATGAGATGATAAATATTGGAGAGGATCAAGTATGGTGACTAACAAAAAGTTCAACATTGCATTTATTATGTTTGGGATTCTGATGAGATATTTCGATTGATAGTCCAATAGGTAGTTGTTACTTGAATCTATAGCTAGAAGAGAAGTCTGAGCTAGAAACACATTTGGGATCATTGACACACAGAGGAGAGATTAGAAGGACATTATTAGTGGAAAATAATTTTGAAGATATTAACTATGAAAGAGAGCAGAGAAATGAGTGAATACTAGACTACGTGGAGGCAATTAAGAGGGTTTTGTTGTTGTTTGTTTCCTATGGTGGTAAATCCTGAAATGAATCCTCAATAAAGAAGTTGTTGTGAGGTGGGACATATATGAAGCTCATAAAAATGATGTAGACCTCTCATTTTCAAATGTGGTTGCCTATTACAATCACTTGGGAAATTAAAAAAAAAACCAACTGATTCTTGAGTCTCACTGCAAGAGATTTTGATTTAATTGGCATGAACATGACTCAGGCAAAGGAGGTTCTTAAAGCTCTTCAGGTGACTCTAACATATAGTCCAGTTTGAGAATCCTTAATCTAAACAGAGAAAATACATGTAAATATGCTGGAGAGAAAAACCAAGAGCAATCAGGAGTAGAGGAGTATGAGATTCTGGACCCTTGGTGTGTAAGGGAGGAAATCAAGCAACAAAGAGTGGATGAAGAGCTTCAGTGATGCTTGAGGGCAGGCAAGAGAGGAGACAGTTCAGAATACAGACAAAAATGTCATTACTTGTACAAGAGGGAATGCTTTAGTAAGTGGAGAGTATTAAGGAAAGTGCATGGAGAACATACTGTATTTTGCTTCTTGAAGAAGATAGTGGCTAAGAATTGGTAGAGAAAAATGGCAAAACCATTTTCTACCACTGGAGAAAGATTTGAATCTTTCTGTAAAAAATGCAGAGACAGAAAACATAAGAGATAATGTCCAAAAAAAGAGTCAAAGGATTTTTGTAGGAAAGGAGTCGGAGGCCATGACCCATTTGTAGATATGCTCATAATGCAGAAGGCCTGAGGTATAATCGATGACCCCTAACCTGCTCCTTCCTTACACTTTCATTATCTTTGGTATGGAATATAAGTGTCATTGTCCCTTCCATCCTGAGAACAGTGGCCATTCCTAGTCTTCAAGTCTTCCACTATCTGACCTCACTTCACTCTTGTTGTATTTCCCTAAAAGCC
Source organism: Rhinolophus hipposideros (assembly GCF_964194185.1). NCBI lineage: Eukaryota > Metazoa > Chordata > Mammalia > Chiroptera > Rhinolophidae > Rhinolophus > Rhinolophus hipposideros. The sequence goes on from NC_138056.1 coordinate 44,874,779, forward strand.
ACTCAGGGACCCTCATGAAAATTTTGGAACCAACATCTCAAGCACTACCAGCTTCACACTAACAGCCTTCCCAGAGATAAGGGCTTGGAGCTGCCATCCTCTTGCTGCTTTATTCGATATCCATTTTAGGAAACATCTTAATTCTCTTCACACAGGAGGAGCAGAGCTTGCACCAGCCAATGTACTACTTCCTGTCTTTGTTGTCTGTTAATAACCCGAGTGTGTTCTTTTCTACATTGCCCACTGTGCTGGCTGCCTTGTGCTTTTAGGCCCCAGAGACTGCCTTTGATGCTTGCCTGACCCAGATGTTCTTCATATATTTTTTCTCCTGGGCAGAGGCTGGGATCTTGCTAGCCATGACTTTTGACTGCTATGTGGCCATCTGTATCCCCTTGCATTGTTCTACTGTGCTCACTGATACCCAAGTGGCTCAAATGGGCATAGCCATCATCATCTGTAGCTTCTGCATGGTCTTCCCACTGCTTTTCCTTCTGAAGAGGCTGCCCTTTTGTAAGGCCAACATACTGAACTATTCCCACTGCTTGCACCGGACCTGATCTGCCTGCCCTGTGGAGACACCACCATCAACAGCATGTATGGCCTGTTCATTGTCATCTCTGCCTTTTGTGTAGACTCAGTGCTCATCCTCCTTTCCTAGTGCTCACACTGCATTGTGTGTTGTCCATTGCCTCCCAGGAGGAAAGGCTGAAGATACTCAACTTGTGTGTGTCACATATCTGTGCTGTGCTCATCTTTTATGTGTCCATGGTTGGTGTGGCCATGGCTCATCAGTTTGGGAAGCATTCCCCTGAGTATGTGCAAAAGTTCATGTTCCTCGTTGATGTGTTTGTTCCGCAAATGCTCAACCCAATTATCTAAGACTAAGGAAATTCGTAAAAGGCTGCACAAGAGGTTATTGCCACACCATCTGTGACTGGGGAGATACCTTCTGGAAAGCCAGGTACCCTAGGAGTTTGTTGTTATTGCTGATTTTTTGGTGTACTAAGCTAGGCATTTGCAGGATTTCAATCTCGTTATATGTATAGGCCTATGATTGGGTAACTGCCATTAGTTTTATGGTATAACCTGGCCATAACCCATAACTCAAAACATCAAGCTACCTTACATTGTATTTAAATATGTCACAGGTTGCCACAAATAACTTCTCACAGACCTAACAAGGAAGTGGGTCTCCAATTCGACCCTTTTATTTGTCCCAATATACTAGCAACATCTATGCTTTCAAGTAAATCTCAAAAACAGACAAAAACTAATGCATACATATAAACCACATTATGGCTGGGGATTATATTTTTTGAGATTATAGTTTTTACCAATACTTTTTAAAGGAGTAATCGTTTTGACTATCTTTAAACTTAGAAAATTAAAGATACACAAAGCTGTGACTAACTTTACATTTTTGAAATAATTTAGAGTTTTCTGAGTTGTATAAAATAGGACATATGTGCTTGCCATATTGACTTTGTACTATAAACATGTAACACTGAAACCCCCAAGTTTGAAACCAGAAGAAAAGTTTTATGAAAAGATAAAGCACATGTTGCCGTCTCTCATACATGACTTCGGAGAATTAACTTTCTTCTAGGGAGTTAGTGAGCACTCTAACTCAAAAGCTAATAGATAATACTGATTGATGGTGGGCTGAGTCTGCTTTAGAGGCATTGGGAATTTGACCCATAATTTGCTGGAATATGCATTGTCATGGCCTGTAGTAAGCACAGGCCTGGAGACTCCAAGACTGGAGTCTTCAGCATATGCTAGAGCAGAGGAGAGGTAGTTGAAGGATATCAGGAAATTCACAGAGCATAATCCCTGGAGAGTACCAGCGATGAACAGAAAGGAATCTTCTGCAAATTTATGCAAAGCACACACAACACAGACCATGCAGCCTTGCAGACACTTGGCCACAATAAGTACAATGGTGTGGGGACTTTCACTGGGCAGTGGACAGGCCATGGCATAATTCAACACCGTTGGATAATTGGGAAAAGCAGACACTGGGGCAAAAAATGTACCTTTTTTTTTTTTTTTTTAAAGAAACATTCCTTTCCCTGTTTTTTTCTCATAAGATCATGAAATAACTTTCCTTAAAAAGAAAGCCATAGGGACTGAGTGACATGATCATGTCCTAAACATAGCAATGATATAGATATAAATCTCCTGTGGACACCACCTGAGTGCCAAATGAACCAACCGTTACAAAAAACAAAACAGAATAGAAGCCTAGAGATAACATCTTCAACAAAATTAGGTGACAGGGAAATCTCAAGTATCCTAGAACAAGGTAGGTTTAGCCAAACCAAAGTAGGTTTAGCCAAACAAGATTAGAAATTGTGTGGTAGGAAGCAGCGTAGTGAAAGGAATAACAAAATTTACTCCAATAAGAAATTTCAACTAAAAACCCCACAAAAAACCCACCACAACCAACAACAAAAATCGCAAACACTCACCCCCTATTAGTTGGAGACTATATACCCTACGCAGAAACCTGGGCAGATGGCTTTGAGATGGACTGGTGAAACAGGGAACATTCCTTACAAGGCCCATGTCCTCGTGCACTTGAGTGGATTGATCAAAGCAACTGTCGTCCTAAGCATTTGAGAAACTCAGAAATGTTTAGCAATAAGTTTTTTGAAAAACTTCAGCCTGAAGTAACACAGATAAAGAATACTTGAGGAAGAGAGAATGTTCTGATACAAGTGGAAAGGCTATAGCAGATACACGGAAGTGCTGTTGCAGCTACATAAACTTCTCTAGTCTCAGGTACCACGTATAAGGAAGACCTGTAGAGCTCTAGGGCTGGAACAGAATGAGGGAGCCAAACATCCTCTAGAAACAGACTTCTTCGCTCTGAGACACTGACGTGGCCTCAGAGAGGCACTACTTTGAGGTATTTGCACAAGGGCAGAAGGCGCCCTAGAGCCACGAAACTGGAAAATGCTACCCTACCATCCATCCTCTCCCAGTGCAGAGAATCCTTCCAGTCACCCTGGAAAACCATCCATTCCTATATAAGGGGACAAAAATTGAATGTAAGCTAACTCTGTACACAGTTATGAGCAAAAATAAAAGGAAAAAAGTCAAGGACAACGATTACCTTATAGTTCTTAGAATCATGCTTACAAAGGAAATCTTCCTTTTTATATCCTAATGCTTCTGAATATCTATAACTGAATATTGAAAGCCATTTTGCTGACTTCAGTATTTTTTAGGGTTCTTTTAAAAAAATATGTATCTCTTAACCTCAACAACAGAATTGAGAAGTCACAGAAAAAGTATGAAGAGGGAAAGAGTGAGTACTACCATAACAATGAAGTATTTCTATCATCGTTTTGGGCAGTGATCCCTTATTTATTCATTTAGCAAACACATACTGAATGACTAATATGGGCCTATCTCCATGCTGAGCACCCAGTATATGGAGATGGATTGAGTCTGGTTCCGGATAACACAGAGCATGTGATGTTAGGAGACACTTCCTTGTGTGTGTCTCACCCGTTGAATACAGATGTGCTGAGATAAGCTCTGCATAAGTAAGGGATCACTGCACAAAATGGTTATGGAAATTTCTTTTATCGTTACAGAAGTACATCCTCCTGTTCTTAGTTGGATAAAGACCACTGGGCAATGTGCATGTGCATGCACAAGCGGGTATATACACACACGTAAAAAAAACCTGTTTACGTTTAACATATATCATAGAGAAATATGTTGAGAGGATGGAAAATTAAAAGCTTTTATTTTCTTAATATGAATAAATAATCCATTACATACGGATATATATATATATATATATATATATATATATATATATATGCTTTATTGCTGCTTACTAAATATTGACCAATTCTCTAATTAGCAGATCTGCAATAAAGGCTTTTTCTTTCTGAGATAACTTGTATTTGTTCAAATTGGTAAAATTAGTATTCAAGCAGTGTACTGACATCTAAGTAAATGGTAAATTATTAACCTGTTTATATTAAGAGAATTTTTTTTTTAACAGGACTTTATTGGGGAAAAGAGTGTACTTCCAGGACTTTTTTTTTTTTCCCAAGTCAAGTTGTTGTCCTTTCAATCTTAGTTCAGCTTCAAGTTGTTGTCCTTTCAGTCTTAGTTGTGCAGGGTGCAGTTCAGCTCCAGGTCCAGTTGCCGGGGATGCAGCCTACCATCCCTTGCGGGACTCGAGGAATCGAACTGGCAACCTTGTGGTTGAGAGGACATGCTCCAACCAACTGAGCCATCTGGGAGCTCAGTGGAAGCTCACCGCAAGGTGCCGTGTTCAATCTTAGTTGCAGGGGGCACTGCCCACCATCCCTTGCAGGACTCGAGGAATTGAACTGGCAACCTTGTGGTAGAGAGCCCACTGGCCCATGTGGGAATCAAACCAGCAGCCTTAGGAGTTAGGAGCATGGAGCTCTAACCGGGCCGGCCCCTATATTAATAGTATTTTTGTGTGGACTGAATGCTAAGAGGGTCCTTTAAGAAAATACAATGAAAATAAATTAGGATTGGTTTAGACATAATTCTCAATTGTCAATTTATACCCGAATTGTGTCTTATAACTCCTTTTCCCCTAATAACCATAAACTTGTTTTTCTACATTATTTGTAAAAATGTTCTTGTAGATATTTGGGTTCTAAATGTTGAATGGGATTTCCTGGTGACTATAACCGTCAATCTCCATATCTTGTTGAATAGTTGACATGTTGAATAGTTGACAATAGTTGACATGACTAGACTGAAATATTTTCAGTCTAGTGTCTATGACACAGTTATATAAGGTTCTGAATATATCTGTTTAGCAGAAATTTCTTTGTTTGGATTTTGGATTTATTTTAGTTGCCTCTACTACATTTAGTCAACCATTTGTTTATTAAATTGCTGGCTCTCAGAATTTTTGTGTGTGTTAAAATTACACAGTAGATTTTTTTCACAATGTCATGTTAAGTAGTGAAAAAGCCACTTAGCACTCTATCAGTTATAAGCTGTTTAACATTTACAGAGTAATTTGTCCCAGTTAGAGACATTGGACGTGACTGTTGAAATTAATAATTAAAATTGCCTTTAATCCTTTGTTGTTTATAGTCTGTCTTTCACTGTAAAAATATGGATTGTTATGTAGAAAGTTTATTTCTCACAGCCTGTAGTATTGGATATTTGCCTTAAATACATAGCCTTGAGACAGTTCACATGAACATTTACTACATTTCCACCAGTAACACTTCTCCATTATACCACACCTATTCAAAACATGGTATAGCTTTGTAAAGGGTACTTAAAAGAAATATGTAGTTAGTAAACACATCTCAGGAGACTTTGACATATCCCATCCACCGCCCTTTAGATAGGTTTCTCTCACAAACCCTAATGACTAAATTCCATAATTACAGAGCTCTCAAGCCTAATACTGTACTTGTAAGAAAAATAATTTTCTATCATAATTATATCCACTCCCCCCCAAAAAAAATCCACATTTTTTTAGACCTGAAATTGAGTAAAGGACAATGACTAAATATCTCTGCTAGGAGGAATGAAGATTAAGAAACACTTTAGGGAGAAATTTTCCTGAGCAACATGACTGGCAGTAAATGAAGTAAGATCAAGATCATCCAATAACGAATTCTTCTTTTTGTATTTCTATTAATTGAGATCTGCTTGTTATCTAAAATTTAGTAAAGACTTCCACACACCAATGCTTTGGGTAAGTGATACAGGACTCCAGAAATTTATAGCAAATGTTGGCTGGGGATTATATTTTCCATTTGAAGAGTATTGGAGGCTTATGCAAATTTAGGTGAAATATTAAATGGTTAGTGGTGTCAGCTGACCTGAGTTACACATGAACAAAGCAAAATAATTAAATTAAACAATCATTTAACGGATAATTTATATCATGTATATATTTTCTTAAATATATTTGATAAAGTTTTCCATGGATAATAGAAGAAAAGAAAAAGAAAAATCAATTTATCTTATAAATATGAACACAAATCACATCCACCTACCCCTAGTCTGACAAATTCATGATAACCTTAACTCAGAAGATAGATTCTCTGTGTCCTGCTTCCATTTATTCTTTTGTAAAACAGTTTCTGAGTGACAAGCACCTCTTTTCCAACTGAATTATACCTGAAGCAGCAAAGTAGTTTTGTCGGAGCAGAGCTGATCAGGTCTGGCGATGACTTCCCGAGGTAGGGCTGGATTTCTATGTGGTACTCAGAAAGCTCAGCTCATAGTCAGCCATGCCCCATGGCCTGCCTGTTCATCACCATCTTGTACCATGCTCTTGTTTCGGAAGGTTCTTCTACTTCCTGGGCTCACACAGAAATTAATTTCATACAAGTCCACACAATAGGGATTTGTTTTTTCTTCATTTTGTATTACATTCTGGTTATATTAATTTTTCTATGTGTCTTAATATGAGGCTCAGAGATTAAGAATTCTATCCTACCATAACTCTTGTTCTAGTTTCTTCTCTCCCTTTCTCTCCATCTACCAGCTGGCACAAGTTGAGAGGATGAGCTATGCTCCTAATACAAGGCAAGACAAAATAATGACCTTTATTTTTCAGAGAGTTTTTTTTTCCCCATAAACTTCCAAATATTTCCCTTGTAAATTTAGTGGACCCATGTTCAAGGGGTAATTTCCTTAGGTTAAAGACAAGCTGAAGGGGCTCAAAATAAAAGAAGCATAAGAATTTCTTTTCTCCTTTTTACTAGGCCAAAATCTAAGTATTTTACCCTCAATAGGGAAAAAATTTCTAAATCTAATTTTAGTGCTCTTAGAATAAGTTTGGGCTTACTTCTAGACTAAAGTAAAGGAGATGCCCTATCGAGTCTAACCTAACTCATTAGGGAAACTGGGCTGGTGACCTCCAGTTGATGTAAAATGCTTGAGTTCAAAGAAGAGCTTGTTAAATAAAAAGAGTTAAAAGAACATTTCTACTTAAGGTGGAAAAAAAAACAAGGCTTATCCAAGGCCTTCTTAGCGTGGAAACTGCAGGAGTGGCCCTAAGTTTTCATTATGGTACCTGCCTCTTAAGAGAAAAAACCTAAAATTGTTTCTTCCCTAACCCCTACAAACAGGTAGAATTTCTAATTGATGATGGAGGAAAAAAAAAGGAAGTAAAATGGAGAGACACCAGAGTTCTTTTTAGGAGACTCGTATTCCCCTGCCCCTTGTCCTTTCTCCTGTTACACCACTGGGTTTCAAAGTTAGGTGTGTGGTCAGAAGGATGTCTGCCTCTCCCTCCCTGGGGTGGGAATCAGTATTTTCCTCACTTTCATATAACAACTTTCCTAAGTGTTGCCTTTGCATCTATATATTCATTTATAACTAAACCTTCAAAGCATTACCGATTATAATAATAATAATAATAATAATAATAATAATAATTATTATTATTATTGGTAGTAGTAGTCATAGTAGTAATAGTATTTGATGTTGCAATAAAGAGCTTCTTGCATAAATCAGAAAGATCATTATTTAAATTTACTAAGACTATATTGTGACTCTAGACCTCTAATACCCCAATTATTTTCCATATAAAATCAAGCTGAGCTTTGTTATTCAGTCATGCCCCTAAAATCATTTATTTAGAGGACAAGGCTACATATATTCTGAGTCCCTTATTGTGCTTATGGATACTTTTGGAAACCTGGATTTCAAATACTTATATTATCTCCATTCAGAAATAGTTCCCTCCCTCGGGCACATGACACTTTTCCTTGATATTTCTCCAATACAGCGTTGTACAGAGATTAAAAAAAAATCTAAATAAGTATATGCTATGCTAGAATGAGGCTTCCAGTCCAGTTTCCCTAAGGAGTTAGGTAAGACTTGATAGATCATCTCCTTTATTTTAGTTGAGAAATAAGCCCAAGCTTATTCTGAGAGCACTAAAATTCGGCTAAGAAATTTTTTTGTTGCATCCTACTTAACTGGTATGAAGGAAAGATTGTGCAAGGAAAGTCAATCTAAGAGAAGGTCTGAAAGAATTATTTCCTAATGTCTAAATCATAAACATTGTACTCTGCCTGTCTCAAGCCATTTTAAAAAGTAGCTGGAAATCCTAGAAGGACATAATTTCTGACACCACTTATCATGTCATTTGTGGATAAAAAATTAAAATCCCAAGAAGAGAAGAGAAAGAGGGTCATGCATCTAGTACAATGTCAAAAAAAAGTTTGTGATTCCAATATTGAACATTGTTTTTCTTGGGAGAGCATTGAGTGGTAGGCAGATAAAGGAAGCAGAGGGGAACCTGGAGTTTCTTTCAGATGTCAACATCTATCAGTTTTTCTGGGTCATATTTTTCATACATCTTATGGCAAGTTCTGACAGCATCTAAAACTTCACCATGTGAAGTTAAAAAACAACAACTGATGAATGTTTGGTAATGAAAATGCTGTGAAGGGAAGGAGAGCAATGGTAATTTCTAATAGTGACACAATTAGGCAAAGAGGCAGTATTCATAGTAGCTTGGTACAAATATTGGAGCCAGATTACTATTGAATCTCATCTGGATCCTGTATTATCTGTGTTACCCTGAACAATTTACTTAATTCTCTGTACCTCATAGGAGTCTTATGAAGATTAAGTGAATTAATACACATGGATAATTTAGATCGGAATCTGGCACTTTTAAAGACTCAAGGTATAATTATTATTATATTAGTAACATTTATTATTATATAAAACAATTCTTAGCTTAGATTAACCTTTATCTGTAAAGCTTTGTCTAATCACTCAATTGCCTTCAATATTTATCTTTCTAATAATGCCACTGATATTTGCTGAATGTACTACCCATTTATTTTGTGTTATAAATTTTGCCACTGCATTTCCTAATATTTTGTTTTCTCCCCAGAACCTCATCTTATTCTTGATGGTGATAAGATCATGATGATGACAATGATCATGATGACGCCATCGATAACAGCCTATGTCTACATAAACATCAGATTTAAAGCCAAATGTGAAAGTCACATTTTAATGCGGCGAAACATGCGGACAATGGCTCGGCGGATCTCCTTCGTCTTGGCGCTGTAAATGAGAGGGTTGAGCACAGGTGGGACAAAAAGGTAGATGTTGGACATGAGGACATGTATGTAGCGTGGGGCATGCTTCCCAAAGCGGTGCACTGTGGAGACCCCAATCATTGGTATGTAAAATGCAAGTACAGCTAGGATATGTGACACACATGTATTGAGAGCTTTGAGGCGTTCCTCATGCGAAGCAATGGCCATCACGGAGCGCAGAATGAGCACGTAGGAGAGGAAGATAAAACACAGATCCATGCCAAAGGTGGATATAAGAACAAAGAGTCCATAGATGCTGTTGATGGTGATATCAGCACAGGCCAGCTTCATCATGTCTGGGTGCAGGCAATAGGAGTGGGAAAGAACATTGGATCTGCAGATAGGCAGCCTCTTGATGAGGAAGGGGAGAGGAAAGAGGGTGATGAAGCTTCGAGCAGTCACTGCTACACCCATTCCAGCAAGGACTCCATTGGTGAGCACAGTGGCGTAGTGCAAGGGATCACAAATGGCCACATAGCGGTCAAAGCTCATGGCCAGCAGAATACCCGACTCCATCATGGAGAAGGAATGAATGAGAAACATCTGTATTAGGCAGGCATCAAAAGCAATGCTTCGGGCACTGAAGCAGAAGGTCCTGAGCACAGTAGGCAGTGTGGCCATGGACATGGCCACATCACTGAAGGACAGCATAGATAGGAGGAAGTACATGGGCTCGTGGAGGCTGGGCTCTACTCGCACAGCCTGCAGGATCACTGTGTTGCCCCCAAGGGCCACAGCATACATCACGCACAGGGGCCCAGCCAACCAGGAGTGAAAGCTCTCAAGACCAGGGATACCAGTCAGGAGGAAGGAAGCAGGGTGAGTGGCATTGAACAATCCCATGGCAGGAAGAAGCCAGGAAACTTTTCAGGGTCAGACCTTCTGACTCCGAGACTTCTGAGAGTTTCACTTACTGAAGGACAAGAAACCAGGGGGTAAGAGACACTGCAGACAATGTCTACACATTTGGAAACTGATGCACTCATGAAATCACTGATGTGGGGAAAACACAGGCAAACTTCATTTCTTTTTATTTTATGATCACCAGACCGCAGGCTAGGCTACTTTCCCCCTCTTTTTTTATGGAAAAACAAAGACATGGACAAATATTTAAAAATTATCAATTAGTTACAAGGAAAATATTTAAACTCTAACTTTCAGAATTTTAATGTATTTAGAAGCATCATTGAATGGAATTGTGTAGGCTACAATTCATAGATAGTTGTTGTAAAAGAACACCAGGAGTTATATTATCAATAACTCTTAGAAAAATTTAAATATATCCCTGAAAATGTTGATTAATTCAGATATGCAACTGATTAATGAGAGCATTCCCTAGAGCTAGTTTGAATTATATGTGTTTGGTCAGGGAAGGATGGGGCAGTGGGAGTGGAAGAAATTGACTGCCTCTGGATATCAGCCTTTCATTGGCAGAGTTGCTGCAAAAAAGCAACAAAGCAATCACGTTTCTTGGAAACGTGAGTTCTCCCCTAAATATTCTATAACTACACTGGCATTCCTCCTGTGCAGGTGGGGCATTGTTCCAAATATAGACTTTCAGTCATATATACTCTCAAAATGCCCATTATTCACATAGACACATTCATGTACCTTCACAACCTCACACTGGATCCTGTTCATACTCTTACAAGATACCCACATCTCTCTATCTTTCACAGTCTTACTCTTATTGTAAAAATATATTTAACACTCTCTCTTTACCTTTATACTTTTAAAATGCACTTGCCCGGTCATGCTCATACTTATTTTCTGTCCACATTGACATATTTGCATTTCCATATGCATAACACTCAAGTGTACACACAGATTTGTATGCTCACACAACACCTCCACCGCCACCTACATGTTTGTAGACTCCTACTTGCCCACTGTTAACCCATTCACTCAGAGAGGCACTTGTTTACCCTTATGTATTGCATTTACTCACAGTTTTTCTTATACATATTACATACTCAATTCCTATAGGCTAATCCACAACGATTTCTCTGTGAGAGCAATTATATTTTTTATTCTTGTATCTTTCCAATGTTTTTGAAACTCTTTCACGTTCGTTTCTTCATAATGAATGAAGATAGAGAAGCTAGAAGACCTTTTCACCTGACAGGCATATTTCAGACTTATAAGGCACTCTCCTTTGGAAAAGGAATTCCAGAAACAGATACCACTGTTTTCCCTTTATCCCTCTTCTTCAACCTCTAACAAAATAAGGCCAGAACATGATCTCAGAGTCCTTTTGCTGGGAATGCAGGAGGAAGGAAACTTGGGAGCCTTAGGTATCTGAAGGCCACAGATGCTAGATGTATGATGTACATTACCACTCAAAGAAGCATGCCTGGGTTTTCTCTGGCAGTACAGAACTCAGATCTTCCTATGGTTCCCAGAGAGTCAGTGGCCACTTCTCTGTGGGACTGATTACATCCTTTCTGGTCTTAGAGCTTAGTCTGCTCATGCTGGTCTCCCCTCCAGAACTGTGATTCCTTGGCATCCTTCTCTGACTGAACTTTTTCAACTCTCTTCTCCCCCACCTGACCACAATTGCCATTTTTCATACCAAGCCTTATAGAGGTGATCAGAAAAACCAGAAGAGAATTGAGCTAATGTAAATTGAACAGAAAGACAAAGGAGAAGAAAACAGGCTTCAATAACAGCAGGATTCTGTGCAGGGCAGGGCCAGAGCCATTCTGGATATGGGAACCTAAGTTTTAGTATTTATGGAAAACAGGCTGTGTGGTAAGATCACATCCTTTGCCATACGCAGTGGCCACTGACCTCATGGGTTGTCTGGAGGCATGTGAAGAAAAGAATACAGTGAGAGAAAACCAGTACTAACTGAGCACATGCTTTGTGCCAGATACTCTGCAAGGAACTTTACATCCAGTTACTCATTTAATCCTTGACAGATGTGGAAACTGAAACCCACTGAGGTGAGGTTGCCTCCTGGTGGAAGGCAAGTAGCTGATAAAAATCTCAACTTAAAAAAGATTTGTAAGACTCTTTAGTGTCTTACTTAGGTCTTTGGGGCATCATGAAGTTATTGGAGAATAAGTTAAAACAGAAAATTGAGGTACACATTTCTGAATGGAGATTTCTCAGGTACCCTTGAACAAAGGGAGTGCCAAAGACAGATTTCTGTGGAGAAACAATGTAAAAAGTACCTGTCCCCTATGCTGGACTCAATTTCTTCTCTCTCTGGAACCCAGAACCTTTCCTTTAACTGAAGTTATATAGGAGCCAGGGTGGTTTAGGGAACGGGCCCTGGGCTGGGATTAGGAGGCCTGGGATTTAACTCTGGCTCTGGCATGCCTTGGCTGTGTCAGCTTGGGAAAATCGATTTCTCTTTCTGAACACCAGTATCCTCCCTCTTCTTTATAACTGTTTTTAAAGATTTACCCTAAGATCCTTTATGGTGATGTTCCTTTATTTTACTTTTTAACTTCTAATCAAGCAATTAATGCTAAGGATGCTAAAGAAGGCAAAAATAAGATAGACCTGGGGTTGGAGAGATAAACATAGAGGCTCCTCTAAAGACCATAGTTTTTAATCTATGTCATGAACATCAAAAAATTAGAAATGCTTGGCTATTCAAAGTTCATCTGAAATTTATGATTAACTGATTTCTCCTACTCTTTTACTCTCCTGGGGGACTTTCACACATTTTTATCTCAGAATTCATTAGACAAGAGTACATACCATGTTTGCCGGCTCAGCTGTGAGTTTGAGTCACGGAATAGGTTGTGACCACTTTGTTCCTGGATTCTGAACCTTTCCTGTGTTCTGAGTGCTGTTTCCCTTCCTGACCTTGCAACAGTATTAATAAGTCATAGAAACAGTGATCTCAAGGAAATTGACTCTGGAAAGTGAGCTAGCCAGAGAAATACAGTGAATCTCCCAGTAATAAAAATCAATTGGTGGCAGTGCCAGAATAAGAACCCCAAGTCCAGGGACCTTTCCTCCTGCTCTGGTCACTCTACTAAGATGTTGTTATTAGATAACCTCTACCCAGTCTCTCCCTCACCCTACCCCTGCCTCAATTTAACCCTTTCTTGGGGCAGGCTTCAAGAGAGTCAGCTAGCTTACCATGAGAGGGTTTCAGAACTCACCAGAAAAGAGACAGATGAGAGACACCCACAGAATAACACATCCTTCTCTCTATCCCTTAAAGTGAATTAATTCCTGCCACTTTTATATCTCACTCTAAGCCCCCAGGAGAGAGAGAAGAGTGATGGTGTTTTGTTTCTGAAAATGCATCAGGAAGGTTTTAGTCTCTTGAGGTTCTTAATGACTTCTGAGAATAAAGCATGTGCTCTTTTAGCTGAAAAAGAACTTAGCAATCTGCCAGGCCACTTCAATACCCCATGCAAGATACCATCTGGTGATGGATAGACAGGCACTGTAATGAGAGGAGCTCATCACCTTCTAAGAGATCCCAGGGTTATGTACTATGTTGATCAAACCCATAAATAAGGTATAATCAGAAAATAACTATTTTCACTTTTCTTTTCCCTTTAAATGTATTGAATACGGATAATTATGTCTTTACCCCTGGTTGAAAAGTCAGTTCTCTAAGATTTCTGGTTATATTCAGATAATAAAAACATCCTCTGGTAAGTAACTAGAATGTCCAGCCCCAGGTTATAGTCAGAATTCCCAGTATCCCCTGTATCCATATTATAGCCTTTCCTTTTCTCCCATACCTCCCTTGCTAACCATAGTTTCTGACTTTTCCTCCAGGGAAGAGAAAAAGGGCAGGGGAAGCTTCATCACTCATTTGTGCTTCAGTTAGCTGTCTTGATGCTCACTAAGTATGTTAGATATTTAAAGTTGATTCCTTCTTTCATTGGGTTCTTTTATAGGTCATTCAAAGGAACTTTTCCCCATCTTTTATTTCTTCTCCACTTGATTTAAACTAATATATTTTTACTCTGCATGGTTGCTTATGACTGCAGCCAGAACCCAGATCCCATTTGTAGAATCACACATCCTCCTGGACAGGCTCTAAGACAATACCATGCTACCTCTTTCTAACATGTAGTCCATCCAGGAAATGATCAGCTTTCCTCTACTGCAAAGACTGTCCTATCCAAAACAGCAATAGTCTCTCATTTAATCTTGATATAAGAACAGCAAGGTATCTAAATCTCTTTATTTATATTTCCAGGCATGAATAAGGAACAAGTTTGCTTTGTCCCCAGATTTCAGGGACATATGTCTCCTGAGTAGAAGCCTTAAGGTCCCTCTTTTTTGACTCAAGGTGAAGTGGAATGTACCACCCTATCCCTTTCTCTAGAGTGTGGGGTATGGCGTGGGAGACTTAGCTCTTTCCAAAGGATCTCTTCAGACATTTTTATTTAAATCCTCTAATTCATAATTTGTTTTAACCTTTAATTAGGGAAGAATTTTTCTAATTAGAGAAAGAACTTCAGCACAGAGAAAGAACCTCAGCACTATTAACATTTTGGGCTAGATAATTTTTGTTGTGGTATGATGTCCTGTGCATTGTGGGCGTTTAACAACACCCCTGATTTTTACCCAGTAGATGTTCTGCCCCAGTTATGACAACTGAAAATGCCTCTAGACATTGTCAAACGTCCCCGGAGGGACAAAAACATCCCAGATTGAGAACTACTAAATTCAGGGAAGGGGCTTAAAAGTCAGCTAATTGGTTCTCTGAAAACTAACTCAAAATTTTCTCATGGAGAGATCCAAGATGGTGGAGTAGATAAAAACTGTGCCTGTGTTTTCCAGTGAACACATTAAAATTACAACTAAATTATAGAACAATCAACTCGGAGAACCATCTGAAGTCTAGCCGGACAGAAGTCCTATAACTAAAAATCTAAAGAAGAAGCCACATTGAGACTGGTAGGAGGAGCAGAGATGCAGAACAGGCCCCACACCTGTGTGTGACAGTTGAGAATCAGGAGAGATATCTCAGCCACCTTGGTTCCCTCTAGAAGAGTGAGGGACCCCCACCCCCCACACCAGGCTCTGGTGTCAAGAACAGGAGCTCCCACAACATCTAGCTATGAAAAACAGTAGGTATTCTGACCATTTGGGTGCCTGGAAGGCTGTGGGAAACCTAGACATCCTTTTAAATGGTCCGCACACTGACTCACCAGCTCACAGGCATTTATGGCAGGCTCCAGGGGAGGGGTGATGACTCAAGGGGCCTCAGAGACATATGGAGTGGGGGATAGATTGAGGTGTGTGGCTGCATGGGGAGAACTGGAAGACAGCCAGCATTTTCCCCAGTCAGAGTACACCGTCTGTGCAGCTGGCAGGCAGGTGCCATCTTTCCTGTGTTGAGCCTGCCCTCTTCGGCCAAATCTGAATCTGATTGGCTTGGTGAGCTCTGCTGCTTCATCCTGCTGACTAGCTGAGATCTCACCCAACTCAACTCATGGCACCACCAGAGGCAATTTCTCTGTCAGCAGCCAGCCCCACCCACATTGCACTCTCTCTTTTTTTTTTTTTGGAAAACTATCGAGTCTGGCAGGCCCCAGGCAGGCAGCAACTAGCTTCAGTGTGTTCTGAGACTTTTGCTGAGTTGCTCCAGGCTCAGCACTGTCATCAAACCAGAGTTTATTTTAACTTGGTGACCACAATTCTTCCCACTCTGGTAACTCCCTGAGACCCTGCCTCACATAACTCACATACCACACAAGGCTTTATCAGGGGCTGAACCCTAAGGGAGTCAGCAGGTGGCAGCAGGCCTTGGGGTGTTTGGCATTTTTTTTTGAAGGTGTGTACTCTCCTTTTAATTTCTTTCTTTTTTTAAATTAAATTTATTGGGGTGACAATTGTTAGTAAATTTACATAGATTTCAGGTGTACAATTCTGTATTACATCATCCATAAATCCCATTGTGTGTTCACCACCCAGAGTCAGTTCTCCTTCCATCACCATATATTTGATCCCCCTTACCCTCATCTCCCTCCCCCCACCCCTCCTTACCCTCTGGTAACCACTAAACTATTGTCTGTGTCTATGAGTTTTTCTTTCTCATTTGTTTGTCTTGTTCTTTTGTTGTTTTTGGTTTATATACCATATATCAGTGAAATCATAGGGTTCTCTGCTTTTTCTGTCTGACTTACTTCACTTAGCATTATACTGTCAAGATCCATCCATGTTGTCACAAATGTTCCTATATCATCTTTCCTTAACGCCGAATAGTATTCCATTGTGTATCTATACCACAACTTCTTTATCCATTCATCTATCGAAGGACATTTTGGTTGTTTCCATGTCTTGGTCACCGTAAACAAAGCTGCAATGAACATTGGAGCACCCATGTCTTGATGTATAAATGTTTTCAGATTTTTTGGGTAGATACCCAGGAGAGCGATTGCTGGGTCATATGGTAATTCTATTCGTAATTTTTTGAGGAACCTCCACACTGCCTTCCATAACGGCTGCACCAGTCTGCATTCCCACCAACAGTGTATGAGGGTTCCTTTTTCTCCACAGCCTCTCCAACACTTGTTCCTATTTGTCTTGTTGATGATAGCCATTCCAACTGGGCTGAGGTGATATCTCATTGTGGTTTTTATTTGCATCTCTCTGATGATTAGCGATGTTGAGCATTTTTTCATATGTCTATTTGCCATTTGTAAGTCCTCTTTGAAGAAATGTCTCTTCAGGTCCTCTGCCCATTTTTAAATTGGGTTGTTTGTTTGTTTGTTTTGTTGTTGAGTTTCATGAGTTCCTTGTATATTTTGGATATTAGACCCTTATCGGAGGCACTGTTTGCAAAAATCTTCTCCCATTCAGTTGGTTGCCTCTTTATTTTGTCAATAGTTTCTTTTGCTGTGCAAAAGCTTTTAAGTTTGATATAGTCCCATTCGTTTATTTTAGTTTTTACTTCCATTGCCTTTGGAGTCAAATTCATAAAATGCTCTTTGAACCCAAGGTCCATAAGTTTAGTACCTATGTTTTCTTCAATGCAGTTTATTGTGTCAGGTCTTATGCTTAAGTCTTTGATCCATTTTGAATTAATTTGGTACATGGTGACAGATAGCAGTCCAGTTTCATTCTTTTGCACGTGGCTATCCAATTCTGCCAGCACCATTTATTGAACAGGCTGTCTTTCCTCCATTGTATGTTTTTAGCTTCTGTGTCAAAAACTATCTGTCCATATTATGTGTTTGGCAGTTTTGAGAGCTACCCCAGACCTGGTACTGGAGGCACTGTCCTCAGTTCGTAGCACAGCCTCTGCCACGTACCTCTGGGTCTAGCACAGGCTGTGAATAATTGTCGATTGCTTTGTAGCTCCTACCATGTAGCTCCTGGCTGGTCACAGGCAGTGGGTGACCTGAGATTGCACCGGCCACATCCCAAGAGGCCCCAGAATCAACATACTTGGAGGTTGGCTTCAAACCACAGCAGAGTACTGCCCAATTAACCCCACAAGTGGCACACACAAAGGGCAGTCTTAATAGGCACTAGATTCTGCTGGGGTGAATCTCACTCAGTGAGGTAAGCCTCCTACACAGCAGTCTATAAGCTTTGGACATGGCCAAACCCGACAGCCAGTCAACCTAAGGGTCAATACTACCCACTGACATACCAAGAGCAATCAAGTCTCATTTATAACACCAGGGCACACACAATGCACACAAGGGACACTCCTGGAGTAACCAGCTCAGGTGACCAGGGAGACTGTGACACTGGGCCCCATAGAACACCTACTACATAAGGCCACCTAGCCAAGACTTGGAGACATAGCAGATCTACCTAATGCATAGAAACTAACACAGAGAGGCAGCCAAAATGAGGAAACAAAGAAATGTGTCCCAAGAACAGAAGAAAACTCCATAAGAAGAACTAAACAAAATGGAGGCAAGCAACTTACCAGAGACAGAGTTCAAAACAATTGTTATAGGAATGCTCAAGGAACTTAGTGAGAACTTCAACAGAGAGATAGCCCACATATAAAAAGAACATAGAAACCATAAAAAGGAACCAGTCAGAAGTGAGGAATACAATAACTGAAATGAAGAATGAACTAGAAGGAATCACCAGCAGACTAGATGAAGCAGAGGATTGAATCAGCAGACTGGAAGAGGAGGTAGCAGAAAACACCCAACTGGAATGACAAAAAGGAAAAAGAATCTAAAAAAATAAGAATAGTTTAAGAGACTTCTGGGACAGCATCAAGTGTAACAACATTCACATCATAGGGGTACCAGAAGGAAAAGAGAGAAAACGAGAGATGGAGAGCCTATTTGAAGAAATAATGACTTAAAACTTTTCTAACCTCGAGAAGGAAATAGACATACAAGTCCAGAAAGCACAGAGAGTTCGAAACAGAATGAACCCAAACAAGCTCACACCTAGAGCCATTACATTAAAATGGCAAAGGTTAAAGGCAAAGAGAGAATCCTAAAAGCAGCAAGAGAAAGGCAACGTGTAACTTGTAAGGGAGCTCCCATAAGACTGTCCACTCATTTCTCAAAAGAAACTTTGCAAGCTAGAAGGAACTGGCACAAAGCATTCAAGGCAAGAAAAACAAGGGCCGGGCCGGCCCGATGGCTCAGGCGGTTAGAGCCCCATGCTCCTAACTCTGAAGGCTGCTGGTTCGATTCCCACATGGGCCAGTGAGCTCTCAACCATAACGTTGCCAGTTCAATTCCTCGAGTCCCGCAAGGGATGGTGGGCTCTGCCCCCTGACACTAAGATTGAACTGCCGCTTGAGTTGAGTTGAACCATTCCCTCTGTAAACATTGCAGCAGTTGAATATGTACAAGACCCTTCATTGGTTCTTTCCAATGATCTCTCTTCACTCCAAGCCTCACAACATTTTTTCCTGTCTTACTGAACCTCTTGTAGATTCTCAAACAGATACTCTATTTCATGACTTTGTGCATCTGTGGTTTATCCAAATCATTTCCCCTGCAAGGAATTCTGCCACTTAAAACTCTTTCTGGTGAATCCTACAGCTATAAGATTCATTATAAGCTTTCCTTGTTATGTGATTATTTTCCTAATCTCTTAAGCTTTGTGTGTGTGTGTGTGTGTGTGTGTGTGTGTGTGTGTATGTGTGTGTGTGAGAGACATTCTTGGTTCTTGACATTTCTCCATTACAGAGTTTATCAAATACTACTGAAATGTTCTGCAAACTTAAATAAATTATGAACGCCCATTACTTAGTTCAGTGCCTGGGATTTGGTTGATCTTTAGAATGAATAAATTAATAAAGTTATTGTCAGCTTCATAATTTCAGAAGCTGTCTTATCCAGGGCCAGGCAAGTTTTCTTTGTGTGATATAGGTATTTAGAAGTTGTTTTTGGAATGGAGTTAGTGAATGCAAGCGTACATATTCAGGGAAATAGCTAAAGATGTTCTCGTAAATTAGCAGTTATTGATAGACACAGACAATAGTTTAGTGGTTACCAGAGGGTAAGGGGGAAGGAGCGTGGCAGATGAGGGTGAATGAGATCAATTATATGGTTATGGAAAGAGAACTGACTCTGGGTGATGAACACACAATGTGATTTATAGAGGATGTAATGCAGAATTGTACACTTGAAACCTATGTAACTTTACTGACCATTGTCATTCCAATAAACTTTAATTAAAAAGAAAAAAATGGTAGTTATCACAGGTAGTCTAAAATGGTGTCATCGGTATTCATTGACGTTCACTGGTTTTCTAAGTTTCTTTAAAAAGAAGTTGAAAAAAACATTTCCTGAGATGAGGAAACAATATGGGATGTACAACCAGCCATTTTCAGATTATTACATGAAATTTGGGCAGTTTTAACTCAAAGAGTTTAAATCTTGTTCAGGAACTAATGGATTCTTCCCAAAGACTTCCTTCTTTGTTTTACCTGGCATGTTACAGGTATTTTCAATGAGGGAATTTACTTACAATTTCTTAGGCTATTGCCACAAAACTCAATATGGGGACCATGAGGAAGAAAGGGTCCCTCTCACCTCCTCTTAATATATATTGGATATTCAATAATATTTGTTGAATAATAACATAAGTGAATAAATGAATTAGTCAGATACTCTTGCTAGTATCTTCTCTGTTCAAATGTTTCTGATTATTTCCATAATCTAAGCTCACATGCTCCCACAATATGCCTCATTATCTTCATAGCAGTCCTTTCACATTGATTACAATTGGTTCACTTGTTTCCAACTATACCATAAATTCTCCCAGAGAAAGATCCCACTGGTCTAGTTCATCATTGAATCTCCATGTCCTAGAATAGAGGTTGGAATGTAGTATTTAGAGACTCTGTTGAATTCTTAAGTATTAGTTACAATCTAATCCAAAAAACAAAAAAAACAGATTCCAGTTATAGGCCAGTCAGAATATAAGAATGACACCAGTTCCTTTAATTGAGAAAAATTAATGTAAAAAAATTGTTAACGAAGTATTACAGAATGCACAAGATGAAAAGGGAAAATGAAGGTGTCATTGGAGGTAGTGACTTTGGGAAGTAGCTTCTAAACCTACGGCTGGAGAAACAAAGGTAGAGGTTCAGAATTATTAATTTATGCAAGCTTGGAGGAAGAGTGATGCAGAGCGTAAACTCAAACTATTGAGGAGTGAGCACATTTTAGGTGGTCCTGGGGTATCAAGAGTTCAGACAAAAAGCCCTAATAACTACGATTTACACTTCTGAGATGGGAGGGGCAGAGGACTTCTCTGGTTTGTTCTAAGGTCTTTAAGAGGTCATGGCAAGACCGTTTCAGGGTATTGAAAAGCTGTAAAATGGAACCAACAAATGCCACTGAAATTAACCACTGGTGTTAGGATGGGGCACAGATATAGAAGGGAGTGTCTTTTTGTTAACCATAAGCGGTTGACCTTGGGACAGAAAAAGATGCAGCTGAGAAATTTAATTCTTGTCTTTAACCATATGGAAATATATCAATTATGACAAATATATAAAATTCATCCCATAACACATACTAATACTGAGTTTATACAAAAGATGCTCAAGGTTGGTTTAAACTAGGCCTTGAAATCATTTGTATTTGATCAAATTTCACTTCAGTTTTTAACATGATTTGTGCTTTCAGAAGAACGGTCTATGTTCTGCTCCATCTTTTTTTTTTAATTCACAAAATTTTACTAAACTTAGTGTGGTGATCACATTGTAAGGTACATAAATGTTGAATCACTATGTTGTACACCTGAAACTAGTATAATATTGTATTCCAACTATACTTTAATAATATTTTTAAAAAAATTATTATAACATTTTATCATAAAAATTCAAACACACAGAAAACTTGAGGAAATTTTACAATAAACATCAGTATACTCACTACCTATATATTATATTATTAATATTTTATTATGCTATCTTTATCATATATCTACCATCCCTCTACTCATCCATTAATCCATGTACCCTATCGATGTATTTAAAAGTTAAGTTGTTACCACAATACACTTCCCTTTAAATATTTCAGCATTCATATAATTAAATTTTGGTTATTTATATAGTTATTTTATTTCTTTCAAACATATAATGCACAGGTCTTACATGCACATTAGATAAGTTTTGACATATGTATGGGTTTTGCTGTGAAATATGCTTATGACATATTTCTAGATAGTGTTTGGAGACATATTTGCCTCTAGATAATATCTAGACTATTGAGTGGATCAGTTTTTCAATATTTATCTTCTTTGTAAGAACAGGTACTATGTCTTTATTGCTCTGTATAACATCAGTGCCTAGAATAATACCTGGAACAAAATAATTCTCAAAACTGTATTTTCCTTCAATTTTTTTAAAAAAATTTGTTTTAGTTGAACTGAATTAGGTTTGTAATTTTTAGGTTCCAACAGTGGTAAATAAAGTAAAAAGAATGTTGCATAAGAAGCATGTTACATGGATGCTTACATGCACATTTTACAAAAAAAATGCAAGTATTTTAATTCCATATATGAATCTTTGAAGAGGGGTATAAACTTGTTAGACATTTTTTTTCAATCTATTGATGAGACTATGGGTATGTGTTTGAAGTATATATTTTTGGATATGTGAGCATGGGAGTATATTTGAAACATATATGTTTGTTTCAAGTATGTGTATGAGTCTTTATTTAACTGTGTCTCTATTTCTAAAATCATGTCTATAAACTACATTAGTCTCTATCATCAACGTAAGAATATACAGATTATAGTGTGTGTTTGATGTGTCAAGATACTTGATTTGTGACTAGACTTGAGTAGTTGTATGAGTATATTTGTGTTTATTTCTTTGCGTGGATCTAAAAGAGTCAATGTGAATGTTAGCAAATAAATAGTTGAATGTGTCTAAGGAAGTATATCTGGGTGTGTCAGAATATCTATGAATAGGTAGGTTTGTGTTTGCATTCTCTGATCAAAGAAGGATTAATATAGTAATGGATACCGATGATTACATCAGGGATTAATGAAGCCAAGAAAAAGGTTCTCCTGGGATCTGTTCTCCTAGGGGTTAGCACTCATTGATCCTCCTCTCCCCATTGTTTCCATTCTCCCTCCTTCAAGCACAAACAAACAAGCCTAGGGAGTCGGGGGTATTCATAAATGTATGAGCCTGAGGCGAGTGAGCTGATATCACTCTGCCAGCTGAACCTGTGGACCAAGGCATCCACCTGCAGGGAAAAGAAATTTCTGCCACCCAGTGAGTGCCCCACCCTCAGATTGCTCACCTGTGGCTCCTATCTAAACTTTATCCCAAACTTTAACATTCTTATTGCTACCCCAGGCAGACTCTGACCCTCATATTTCCCATCCAAACATAAGATAAATCTGTTCCCTTCTGAAGTTCATGATCACAGACCCTGATGCCAGGTCCTCATCTGAATCAAAATTCTAATACCAAATCACATAACCTTAGATTAAGGAGCTGATTCAGCGGATCTAGAGTTTGTCTTGAGGGTATTTCATACTTTTTCTCCTTCAGTTTGAATTATTGTTTCCTATACCTAAGTCCTGGGTGTGCAATTGGAGAAAAAAAAATCACAGAACCAAAAGAACTGAAGTCATTCAACAATGTGATCTTTATCCTGGCTTGATTTTCAGTATTGAGTATATCATGAGAATATAATTGGTGGGATATTACTATGGGTCTGTTAATACTGATGTATTTGTTGTTCTCTGTGTGTGTGTGTTCAGGTTGGCATAAACATGAGAGCGTATCTCAAACATAGTGCATAATAGAGTGTGTAACTATGACTCTTTTTAAATTCTGTGATTGTGTTAGTGTTATGTGTGACCAAGGGGCTGAACAACAGTTTCTGTCTGTGTGATGTGAGATAGTACCTACGAATATTTGAATGTGTAAGTGTGTGTAGAATTGTGAAATGTGTATTTGTTGGTACCTTTGTGTAACTGTGTGTGTGTGAACATTCATCATGCACGTGCTGTACAAAAGAAGTGCATTGCTTGTGTCTGTCTCCATCTTCTTGGCATTTTTTCCTAGATTAGTCATATTTAGGAATCCTTAACGAACGCCTCCATGGTCAAAACAAAGAAAAAGTGGTTGTTTGGTGGTGGTGGAGTGTTAACTTTTGTTAACAGTCTAAATGGATGAGTATTGAGAGTTTTTATAACTATATTTAGCAACAAAGGGGATATGGTGACCACAGAGAAATAAGTTTCACTTGGGAAAATGGAGCATAGAAGCCACAATATAGTAAATTGAGCAGTGACAGAAGGTAAGGTCAAGAAGGTTGAATCCCTGACTTTGAGGACCTCAGAACAGAAGTGGAGAAACAGAAACAGAAACAAGCTCCCCTTCCGTGGCATCCGGAGAGACAGGTTTTCAAGAAGCTTGGCTAAGAATTGGGGAAGGGTAGTAGAGTGGCAGCTAGAGATGGAAAGTTATGTTTTTATGATGGGATAGTCTTGCACATGTTTATTGGCTGAAGGGAAAAAGATAGAAAAGGAGAAGCTTAAGATGCAATACAATGGACTAATGGAAGAGGTCTCTGAAGGACAGGGCAAGAAATGGAATCCTGAAGATGGAGGGCCTGGCCTTGGAGAAGGAGAGAGATCTCTTTCTCAGAAATTAAGGGATAAGAATGGATAATGATGTGAATAAGTTGAAAAGTTAGGTAGTGATAAGTAATCAGTCCTTTTTTCCCCAATAAAACACTTGCTTCTTTGGTTTCATCCAGCTGAACACTCAGTTGGATTATAGGGTTTATCAAAGTTGGGGTTTACTGTGTGAATGTGAAAGAGAGGCAAAGAGGAGATGAAGATACCAGCTCTAGTGGGAGAGTAGATCAGAAAAAAAGTAAGGGAGGAAGAGTTAAAAGATGAATAGACCAGAAGAAAAATGGTAGAATTATTGAGACTCTGAGAGCAAGTGCATGGGCACGAGAAAGTAAGAGGGCTGGAAGGCAGAAGGCTGGGGTCAGAATGTAAAATAAATAAACAAATACATTGAAATTTAAGATTTCAGAGGTGGAACAGCTTTTGGTGGTGACACGTCCAAAGGCAGTCTGATCGGGAAGGATTGGGAGGCTGAGGTGAAGTCTGAGTAAAGTTTATTGAAGTTGTAATTTTACCATATTCCCATCTACCAGAGGGTTCCAAAAAGTTTAACCTGTGCTTCTTGTTTCCTATCTTAATTTCTCTTTTTCCCAAAACTCCCTAAATGTGGTTTTCGAGAAAATGAAGGGATACTACAGTCTAAGGCGAGACTTAGGGGATTCTGTTCATGTTGTCTCCTACCTTGTTGTCTTGCCATGACATCACACCTTCAGTAGTTTTTGCTATCTCCTGTACAGGGTACCGGGCACTGGTGATACAGAAATTAGTAGAATCAAGTTGCTATCCTCAAAGAGTTCATAGTCTAATGAGGGAAGCAGGAACAAAGACAAATACTTTCAATCTCTGACGTTTTGTGTTGGAGGCAGGATGTCTGAAAGAAAGTGAAGAACTCCCCCAACACGCCCTCTTGCGTTCATCCCCCATCTGTATTCTCCCACCTGCCTGCGATGTTGGGTCTCAATGGCACTCAATTCCAGCCAGACACACTCCAGCTGACAGGCATTCCTGGGATGCAGATGGGCCAAGCATGGGTTGCCCTGGTTTTCTGCACCCTCTATCTGATCTCCATCGTAGGCAACCTCAGCATCCTCACTCTGGTGGTTCGGGAGACTGCTCTGCACCAGCCCATGTACTACTTCCTCTCTATGCTCTCTCTCAACGATCTGGGAGTGTCCTTCTCAACACTCCCCACTGTGCTTGCTACCTTCTGTTTCAACTACCGCCATGTTGGCTTCAATGCCTGCTTGGTTCAGATGTTCTTCATCCACACTTTCTCTTTTATGGAATCAGGCATACTCCTGGCCATGAGCTTTGATCGTTTTGTAGCTATTTGTGACCCACTACACTATGCCACTGTGCTCACCAACAGCCGCATCTTGGCTATAGGCCTGGGCATCCTTGCCAAGAGTTTTGCCACTCTCTTCCCTTTCCCCTTTCTGGTGAAACGACTGCCCTTCTGCAAGGGCAATGTTTTGCATCACTCCTACTGCCTCCATCCAGATCTCATGAAAGTGGCATGTGGAGACATCCATATTAACAACATCTATGGGCTCTTTGTGGTCACTTTCACCTATGGCATAGATTCAACGTTCATCCTGCTGTCCTATGCGTTGATCCTGAGAACTGTGCTGGCCATTGCATCGCGGGATCAGCGACTCAAGGCACTTAACACCTGCATATCACACATCTGTGCAGTGCTGGCTTTTTATGTGCCCATAATTGCTGTCTCCATGATTCACCGCTTCTGGAAAAGTACCCCCCCTGTTGTTCATGTCATGATGTCCAATGTCTACCTATTTGTACCCCCCATGCTCAACCCCATCATCTACAGTGTGAAGACAAAAGAGATACGCAGAGGGATCCTCAAAGTCTTCTATAAATCCCAGAGCTGAGGAAGGCTGCAGACCCTGAGAGAACTCCTTTGGAGAAAGGACTGGGACCTGTTTGCCAGGATCTGGATAGCTGTGCATAGGGAATCAATAAAAGAACATCTGACTCAATAAAATGACATAAATGTGTACTGAACATTTACTATCTGAAAAACCTTGTAGCAGTTGCTGACAATATTATATTGGTGAGAAAGACATATTGTTAAGTAAGACATAAACATATCAAGGGGAAAAACATAAAAAAGAGTAAAGATGCCCTGAAAAATGTTTGACATATATGGAAATTATGGAAATTCTACAGAGCAAATAGGCTTGAATACAAGTCTGCTACCACCCAGAATAAGGGAAATGATAAATATTGGAGACAAACAAAAGTCTGTGGACGCTTGGTACTTCATATGACAGAGAGGGTCCATTTATTTTGTGAAGATGAGGGTAAGGGTTTTTGTGTGTTTGTGGAGTAGCTTGTAAAGAATAAGAGGGGTAAGTACCTGGTACAGGCTGGCAGGAAAAAAGTAAGGTAGTGATCTTGGCATAAGTAACTGCCTGAGAAGAAATATTTAGGCAAGAAAGTTTAGAACCTTGCTATTCCAAGTATGGTGCAATGAACAATAGCATTGGTATATCTGGCAGCTTGTTAGAGAAACGGAATCTCAGACCCAACACAAGACCTACTGAATTCAAACTGAATTCAAACTTTAATTGATTAAAACTTGAGAAGCATAGTGCTTCTCTTTTCTAACACTGCTCAGGTAATGCTGATCTGATGTGTAACAAAAATAACAAGACTCATGAGTAATAAGACGTTGGAAAAGTGGTTCTCAAAGTGTGATTCCCAGACCAGCATCATCAGAATCCTTTGGGAAATTGTGAGGCACACAAATTCTTAGGCCCTTCCTCAGATATTTAGAACTAGAAATTCTAGGAGGTAAAGTCCAGCAATCTGTGCTTTAAAAAGACCTCCAAGTTATTATGATATATGTTAAAAAGTTGAGAACCTTTAACCTAGAATATTGCTTTAGAATATTTAGAAGAATTGCAAAGAACTTTGTTTAGACAGATGGGAAGTTTCACACTGAAAAGCTTTGGAAACACGATCTTGAGAGATTGCCTAAACCAGATCGTGGGTGGTTTTTAAAGCTTGGGGAAACTGACAACTAGGTGGATAGTGTTGGTGGTAAAGGGAAATTCAGACTTATAACCTATTATCTTCACGTGGTGGTACAGCTGTAGCATAGAAATAGCTAACACAGAAGATTCGGTGAACAATCTCCAGCCACTCCATAGTCACTCTACAATAATGGGAAGAAGAAAGGTTTTCTCCAACTGCCTCTTTGAGATGGAACTTCAAAGTTCCATAAGGGGAAGCAAATTTTTCTCTATGTCTATCTTTTGTTTGCTTGCTTCTCTTGATACATCCCATGACTTGATAGAAAAGGGAGGGAGCTCTCCTGCCACTATTTCCCTCAATGCACATTTTTTGTTTGTTATGGTTTTAGGATTTATTTTCTTTTTCTTTCTTTTTATTATTTTACAAAACAACGTAATAGTTAGATATTTACACCTCTTACAAAGTGATAATCCCCCTCCCCCAATCTACTATCCCTCTGACATTGTATGTAGCTGTTACAATTCCACTGACTCTATTCCCTGTGCTGTACTCCACATCCTGTGACTATATATATATATATATATATATATATATATATATATATATATATATATAGTTATAGTTGACGCTCAATATTATTTAGCTTCAGTTTCAGGTGTGCAGTGCAATGGTCAGGCATTTACACAATTCATGAAGGGGTCTCCCTAATAAGACAAGTGCCCATCTGACACCCTACAAAATCCCTCAATACACTTTTACTCTACCTGAAACTGAAATAAAGAAGAGGTAAAATGAAATAGTTAATGGGAAGACTAGGTACTTGGGAAAATAATTTATTTGGGGGAACTGAAATCAGGGCCTTATGCTGAGGATAATGATCAAATATGGTATAATCACATTAAAACATATCACTTCTTTCTTTTCATTTGCATCACTATGCTCTGTAGATGGTACTATCCTCTTTACAAATCAGGTTCCTAGTTGAAGATATGCTAGTCTCCTAAAAATCATAAAGCTGGCAGATGGCAAAGTTAGGACTCAAACTTATGACTGTGTGACTTTGAACCCCATGGTTTTTCAGTACCCTGGGCTGTCTCTCCTAGAGGAGACCTCAATCTTGTGGAATTTGGTGGAGGGTTGAGTGGGAATTCAATAAGAAACAGTAGTGATAAGTGGATGAAGTCAGTCATGGTTATATCCTCTATTTGTTAAATTCTGGGACTGGCTCTAGGCTCGACGCTCTGGTCTCTGGGCTCTGAGTCTTGGAATTTGCCCATTATGCTCTAAGCTTGGGTTCTTCCTGGGGAATGGATTTTAGCTCAGAATTCAGGGAACTAGACTGAATTCTCTGCTCAGATTTACAGTTTTGGGACTGGCTAATTGAGGTTGGGAAGAGGGTGGATATTGCTATGGAGATTGCAGGAATTTTTCTCCACCCTCCTCTACATCACAAGGAAGGAACTGGAATTTCATTTTCTCTGTGGAGAGAGGACAGTATGCCTAGGGAACTTCCTTTTTTTTCTTTCTTTCTGCTCCCAGGGTGAGATTTAATCCCCTTATTTTTTTCCCATCATGAGCACAGCATCATACTCAGGCAAAACAGGACTCCAGAGGCCATGGCCTCTGGGATCTCTCATTCAGAGACATAAAGTTGGCCTCCTCTCTTGGCTAGTGCCTGCCTAAGGCTCATTTTGGAGCCTTTGTGAGCTCTTGCATTCTGTCTTTCAATCCAATTGTCACTTCTCAAAGCTCTGTCACGTGAGTTTGAATCTATTTGTGTCTTCTAGGTACGTGCACAAGAAGTGTGTTTCTGTTTGCAGTTTTGTTTGTGCCTCTGTGTGGTTTTTTCTGTTTATGCCTCTGTGTGATTCTTTTAAAGACATGAGTTTTTTCTCTCTCATGTTTCTATATCTTTCAGTGGGTCTCTGTCGACGTATACATGTGTTGTATTTTGTAGTAGCCACAATTTGTTTGGCCTACAATGGAGACGTTTAAGACTGAACAGAACAGTTCTTCAATTTTCTTTTCTTTTAGGTTTTCTACAAAAAGGGTACTATTCATTCAAATGCCCTTGTAGTCTCCCAAACACTTTCAGATAGTGAAGCCAGAACGCTTTAGTAGTGAAATACACACGATGATCACATAACAGACACTAAGAATTTGCCTCTGTTTTTGCTCACACAGATCCACAGCCATGGTGTTTCTCAGTGTCACAAAATGGGAGATACCTTGCCAGTCTGGAATATCAGACCTGAGGACAAAAGGAAAGTTGAAAGGGCCTTTAATCCCAATTAGGGAGATATTAGAATTCTTCCTCCAACATTTCCATCAAGGGTTATTCAGCCTTTGCTTGAACATCTCTACTTACCAGAAACATTATTTCATTGTGCAGTTTTGACTTTCAGAAAAATTTTCCTTACCTGAGCCCCAGATTATCTCCCTGTGATTTCCACCTATTACTTACCGCTTCTTATACCCATCTCATCCCATCATGTCTTCTACAATCTCCTCTTCTCAAAACAAAGCATCATTGATTCTTCAAGTGCTCTTCAAGTGACTTGATCACCTTTGCCTTTGAGTGTGTCACATTGGTTTTACTCCGATCTAGAGTAGGAAACCCAAAACTGAATGTCCTTCTATTATGGCCCTGAGCAGTATATTCATGTTTTTATTAATTCCTGATCTTTTGACCATGTTTTTGTGTTAGAATCATGAAGTGCTGGAGAGGTAATGATGAACTCGGCACAAATTTAGCCCTAAAAGACCCAAAACTATAACAGGGAGATCAAGGGTATAAATGTAATTCTAATAAAACAAGACAAGTCTCTATAAAATTATATTATAAAGTTATAGATGAAAAAGTTATTAATTCTGTTTAAATCATGCTAGGAAAAGCTGCAGATAAAGTGAAAATTTTGAGTATAAATAATAGTAAGAGTTAAAAAGAAAACTAACAAGGAAGAGAAAGACAACGCAAGCAGGAAAAAAAATAAAGAAACAGAATTGTAAACGTACATTTTAGAACATATTATCTTCTGAATAAAATAATTTCTATTAACAAAGCTTAAAACCCATTAATTTTTTGAAAGCTGCATATCACACTGTTGAGTCATATTATACTTGAAACCCTGACAGGAGAATTTGTGGTGAGGAAACTAAAAATCAGATGCTTTGAGTACTAAAGGAGTAGGATAGATAATCTGAAGAAGCAAAGATTACAAGATATTATGATTGAAATTTTCAGATACTATCTACCTATTCAATTATTTATTTATCCAACAAAATATTTATTAAGCATCTGCTATGTGCTTGACCTTGTGCTAGGATTAGGTGTCTAGTGATTAAAAAGAATAAAATAAAATACCATCCTTACTTTGATGGAATTTACAATCTATAAGGGAATACAGGTATTAAACAAACAATTACACAAATAAATACATGTTTACAAATTAGTATGTGTTTTACAAGAAAATAACAGGTACCACAAAGAACAATATTTAGGTGAAACCTAACAAAGATTATCATGTCTCTGTGTCTGCAGCATTATGTATAATGTGGAATAAGTAGGTTTCAGCCTGATGTAAGAAAGGACTTTATAAGGTAGTTTGATCTAATCAGGATGGTCGCCTTATGTGCAATGAGCACCCCATCATTGGGAGTGTTCAAGCTGAGTGTGGGTGACAGTTTGATAAGGATGCTGTAGAGGGGTTCTCTCAGTGGATACAAGATTGAACTCTGGTTTCAGGTCATAGAGGGTCTATCAAATTGACAACTGAATCAGTGTACTTCTGAGAGGGGGTCACTATAGAAGGACACTTAGTTCTAGTCTCTTTCACCTGAACCTCGGTTGGCATATGAGGCAGGAAAAAAAAATTGGTCTATCTGCCTTTTTGTCCTTTTCTCTGCCTGTGAAAATAAAGATGACTAACTTCTCCAGCATCCTCCTATTCTTCCTACTTAGGTGACTTTAGCTTCAGAAGGCTGGCTTCTGGGTTTCATAGGAAAGACTGTGGGACTTATAGTTGGAAGAATTAGATCCTAGTCTCAACCTAGTCACTTACTGGTTTAAGGCAAATCACTTAACACTGTTGTTATGGGACTGAAATGAGGCAGCTTTGTAGAGAGGAAATTGCCTCTCTGGTTAGCATTTCTGCCACCCAAAGAGTGAGTTTGTTTCCTGTAGCTATGCTCTCCTACCCTTCCCATTTCCCATCTTACATGTTCTTCCTCTATGACAGGAGTCACAGCTGGTGTTTCCAAGCTTGCATGGTTACTTCCTGCTCAAGATGGTTTTACCAGTGGCAGGAAGTCTTAGGTGATGGGGGTTAAGACTGCAAGAAGATGAAATGATTAGACAAAGCCTCAAAATGCTCCTAACAGGCTCCCTTTGGTGTACCTCCAAGGAATTGACATGAAACACTAGCCCTGAACCTAGACTACCTCTGCGGCCAACACCTTGGAGTATTATGAGCAAACCCAAGTTTATTAGAGGAGCTCCAGGATGCCGAGAAATCTAGCAGATGATGAAACATAAGGGAATGCTTAAGTTGTAAGTCAGGAGTGGGGTAGATAGACTATCTGAAATAAACAAACAGAAAGAATGACTTGGGGAGTGCTTGAAAGTTACTTTTTTTGTCTAAAACACTGTCACTGTAAAGTGACTGAAATGTCAACAAATGGATCTGAAGTGGTTCTCACTTTGGGTGCACCTTTGGAACTTCAAAACACATTGATAACTAGACACCATATCCAGAGATTCTAATTTAATTGGTGTGGGGTGTTACCTGGGCAGTGGGATTTTTAAATTGGATGGTGGTTCCTGTATTTAGGCAAGGTTGAGAACCACTGATCTACAAGGCAGAACCAACGGGCATTAATGGATAAAAGGTACAAGCAAGTATGTTGTACCTGTCAGGAAATTTGTTAAATTTGAGGGAAGCACAGAGATAGAATGCATGGAATTTCCTCAGGAGCTGGTGCATGAAGAGAATAAGAGAATGCAGGTTCTGGGGCCATCCTCATTATTATGTTGTAAATGTCTCCATGATCATAGCTCTTTGTATTCTCTTAGTTGTATATTCTCCTAACTGTCCATCCATTCCAGGGGAGCATTCCAATCAGACTCTTGCTATGTGGACCATTTCACATCAACAGTGGGTAACTACAGGGTAAATAATTGATAAAGAATCAGTGAATCAAACATCCAAGTCAATTGAGTGAATGAATGATTGTGACTTCACCTTCCTACTCATTTTTTAAAAATTTATTTTACAAATTTAATTTATTATGTTTCATTACATAATACATTATGTCACATTATATTATATTGCTTGATATGATAAGATAGGACATGACATGGCATTATATTATTATTTTCACCTTCTGGTTGGAGTTTAACTATTTCTCTCTAATATCTTAGCCACAAATGGAGTTTTTATCTCTGTGTCTTTGATCTTTCCATGGATTCTAGATCAAATATGCTATTCTGAAGCTACTACATCTTAATAGCCTTTCTGAACTCTGTTCTTAAACTCAGAAGTCACTTTATTTTAGTATAATTTTCACCTGGAATATCTGTCCATATCCTTCATCACCCCTATTCATATTTCACTCCTTTTCAGCTTTCTAAAACCACTCTCACTTTTATTCAAAATGTTTCTTTCCCTAGAGTGGAGTGGGAACACACGAAGATTAGCATTTTCCCAGGGGTCTTGTTTTCTCAGACCCACATTCGCAGAGCTACAACTCAATTCTTTCTTATGAACTCCATCTTAGATCAGACTGGGGTTCAATGCCCATAGTGAAATGGAAACATCACCACAAGAAATGTTTATGGGTCTAAGCTATAACCGAGGCTTTGCAGAAATTGATTCTTAGGTTTTTGGTACATTGCACACTCTTCCTCTCTTGATCTTATTATCTCCCTAAGAATAAAATAGCTTATATTTATTTAGTATTTGATATGCCATGCGATATTTTATTTGCCCTTACTACAACCATATGCGTAGATGTATTTTTATCCGTAACTTACAAATGGACGCACTGAGACTTGAGAAGGTTATATTAGCTGATCAAGGTCACACTGAGAGTAAATTATATTGGGTTTCAAACTAAGGTCTACCAGAATCCATTTGCAGAGCTTTAAAACACTGAACATGTGATGTTAATTTTCTTATTTGTTTCTTAAGTACAAATAAGAGAGTAGTGTTGTTATTATTATCTCCACTTTGCAAATTAAAAACAAATGAACTGGATTAGAGTATAAATAAGTTGTCCACATCACACATTTAGTAACTGGCTGAGTGGGGATTTTGATCCAGTTATGATCTATTCCTGTGTTTCTGCTCTTAACTTTTGAGGCTCTCATAAGATTGGGAAGTCTCAAATATCTTTATTACACGTAAAATTTTAGGACTTTTGCTGTCAGGGAAGAGGAGGTGAGAGGAGATGTCTGTTATATTTTTAATCAGAATGACATAGATGACTCCAACATCCTTCACTTTCTTGTATCTCCCTCCTTCAGCCTTTGAGGTGAGATGCTAAGGAAGAGAATCCTATAGGTGGAGCATAACTGTGTTTTATTTTTCATATGGTAGGTGGAAACTGATCTTTGCTGTTGGTGATATGGGAGCCGAGAACAATGAAAGTCTTGACCTCTTATCTGTTTTCCTGACTGGAATCCCTGGATTGGAGGTCCAACATGGCTGGCTTTCCATCCCCTTCTTCACCATGTACATTGTTGCCATTGTGGGAAACAGCCTAATCATGGCAGCAGTGCAGGCAGACCCTGCCCTACATGAGCCTATGTACCTGTTTCTCTCTATGTTGGCTGTGACTGAGGTGGGTGTCTCTGTGTCTACACTGCCCACTGTCATGGGCATTCTTTGGTTTGATGCCCGCCGGATTGACTTTGATGGCTGCCTGGCCCAGATGTTCTTCATTCACACTTTCTCCTGCATGGAGTCTGGCGTCCTGTTGGCCATGAGCTATGACCGCTATGTAGCCATCTACAATCCACTGCGCTATATGGCCATCCTGCCACTGTCCCGTATCATGTGCATGGGTCTGGGAATTACACTGAAGAGTGTGATTCTCATGGCTCCACTTGCAATCCTTTTGAGGCAACTGCCCTATTGCCATACTAATGTCCTCTCCCACTCCTACTGCCTCCACTCTGATCTCCTCCAGTTGCCGTGTGCTGATACTAAGCTCAATAGTGTCCTGGGCTTGGCCATTGTCCTGGCCACTTTTGGGCTAGACTCACTGCTCATCGTGGTCTCTTATATACTGATTCTTTACACAGTGCTGGGTATTGCTTCTGGGGAAGGAAGGTGGAAGGCCCTCAATACGTGTGTATCACACATCTGTGCAGTCCTTATATACTATGTGCCTATGATTGGCGTATCTGTGATGCATCGGGCTGCCAAACATGCCTCACCCCTGGTCCACACACTAATGTCTAGCATCTACCTCTTCGTGCCTCCTGTGCTCAACCCTGTCATCTACAGCGTTAAGACCAAGCCAATCCGTCAGGGAATTGCCACCTTGTTTTCCTGCAAGAGAGAGTTGCTCCGAATTGCCCCAAGGGGGCAGGGCCTTTGAGTAAGTCCATAAACTCTGATGGTGATTCTGCTGTGGACAAAGTTCTATACCTGGCGTTTGGAGGAGGAATAGGAACAAGGAATTCAAAGCATTGACACAGGCTTGAATTTGGATCATAAGAGTTATCCCTAGCCCTTCTCATCTCACATCAACATATACATGTCTCTGTATGTGCATATGTGTCTGTCATTTCTAACAGATATGAGCAATTTGAGGGCAGAGATCACAAATTTCCCCTTTTCCTCTGCCCTTCAAAACTCCTAACAAAAAGCCTGGAAAATAGTAAATTAACAGTAAAGGCTTGAGGCTTAATGATATTTGAATTGAAATAAAACAAATTTCCCTTTTGATGGGTTAGGCAGGGATTAAGATTCTTCCCCAATAAAAGATCATTCTACGAACATGTCTTTGAATAGGTGAGCATATTGTCTGGTTTGCCCTAGATAATTGTGGTTTACACTTATTTTCCTCAGCGTTATTAATAGCACTCTTTATCTCAAATTGTCCTTATTTCAACAATTAATTATATGGTAAACTCTCCTAGGAAGTAACCTCTTTTCTGTTATGTAAAGAGCCAGAATATCCCCATGCCCCACCATCCAATGGTCTCTACCCCCACAATTTATGTACCAGGAGATTATGAGGGTGAGGAACAGGTGATTAAGTGACCTTAACTTAGGCACAAAGTAAAATATGTACAACCTTACAACGCCCAGCTTTCAGATCCTAAGAATCTTAGCAAAAGCATCAGGTTGTGCTTTAGTAGATTCTGAGGTCCTATTTTTAGAGCCAAATAGGTCTGGTGTCACTGAGCCTTGATATTCCTGTTCCCTCTTTTTCCTGTCCCTTCAAACTTCAATAACCTCACCATGCCCTGTGGTGGGTATGTTTTCATCTGTTCCTTTACTCCACTCCTCCTCTAGCTCTGTCAGCATATGTCTAGTTGACATGCTTGCTTCTGCCTATGGCTGTCTATGTTTTCCTGGAGATCTGTGGTCAAATGGAAAGACCGTCCTCACACCTGTTAGACAACACAGGTCTGTGTAGAGTGAATTGATAGGACTGTGCTGGTTGGTTAGTGACTGGACTCAGATTTTCAGTCTCTCTCACTTCAGGCTCTCTAACTCCAATGACAATGAAAATGTCGTCCTCACCACATACTATTCATCCAGCTCATCAAGGTAACCTATACATAGTCGCCTTTTTGAAGTACTCTGTTTAGAACAGTGTTCAACAGATTTTTATGTTCTCTAAAATAATTAATAAGAAAAAAAAACCCAACATGTACCTTTTCATGCATTTTCATGTTGACATATAACATTTTTACCATAAATTTACATAGTGGTTGAGCATGGGTATATGGTAAATATAGTCAGTTTAAAATAAATTGTTATATTGTACCTTTACATATACAATGATATCTAAATATATTATGCTTATACCATAAATTCTAAATATACAAACACATTCTTTAATATTCACATATTTTATGAGTCCCTTTTTTCCTTGAACTCAAATTTGTATTTTATCTCCACCAAAGAGTTTTTTTTTTTTTTTAAGATTTTTTTTTTTAATTGGGGAAGGGGAACAGGACTTTATTGAGGAACAGTGTGTACTTCCAGGACTTTTTTTTCCAAGTCAAGTTGTTGTACTTTCAATCTTAGTTGTGGAGGGTGCCGTTCAGCTTTAAGTTGTTGTCCTTTCAGTCTTATTTGTGGAGGGCGCAGCTCAGCTCCAGGTCCAGTTGCCGTTGCTAGTTGCAGGGGGCACAGCCCACCATCCCTTGCGGGACTCTAGGAATTGAACTGGCAACCTTGTGGTTGAGAGCCCACTGGTCCATGTGAGAATCGAACCGGCAGCCTGTGGAGTTAGGAGCATGGAGCTCTAACCGCCTGAGCCACACGGCCGGCCCTCCACCAAAGAGTTTTGACCATGTGATGTATTTTTATGTTTGAAACTATTTTAATGATCACTATATCATAATGATTTGAAACAAAAATATGTTTAAATTTGGTGTGTAAAAGTTGGTGGCACATTAGCATTGTTTAAAAAATGTATCCTGTATTGAGTTACTTTCTCAACACTTATTAGTACATAACCATTCAAAACAATGTAAACATACTATAAATTTTGATACATTAAAAGTAAATTTTAATTGGAGCTCTATCTCTTAATGGGATTCTTGGGCTTTTTCCTTGGACCCGAAAATGAATATTATTTATTAAATGAATTGAAAATAGTTCAGCAACAATTCTATTTCTATTCATTTTCTTCCCTTTTTATAAATATTAATACTGATAAATTTAACAACATAAATAGGAGAATGTCATTGGAATAATTTCATCACAGTCCAGTGCCATTTAAAATATTTTTGGAATTAAATGACAAAAACCATATGGCGATTTCTTAAACATTATTTTAGTGACTTAATAAATGATAATTCTATTTGATCCTTCTTTACTTTTGAACTTGATGCCAATTGTTTTACACTAAAGCATGTTACCCAGTCATAGATATCCTTCACTTTACAAAAATCTATACCAATATTTCCAGTAATCCCTTTGGTATCTCAGAAATTTTTACATGTTGTGGTATATCGTGGAAATATTCCAGATGGCTTTAAGAGTTATGCTTATTCTTCTAATATTTCTTTTTTAAAGTTAAATTTCTTTTTGGTAAAATGTGTGAATAAGGTTGTGTAAAGGAAGACAAATGGTGTAACAGAGACATAGTGAAACCAGGTTCATTTTTGGAAAAGCAATTTAAGCAAAGAAATTTGATGGATATTTAATATCTAAAAAATCCATTCCCTAATGACAAACTATTTGTGCTCAGGCACTTCCAGGAATGTCTTTTCATTACTCCAGGGTAACATATAATTAGTTTGAAGACCACTAGATTAGATGCCCATCAGTCACAACTTTTATAAAGTCAAAGTGTAAGGGTGCAGGGGGTTGTAAAAGAGGGTAAATGGGATGAAATATATGGCGATGGAAGGAGAACTGACTCTGGGTGGTGAACACACAATGTGAGATATAGATCATGTATTACAGAATTGTACACCTGAAATCTATGTAACTTTACTAACAATTGTCATCCCAATAAACTATAATAAAAAAAAAGTCAAAGTGACTGTTCTGGAAAAATCCTGGTCAAATCTCATTGTCAAATATGAGGGGAAATGAGTTCTTTTGGAGTGGTACCTAAAGACTTATGAATAAATATGTGTGTCTTTCACTAAAGAGTGGATAATTACTTCCTTTATTTATTCAAGTAATATTTTTGAGCACCTATTACCCTATTACATGTAAAGGGTAGATTTATAATAATAATTTTAAATGCAACATGGAGAATAAACCTAAAAATTTAATAATGGATGCTGCAATAGTTTCTTGGTATTGGTCTAATATTCCCTTTTAGATTTTAAATGTCATCAGCAGATGGATATATAACGTAAGCCACAAGTCAAAAGCATGAACACGCATAGACTTTGAACAAATGATCAAATCTCATTTTTAATAGGATTACTTTCTTTCTTTTTTTAAATTAAAGTTTATTGGGGTGACAATTGTTAGTAAAGTTACATAGATTTCAGGTATACAATTCTGTATTACATCATCTATAAATCACATTGTGTGTTCACCACCCAGAGTCAGTTCTCCTTCCATCACCATATATTTGATCCCCTTTACCCTCATCTACCATCCCATTTCCCCCTTACCCTCTGGTAACCACTAAACTATTGTCTATGTCTATGAGTTTTTGTTTCTCATTTGTTTGTTTTGTTCTTTTGTTGTTTTCAGTTTATATACCACACATTAGTGAAATCATATGGTTCTCTACTTTTTCTGTCTGATGTATTTCGCTTAGCATTAGAATCTCAAGATCCATCCATGTTGTCACAAATGGTCCTATTGCATCTTTTCTTACTGAATAGTGAGAATAGTATTGAATAGTATTCCATTGTGTATATATACCACAACTTCTTTATCTATTCATCTATTGAAGGACATTTTGGTTGTTTCCATATCTTGGCCACTGTAAATAAAGCTGCAATGAACATTGGAGAACATTTGTCTTTGTGGATAAATGTTTTCAGATTTTTTTGGTAGATACCCAGGAGAGGGATTGCTGGGTCATATGGTAATTCTATTTTTAGTTTTTTGAGGAACCTCCATACTTCCTTTCATAGCAGTGGCACCAATCTGCATTCCCACCAAAAGTGTATGAGGGTTCCTTTTTCTCCACCGCCTCTCCAAGGAGCACTTGTTACTATTTGTCTTGTTGATGATAGTCATTCTAAGTGGGGTGAGATGGTATCTCATTGTGGTTTTTATTTGGATTTCTCTGATGATTAGTGATGTTGAGCATTTTTTCATATGTCTATTTGCCATTGGTATGTTCTCATTGGAGAAATGTCTCTTCAGGTCCTCTGCCTATTTTTCAGTTGGGTTGTTTGTATTTTTGTTGTTGAGTTGTATGAGTTCCTTGTATATTTTGGATGTTAGCCCCTTATCAGAGGCACTCTTTGCAAAAATCTTCTCTCATTCCATTGGTTGCCTCTTTCACAGTCACTTCCTTTATAATAGAAATCATCATTTCATTGTCCAGATCACACTTAATGGATTTATTTCACAGTTGTTTGGTATCTAAACTTAAAAAAATAAAAAATGGTATTTGCATGATTATAAAAAATTATGTTAGAGCATTATCTAGTAAATCATTTTGGCTATCTTCTGACTCCTCAATGACTGTGACTTTGAGTAACAATTCCAAATGGCAAAAGCACAGATGTTTGCAGACTTGCAATGTTAAGGGTAAAGCTACAGTGTCTAATATGATAGCCACTAGCTACACATGGCTATTGAGCCCTTGAAATGTGGCTAGTTTGAATTGACATGTGTTGTAATGACATGTGACCAGATTTTGAAGAGGTAACATAAAAAAAGAATGTAGAATATCTTATTACTTTTTAAACATAGGTTACATGTTAAAATGGTAACACTTTATATATATTGGGTTAAACAACATATACTTTAACAATTATTTTTACCTATTTATTTTTACTTTTTTAATGTTGCTACTAGAAAATTATAACTAACATATGTGTTTATTACATATCTATTGGACAGCACTAGGTTAGAAGTTAAAATGTGGAAACTAATAAAAAGTTATTGTGAAATAGAGTAATGAATTTGAAATTGTCTCTTGGTATTTCTTTCTTTAATGAATTCCATTGGTCTAAGGCCATGAAATTTCTTTTTTTTTTAATTAAAGTTTATTGGGGTGACAATTGTTAGTAAAGTTACATAGATTTCAGGTGTACAATTCTGTATTACATCATCTATAAATTCCATTGTGTGTTCACAACCCAGAGTCAGTTCTCCTTCCATCACCATATATTTGATCCCTTTACCCTCATCTGCCACCCCCCTCCCCTCTTACCCTCTGGTAACCACTAAACTATTGTCTGTGTCTATGAGTTTTTGTTTCTCATTTGTTTGTCTTGTTCTTTTATTGTTTTTGGTTTATATACCACATATCAGTGAAATCATATGGTTCTCTTCTTTTTCTGTCTGACTTATTTCGCTTAGCATTATAAGGGCCATGAAATTTCTAAAATGAAGTGCAGAAAAAATAATTTTCTAGTTTAGAGAACTTGAAATATATATATATATATATATATATATGAAATAGACTCAAGCTATGATATTATAATGACTAGTCCCTAACTTCCAAGATGAGAGGCATAGAAACACAATCAAGTTAGAAATCCACATTCATAAAAAATTCACAAAATATATTCATATTAATACATAAACAGCATATAAACTGTTTTGATATTTTGTAAATAAATGCAGAAGGATTGTACAAGTATTCAAATTTACTTAGTATTCCTCATAAGGGTAAATTGTTAGACAAATTAGACTAGCTTTTTATTTTTATAAAAAAATGTTTAGCCATATTATTATTATTATTATTACTCCAGCATGGAATACAATGCCAGAATAACATTTTAATATGTGGAGATCTTGAGTTAATTTTCTCATTGAAAATCTAATAATTTTTAGCTTCAAAATTTCTTATACTGATTTTATTTGTCAAATAAATTAAATTGGTTTAAAAATATTTAAGTTTAT
The DNA here is from genome assembly GCF_964194185.1 of Rhinolophus hipposideros. Lineage (NCBI taxonomy): Eukaryota > Metazoa > Chordata > Mammalia > Chiroptera > Rhinolophidae > Rhinolophus > Rhinolophus hipposideros. Next base: position 44,915,655 of record NC_138056.1, read on the forward strand.
GTGAATGCATTTGATTGTTTCTACTGTGTTGTCATTGCTTCTAGTCCTCTCAGCTGACAGAACAAGGAAATATGTGTCTGTATATTAACCTGTGTATATATAACTATCTATAAATATTTCTGTATTTAACCATCTGCATCTGCATTAAACTAAACATGATTTTAAATTGATGTCTCCAACTATAGTCAATGAATCATTTAAATCTACCTTGCTTTTCTGTACCCTCCCAATCTAACACTGAGGAACCTGGTTCCTACCATCTGCCATTCATTTACTTAATTGTTCAATTCTAGTACACAATTACAGTGTTTGTAGAACTGTTAACCCACACCCCCACGAGAAATTATTTTATCAACTAGAGTACAGCACTTATTATACTTCCTTTTGCTTTTGGTCTTACAGATTCCACCCATTTCCACGCTTGATCTTAGCCAAAAGGCCAAGAAACGATCCACCCATTTCCAAAGTTACTTACTTATGTCAGTAATGTTTTCCCCTATCTCTTTCAGTGTGGTTGTTTCATATATTTGTAGTAGAATTACATTATTTTGTCACATTCTGCATCCCATCCTGGGATTCCTGATGTCCTAAATGATTTTATAAAATTTACATACATTAAAGTTCACCGTGTGCTGTTGTAAAGTTCTGGCAAATGAGTGGTATGTGTACACATTGTATGTGTAGTATGTGTACACTATTACAGTATTACAGATTGATTTCAACACCCTAAAAATTATCTGTGCTTCACCAATTCAACACTCTACTGCCCCAAATCATTTGTTACCACGGATAGGATTACTCTCTCTATAGTTTTGCCTGTCTCAGAATTTCATAAGAATGTAATCCTACATTTCTTAGACTTTTAATATTTGCTTCTTTCTTTTTTCACTTAGCAATATGCATTTAAGATTCATCCATATTTTTACGCATCTTGACAGGTCATTCCTTTTTAATTTCTGAATAGTATTCCACTGAATGGATGTACCACAATTTGCTTATCCACTTATCTACTCAAGGATATCTTACTTCAAGTTTTCTGTCTTTTTTCTTTTCATGTTCATTATTTACAAAAAGGTTCTTAGATGCCTGGATGTAGTTGGGTTCCTTCTATAGCAATAGCTTTGACTATCTTCCACTTGAGCTAGCGTAATTCATTTAGCATCTCTAAAAAAATGACATTCAATCGTATGTCCTGCTTTATATCTCATTCAAAATAATTTTTGAAAGGTCAGTATCCTCTAAATTTTATGAAATAGAAAAATATCTGTAATAAAATGTGACCAACATAGTTATTTATATTCTAGCTACTGAATAACTTATGCAGAAACATTTAACCAATAAAAATGTTCTCCCAAACCAAATCTATTTTGAAATCTAAACATATCATGCCATTTCTTAAGTCATAAAGCCAATACAAATAAACACATGCACACACACACACAGAGACACACACATATAAATAATAAAGTTTTGTCAAGGGAAAAAGAATAATAGAAAAGATAGAAGAACATAAAATAAGGGCAGATTTCTGGATTTAATCTTTATTTGGATTTTAGTTAAAAGTTGGCCATTGTCTCGAGTTCATGATCTGTGACTGTAAAGTTCAATTGATAGTTAGCTCTCATCAAGAGATTATTAATGGTATCATATGCTCCTCCTCAAGAACTGACATAATCCCATGATTTGTTTTCCCCTCATGCCCTTTTGGGAGATTCTCAAGCCTCTGCCATCCATTGAAAGAAAAGCCTCCTTTGATACATATTCCTACTTATTTCCTTGATTTTTTTAACTTTTAGATTTCTTGGTCCTGATTTCCCCTGTTTTGACAGTACATATGCCTCCCATTCTACATTTCATTTCCTTACACCAACTGGTCCATGGTTCTCTAGAGAAACATGCCAACTTCTAGGCTCTGGTGAAAAAAAAAAGAAAAAAAAAGAAAAAAAGGAAGGAAAAAGATATTGGAAGAGAAAGACACCCCTTCTTCACTTGTTTCTTGTCTCTCACCTCCTAATCCTCCCTCCCACTATGCTGTCACAGAAGCCCTGTCTATTTTGATTCAAATCTAAGTTGGACGTAATATTGGCCACCTGTATCATGGGTTCAGTAATCAGAAGTTATGACCGAAATTATGGCTGTCCTTGACACTAATATCTCTGAGAAAGCCTACCTGGCTTCCACAAAACAATCTTTCTAATCATTTAGGCCATATTCCTTTACCAGAGCCTTCTCTAGTACAACATCCAGATGCCAAATGCAACCTGCTGTCGCCACACAACAGTTTAACCTCACCATGCAACAGCTTAACCATTTTGTTTCCTTCTACCTGCCTGCAAAGAAAGGAGAGTCTGTAAGAAGGATCCTTTCAGGGACTTGCTAAACCTTTGTGTTTGCACCTTATGCCTCCCTGTTTGGTCCCAGAAAGATGACTGGACAGTCAATGACGAGTAAGATTCCTCACGGAAGGAACAACTCAAGCCAGATGCAGTCGTGTAGGGACCAACGGGAAAATCAATGGGGTTCACAGGTGGGCACAGCCCCCCACTTTCCTCAGGCTAAGGAAAGCCTCAGCCTCTGTGGCTGCATTCCTTCCCAGAATCTGCAAGGGAAGTGATTCAATGAGGTGCTCTCCATGTATTCGTATGCCTGTAGGTTTTGTCCCTTGGGGAAGTTGAAACTTATGGTCCAGCTGTCTGCAGGCAAGGGTGATTGACTTAAATCGGTTTCCTATGATTTATAAGATTCACAGGTCTTGAGATTGACAAGCTTTATCTCCTTTACTTCCCCACCGAACTAATAAAAGCTGATGCGAGTCCTGATTCGGGGCTTCCAGTCCTTGAGATTGGGGGTCCCTTGGTCTGCTTAAACTCTATTCATGACTATTGTCTTTTCTTAAACCTGCGCTGCCCTCCTCGCTCCCCACAACTCTTGTCGCGCAGGACGTGACAACCTGCCCCTTAGGAATTGGAGCCACATAAAGAACATTAAGATTTAAAAGACAGTCGGTTCTGGTCAGAAAAAATGAGTTTCTATTCCTACAAATATGATCTGTAGACTTACTTAAAATTTTAATTCTAAATACTAAGAACATCTGGTGATGCAGAAGCCATATTCTAGCTGTCAAAGATCTAAACACCTTACCCCAATATTTAGACTGCATATGGCTCATTAGGTCTGCTGAAATCATGCTGGGTGTTGATTAAGCAAACCTAAATAGCTGATAACCTTACTCTGTATCCATTCTCCCATAAAGATTTACCACTCTTTTGGAAGAGCAAGTCAGAGCACACCTACCAAGTAGGGTGAGCCAGGGACATGGAGCTAGCGTGCACCTAAACTTCTCAGTGGAGCTGCCTAAGAGGAAGGGTGGTGGGAGCAACAACTAAGTGCTTCCTTCTAACTTACATAACCAAGCCATGGGAGAGAAGAATATCCAGAAAGGAAGAAAAAAACTTAAACAGACCTTTATTCAATCGATGAAGCTCATCCCGTGGCATAGCTGGTAAACGTGCTAGAATTTAATCAACTCAGATCTGCATCTCTTTTGATTAGAATATTTGGTGCTAGGTCCTCCAAGCCACCTATTGGAAGCCAAGAGCATGTTATACTGTGTGAGGCAGGGTCTCAAGGAGTACCTAGAGTGGGAAAAATTGTGGTCACCAGGTTAATGTAAATTCTGGTTTGATGCCAGTGCTGAGCTTGGAGCGACTCAGTAAGTCTCAGAGCACACTGAGGCCAGTTGCTGCCCACCTGGGGCCCAAGAACTCATAGTTTTCCAAGAAAGAAAACTGGGTGCTTTGAGCATTGGGGGTATTGGATTCACCCAGTGAATCAGCAGGGTGGAGCTGCGGGGCTCACCAGACCAATCAGATTCAGATTTAACAGTGTGGAGGGTGGGCTTAACACAGGAAAGATGGCGCCAGCTGCACCAGAGAAGGACCCCACACAGGAAAAATAGTGACTGTCTTCCAGCCCTGCTCTGAAGCCACACACCTCAATTTGCCTTCATATGCTTCTGACTCCTCCTGAGTCACCGTTCTTCTGCTGAAGCCCAGGGTGAGAGCTTGGGGGTGAGAGAGTCTGTGTGTGGGCTATTTAAGAGGATATCGGGTTTCTCACAGCCTTCTGTCCCATCCAGATGGTCAGAATCCCCACTGTTTTTCACAGCCAGATGTTGTGGGAGCTCCTTTTACAGGTACCAGTTCTCGAGGCTGGGGAGCCTTGTGTGGGGCTGGGGTCCCTCGCTCCTCTGGGGGAAATTCCATGGCTGAGATATCCCTCCCAATATTCATCTGCCATACAGAGGTTTGAGGCCATCTTGTTTCCTATCTTCACCTCTCCTACCAGTCTCAATGTGGCTTTTTTATATCCTTGGTTATAAAATTTCTTTCAGTTAGACTTCAGATGGTTCTCCAGATTGATTGTTCTATAATTTAGTTGTAATTTTAATGTGTTAATGGAAGGTAGCAGGCACAGTGTTTACTCCACCATATTGGATCTCTCCTTGTTCTTGGCTTTTTTCTGTCTGACTTACTTTGCTTAGCATGATAATCTCAAGATCCATCCATATTGTCACAAACGGCAGTATTTCATCTTCTCTTATGGCTGAGTAATATTTCATTGTATATGTGTACCACATCTTTATCCAATCATGTATCTAAGGACACTTTTGTTGTTTCCATGTCTTTGCCACTGTGAATAATGCTGAGATGATCATAGGAGTATGTATATCTTTATGGATAAATGTTTTCAGAATTTTTGGGTAGATACCCAGAAGAAGAATTGCTGGGTTATATGGTAATTGTATTCTTAACTTTTTAAGGAACCTCCATACTGTTTTCCATAGTGGCTTTACCAATTTACATTCCCACCAGTAGTGTATGAGGGTTCCTTTTCCCCCACAACCTCTCCAACACTTGTTATTACATGTCTTATTGCTAATAGTCATTCTGACAGGGAAGGCAAGCTCAGGGAGGGTGGGTGGGGTTGTCCAGACTCTGTGGCTTTGTTTTCTGCCTGGCAGTTTTGCCTGCTATAACACAGCTGTCACACTTCTGTATTTGGTCTCTGCCATGAAGTCTCTGCCCAGATCACTGGGTTTGGCTGCATTATATCCTGACCACTCTGGCAGGAATGCTGGAGACCACAGAGAGTGTGCCTGCAGCCTGAATCCTCCCCTCTCCAGAGACTGGCAGTGTGCTTCAGGCTTTGTTTGTGGCTCACGTTATTGTTCTTCTCTCTTCCCATCATCTCTGTTCACCCCGATTCATCCACCTTCAGATATTTCATTGTGCGGATCTCTCAGACAATTTGCGTGTTGTACTTAGAGTTCTTTGTTGAATTATAGTGGTTTAACTTGTTGTAACTTCAAGGGGAGTGATCAAGGGCATCCCTTGTGCCGCCATAGGTCCAAAGTCACCTAATTTGTTTATTTTAGATATCATTTCTTCAGTTCTAGAATTTTTATTTGATTATTTCATATAAACTCCAAGTCTTTGGTGAATTTCTCCATTATATATTTCATCATCTTTATCTTTTTCTCTACTTCTTGAAAATAGTTATCAGTAACTCTAGTTATTTTTAAAGCCTTTTTCTGTTCTAATGCCAATATCTGGATCATCTATTGGTTTATTCATTTTCTCTTTTTCGCAGGAGTTTCCCTGTGTCTGGGCAAAGCCCAGATTATCAGTCTTTTCTCCTTGCAGAGAATTGACAAATGTCTCGGGTAAAGATGGCTGCAAATAGATGTCAGCTCACTTCTCCAAGTTTCTCCACTGTCTAAAATATTAGGCCTTCTTGCTGCCAATTCTTCAATTGTTGTGATGCATTAAAACAATTCCACAATTGTTTTTAGCAAAGATTTTTCTGGTTGTTCTCAGCATGAATATTGGTCTCATACAGGCTACATCATCCTGCTTAGAAGTCGAGGAATCTCTTCAAAGGCAAAAACTACCAGGAACACATCTACAGTTGAGTAAGTTGGGTTTAATTTATTTTTTTATTGTATTATCCTATTTTTACAGCTTTGTTGAGTTATAATTTATATGTAAATAATTGTACATCTTTAATGTATATAATTAATGAGTTTGGAAATATACATACATTCATGGTAACACCACCACAATCAAGGTATAAATGTATCCATCATCTCCAAAACTATCCTTGTGTCCCACCCCCTTTTCACCAATGAAAGGCTTTATTTTCTGGAGCAGTTTTATATTTACAAAAAATTGAGAAGAAACAGATTCCCCACATTTTCTCTGCTTCCACACATGCATAGCCTTTCTCATCATCATTCACTAGAACGGCACACTTCTTTTTTACCAAGGAAGAACCTACACTGACACATCATAATCACGAAAGTTCATACTTTACCTTAGGGTTCACTGTTGGTGTTGAACATTCTATGGGTTTGGACAAATGTATATTGATATATATCCATCATTACAATACCATACAGCATTTTTTCACTGTCCTAAAAATTCTCTGTGTTCTATTCATCTCTGACACTTTCAGTGTTTATTTTAAGAATGTTGCAGCTTTAAGAGTATATTAAAGGGAAGACTATAGTATATACAGGACCACCTGTTAAGAGACTGAAATATTCAGGCAACATATGGTGGTCATTTGGTCAGGAATAGCAACAATGAAAATGGGAAAAATAAAAGATTTTTAAAGTAACAAAGGTGACAGAATAAACAAGACCTGATTGACTCATTGAATGGGAAGATGTGGTGACTGAGAAAGAGGGAGTGAAGAGTTTATTCATTTAATCAGCACATATTAATTAGACATTTAGTAAAACCCACAATCTCTGCTTATCCCTGTGGATACACTGATAGACATGATTCCAGTTTCTAATTTTGAAAATGTAGTAAGTTGGCACTTACTGAGATGTGGAATACTGCCAGGAGGTAAATGTGTTTAGTGTGTGTGTGTGTGTGTGTGTGTGTGTGTGTGTGTGTTTATGGCAATGAATGATGTGGACAGGGTTTTACTAACACTGACGGTAGTAGGTAATTTGTATAGTTTAGGCATACTGAGTTTGAGATGTGGTAAGCCATCCTAATCGAGATGAAAATTGGGTATATAATTCTGGAGTCAAGAGAATTTTAAGCTGTAGATATAGATTTGGGAGTTATATATAGACATAAAGTAACTGATGCTGTGAGAGTCAATGAGAGTGATAGAGAAAGAAGATAGAGGAAGAAAACAAAGGGTCCAGGGAGATTCCTGAAAATTACGTTACTGACTAACCATGTAACAATGGAAAGTTCACTTACTCCTCTGACCCTAAAAATCCTAATTTTCACAATGTACACAATGTTTCTATCTCCTGTGTCTATTGTTATGATTTAATTCTATAACTTATACCATCCCAGTTATCAGTGGTTGTTTTCCTACGCCACTAACAACAGAAATATTTTAAGCCTACTATGATTATCTACTTTTGGAAAAAAGGAATGTCAGGGCCATGAGAAACATGTAATAATTGTACATCATTTTGAATGTTCTGATTTAAGTGTCAACAGAAGATTGTACTCAGCAGCAGATCATTGTTGTTATTTTAGTGCATCTGTTCTTTGATCCACAGATAATGTTAAATTACATAGTAAGGAAAAGACATTTTTTTAAATGTCTTAGTTTTAAAACTACATAATTAAGGGTGAGCTATTGAATCTGATCTCACTCCTTGAGAGAAGATGGATCATTAGCTCTGGGACAACTGATGAGGTGCACATCCTAAGCTAGTAGCACTCTAAAACCAATTCAACTCCCCAGTACCCCTCTTGAATAAGGTACTAAAACTGGGAATTCAACACATTGATGAAAACTCAATAAACATAAGAACATTTTCTGAGACACACATAAATATGTGATAGCACAATTATTTAAAAATTTATTATAGCCTCTTAAAAGATTAAGGTGTTTCTAGGAAGATTTTTAACATATATGCAGTTCTGAGACTGAATTCTCTTTATTCCTGAGTTGTTTTGTTATTGAGAACAACAGGTATCATCTTGTTTACAGTGTCTGAGAGCTGAACGGTGGAAGCGTAGAACAAGAGCTACCCTAGATCTCCCAGTGGGTTAGTGGGCATTCCCAGTCTAGATATGGATATAGATATAGATATAGATGATATAGATGTAGATGTTACAGACATAGATAACAATTGAAAATATCACTGAATGGGATTAGTGAACGGAAGAAAATAATATTTACTAAGAACTATGTATTCCAAACAGTGATTTTTCTTTACTTACATTGAAAACCTCTTACCACAGCCCTCATTCCCTGTCACCTGATACTTTTTATGGTTTTATCGAGAGTGCTCCCTCCTCTTCACTTCATGTTATTTCATCAAAAGTATTCCTGGATATCAAAGGCAGTTTACTTGTGTTTTCTATTTAATATTCATTAAAACTAGTTATGGATGTATAATTGTGTACATTTTACAAATAAAGAAACTCTGACTCCATAAAGTTAAACAACTCTCCAGATCATTTATGACAAGTCAGGATGACTAATCAAAGGCACCCCACAAAGTAAATGCACAGTCTGAGTCATCTTAGAAAACAACAAGTCTAATTATAAATAATTCTTAGTTGTTTCTATATATTCACACTCTTGACATTCAAGATTTTTTTATGTTTATCTTCCATAGATGTCTATCTTATAGCTCTACCTGCACCCACCATCTTCTTTCATCCTTCATTTCCAACACTGTAAGTCCCTGGTTCCAACGTTGAATTTATGTGATTTCTGCGTTGAATATTTGCTCAACAGTTTCTCAAACCCCAGGCTATTTCAATTTTGTCTTTTGATATTTGATGTTCATATTTTATTCCAAGTGGTCTTTTTTTCTTAAATTGGGCATCCTATTAGTTTATGAAGTTTCTCTTTCATTACTGTGGGTTGAGATTACATGAACCCTTGTGTTTATTTAAAAGGTAACATTGCTTTAGGAATTATTTATAAGGGCATGAACATGTTACAGTTACAATAAGTAAATAAGTATATTTATACAATAAGCAGCATTTTCAGTTTATAAAGCAGAGTACTATACTTTACCAGATGCGTAATAATAACACCACAGTGAAGAAAGCAAAACAAGATTATGTTTTGAATTATATAATTATATACTTATATACTTATATAATAATATACTTAAATATTATTTCTTGCCAAAGTCAACGGCTAGGGAAGAATGACGTAGGGTTTGAAAATCTTTATGTCTTAATTTCTAGTCAAAGAAAATTGATTTCTCTTGCTTTACATTGAAAGCTTCTTATACAGCACATATTCCTCCCCCCATCTATGCTGCTTACAATTTTAATGGTAATATCCCTGCTCTTGACTCCATGTAATGTAACAAAGTTACTCCTGTAAACCTAAATTCCAAGAGTTAGTGCACTGTCCTTTGGAAGAGTAAGCGGAAAATTCCCTGGCGAATCTGCTTAGTCTTTATACTGTAAATGATGGGGTTCATCACAGGAGGTGCCAATAAGTAGATATTGGCTATGATAACATGAACCAGTGGAGAGGCATGCTTGGCAAAGCGGTGGGTCATAGAAAGCCCAACCATGGGAACGTAGAGAACCAGAACAGCCAGAATGTGAGACAGACAGTTATTGAGGGCCCGGAGCCGCTCAGTCCAGGTGGCTGTGCCCAAGATAGTTTTTAAGATGAGTGTGTAAGACAGCACAATGAGCAGCGGGTCCATGACAATGATAAGCAAAACCAGAGCAAATCCATACCAGCTGTTGAACCGGATGTCACCACAGACCAGATGAATCATGTCCTGGTGCAGGCAGTAGGAGTGAGAGAGAAGGTGGGAGCGGCAGAAGGGCAGGCGCTTGAGAAGGAATAAGGAGGGAAGAACAGCCAGAACACAGCGACAAATGATGGCTATCCCAATCCTGCAGATGACCTGACTTGTAAGGATGGTGGCATAATGGAGAGGGCGGCAGATGGCCACATAGCGGTCAAAGGACATGGCCAATAACACAGAAGATTCCATAAAGGAGAATCCATGGAGGAAGAAAAATTGGGCGAAACAGCTCTCAAAGCTGATCTTACGAATGTCATACCAGAGGATCTGCATAACTGTGGGCAGGGTGGTGAGGGTGAGACCCAGGTCAGTCAGGGCCAGCATGGAGAGAAATAGGTACATAGGCTGATGGAGGGATGGCTCTATGTGGATGACAGTGAGAATGGTGATGTTGCCCATGATGGAGATGATGTAGAGACAGCAGAAGGGGATGGAGATCCAGATGTGGGAAGCCTCAAATCCAGGGATGCCCGTGAGGATGAAATAGAAGGGGTTTTGTGTGGCGTTAGTTACCTTGGACATGGTTGATGAATACAAAACCAGAATCTGTGTATTCTGTAATAAGAATTCCTTCAGTTTGCTACTGCCCTCGAGTCATTACGTATTCAATCTAGGACCCAAACATGTGCTTGGGATTGTTTTTCTAACACCACTTGCCATACACTAACCAGAGCACTAACAAACAGAACTGTGGATTTCTGCCATAAATTTCCATTTAAAATTTCCTTATATTTTCAACTTCTAACTCACCAGTATGTAATACAATTTAGCTTTATGCTTCCTGCAAACATTGTGACTCATTTCCCACCATCTCCTCTGTATATGTATATGTACATATACACATGCATTTACTGATACCTCTCTCATCAAAATTTCAAATAATGTTGAAATAACCAAATCAAGAGACTCATTGTAGTTCCTATTCTACTTGACACAGAAAAATATGATTCTGCTCTCTATTTCCTTTCATTCAATTGAACGGAAGTATTATTGAAAGAGTGTTATATCCTGGTGATGACCAGGTGTCTTGTTTGAGCAACTACATAGATTATAGTAACACTTACTTTTTATCTGGAGCTTTAGAGTAGGAGCAGACTTTGGGAGAAAGATCACAGGTTCAGTTTGTACATGTTGAATTAATGTTCATAGGAGCTATCTAAGAGAAATGACAATTAAGCATATGGATATAAGATCCCAGAGGACAGAGAGGAAGACTGCTGGAGTTTGGGGAGTCCGTAGCATATTGATGGTAGCTGAGAACCTAGGAGTTGATGTGATAACTTAGGCAATAATTTAGACTGAGAAAGGAAGGAGAATGAGGACTGCTCTATAAGGAAATATAAAATTTAGCAATTTGGTAGATATGGAATAAGAAGCAAAGAAAACTGTGAAGGACTGCTCAAAGAAGTGGGTGAAAAACAACGAAAAAGTAGGAGTCACAGAAACTAAGAAGATAAATGGTGTGGTCACTGGTCACCAGTTTGGTGCTGCTCATACAATTAATAAAATGAGTACTGGAGAACATTTATTCAATTCAGGGATGTGGATATCAGTAGTAACCTTTTGGAAAGACAGTCCGGTAGAATGGCAGGAGAAGAAACTAAATTGAAGTGGTCTGAGTAGTGAATTCATTTGAAGGATTAGACACAGTTTCTGAAGACCATGTATTCTAACCGGGCAGCTATAGTGCTCCCTAGGGTGTAAATGCAGACTTTTATTCTTTAAATAAAAGAAAGAATATAACTTTAGTAAACAAATGGTTATTCATTTTTGGAGTGTTCTGAGATTGAAAGCTGTGTACCTTCTTGTCAGGAAATATACAAAGCACTTAATGTGTTCCTATTCATGGAGTCTAACCATATTCCCCCTAAAGTGTCCATAAATGCCAAACTAAGAATCCCTGGAGCACCATTAAACTCAAGAATTGAAAATAACACAAAATAAAATTAAGGAAACAGGCAAAAGGAGATGAAATGAAAATGTAACGTTTTGATTTAGTAAAGTAAAAAAAAACCAAACATTCCTAATTATTTATTTGAAAGAATCAATGTAATTTGAAAACCTCTAGCGAATCTGATTAAAGAAAAGAAATACATGCCAACATTTAGAAATGAAATATAATGGGAGAGCCAAAACTGTAGAGAAATTGCAGAGGCCATACTAGTCACCAATAAAATAGTAAATAATAGGAATTGAATGTTCTTTAGGACTTAAACTATAAACCAAAAGACAGGCAGCCAAAGCAAAGATTTTTTAAAACTTCTTAGCTCTGAGTCCTGATAGACTTGATTACTATATCTGAGCTATTAAAAACTTCTGAAATATTCTAAATAAAGAACATGCTAATCAGAGAGATATTTGGTCATTTGTAGAAGATTAAAAGAAAAAACCCTATAGACAAATGGTGGTGGTGCCCATCCAAGCACTGCGTAGGGGCAAGTCTTATTTAGGTCTCCAGGAAATGGTATCTATGTGATGGCTACGTGAGGCCATCTAGCTTGGTACTAGTCAACATTTGATCATTGACTGCATTCTTGCTAAGGTCCAGAAACTTGACCATAATTTGAATCACTGCATCACTTTTTGTTTGTTTGGATAGTAGGCACATATTTTTTTCATTCATGTGGTATAGCAGTCTTCCCTTATTCTTCGGGGATATGTTCTGAGTCCCACAGTGGATGCTTGAAACCATGGATAGTATCGAATGCTTTATATACACTGTTTATGACTATGAATACATACCTATGATAAAGATTAATTTATAAGTTAAGCACAGTAAGAAATTAACAATAATTAATAATAAAATATTATTGATTATATTTCCAAAACTGTATTTTATAGCCTTGTGACTATATCGTGACTACCAATTTTATTTTCTAATCCCTTTACCTTCTCTCCCATCCCCATCCCCCTCATCTAGCAACCATCAGGTTGTTTTTTTGTTCCCCCTATATCTCTGAGTCTACTTTGTGAGGGGTGTAAATGTATGACTATTACATTGTTTTGTACACCTGAAGCTAATAAAAAAAAAGTATGACAAAGAATCAAGCACAAAAAAATTATTTGAGATGCTGTACATGTTCAATAAATGTATACTCCAATTATAAAAAAATTAATGAAATAGAACAATTATAACAATATACCATAATAAAAGTTATATGAATGTGTTCTTTCTCTCTCCCTGATAACCTCATTGATAACTGGGACAGCTACTAAAGTCTAAAGAGCAACTAGTGTATACACTGTGAATATGCTAGCCGAAGGGATGATTTACTTCCCAGGCAGGATGGCATGAGATTGTGTGAGATTTCCTTATGCTACTCAGAATGGCGTACTGTGATTTAAAACTAATGAATTATTTATTTCTGGAATTTTGTATTTAATATATTTGGACCATGGTTGACCACAGGTAACTGAAATTGTGAAAAGTGAAACTGGGATAAGGGGAGACTACTATACTTCCCCTTTGTTTTCATACTTCAGTCTACTTTAGCTTGCTTAGTGTGAATATTAGTAGGGTGATATATTTGATTTTGACAGAATTTATATTTATGGCTAACAAAGCTAAGATCCTGAATTCTAAAAAAGAGAAAAATTACTAGGAGTAAAATAATGCCATATTGAGAGGATTCTTGAGAGCCAAGACATCAAGCTTTCTGTGTGACTTCCAAATACTTACTCTCAAGCTTCAGTATTTCAAATTTCAGTATATACTCTACAAGTAAAATATCTCATAGTTCTGTAGTTGAATAAAACTGAGATAATCCATGTGCTATGCTTATTACTGTAGATGGCAGAGGGCAGGGATAGCAAGTGACAGCAGCAGCATTTGCAGAGAACTTACAATGTGTCAGACACTCTTCCTAGAGATTTGGTTATTTTAACTCACTTAATAATTGCATAATTGATGTCTATCATTTTAAATAATGAGGGACATGTGGCACTGATGAAAGAGTGATTTGTTTTTTTTTCTTTGAAAAGCCAAGGAAGTCTTAATGGAGGAAGTGGTCTATCAGCTGTTTTGTATTTTGAGTAGAAACTCAAAAAGAAATGTGGGAGTAAGGGGATACGATGGGAAATTAAGTATTTCAAACAAAGCAAATGGTGATAATACATGACAGGAAATGAAGTCCTCTAGTTTTCTATAGCCCTCAAGTGTGGGTCCGATTGCAGAGGTGGTGGGAACTGTAGCAGAAAAGAGGGTGAGAATAGAATAAGGGCTTTAAAGGATGAAAATGGAGCCATCCAAAGACTTCAAGTCAGGGAGTGATGTTACATTTTTACTTGGGGGAGAGGGTGTGGGCCAGCACTAAACAAAATAGAGTTTGGGGGAAATTACAGTTCTCTGAAAAGAAGCAAGTGATAAACATAAGAGTGTGTGTTTCTGTGACTATGTGTAAGTGTGAGTGTTTATGGCCACATACATGTGTGTGTCAGGGAATAGGACAAAAAAGGAGACATGATAAATCATTCTGAAGTGTATCAGAGAATACAGAATTTAAGGACTTATACTGGATCTTTTTGACCTCAGGACAGACCTAAAGCCAATGGGTATGTGTTAAGGAAAAAAAAAAGTGAAGTCTTGATATCAGTAAAAACTTGATAATAACTTTTCTCTGCTGTAAGGCACTTATTTCTAGTCTCTCAAATAATTCTAACTCACCTGGTAGGTAAAATTCTTAGAAATTTTCTACCGGGTGCAGATGGTGAGGTCTCTTGCATTAGATGTGGGGTAGTTTATTGAGATCTTTGTTTCTTCCAGCCCTGCTTCTTTGCTTCTATGATTTGTCCTTGTGTGTTAAGATGTGGACTCGAACTGGCAAATACTGAGGAAATGATTATTTACCTCCCCACTAGCTTCTAACCTCTGAAGCCTTTACTTGAGGGCAGTGTAATTCATGAGCCTCTGGCTGGTTCATGCTGGCTTCTGTTCATCCCTCATCAGATGCTTTCATGCTTCCCTTGAACCCACCTCTTTCTGAGACATTTGCTGAGCCATTTGCAAGGAAGACAGAAGGACAAGTAAAAATAAGAACAGAGGGGCTACCACTCAGGAAAGGCTAATTTCCAGGGCAGGATTTGTTGATAGGTGATGTGCTGGCACTTACCAGCACGCACTAAAAAATCTTCAGCTTTGATAACCCCAGGTTTGCTGTAAAAGAGAATAATGGCATCAGGGCTACTTTTTGAACTCAGTTGGAGGACAGTGATAAATCTCTGGATGAATTACTTCATGTTTCCTAGTTGTCACATCTCATCCCACCTCCTGTCAATATATCTCTGAAATGGGTTGGCTGCATTTTCTCCCTTGTTTCTAAGGATTGTTTCCTGTTCTCACTCCGCAGGTATCCCCCCTCCTCTTATTGCTAATTGTCCATGGAGTAGCCTACCCTTACCTTTGTGCTTTCTTGTTCTTTCAGTGTTCTCTCTGGCTTCTATTCTCTGCTCTGTGGCTGAGGGCATCTATATGTTCCTGAAGATTCCAGGTTGGAATTCAGGAGGTGTATGGGGAAACCTCTGGATCTTATATGAATCTTATAGGAACATGGAGATTGTGCTCTGAGACCTGAGGCCCAAAGGGACAGAACCAGTAAAAATAACAAATAATAACTGTAATAGCCAGAAACATTTACTGAGTGCTAAACTTGTACCAACAATTGAGCTAGCTGACGCAAGGGAATGTGAAGATGTTGTTAGATGACATGAAAAAGACATAGCCCATATTCTGGAAGATTTTTTTTTTCCAGTGATCATTAATTTCCTTTTGCTTACTACAGTAGCTGATGTGGTTTGGAGAAGGACTGTTATGTTGGAATTGCCCTTTGATGTTGTCATCTTGCATATGACCAAACTCAGATTTTGATACAGCTTGATGATTTGGGGGAAGGTATCTAAGATCTCTTGGTAGATTCAAAAGTCAGAAAGGCAAAATGTGATTTCCTCTTTCAGTGTCTTAAAGTATTAATCTCAACATACATTGTTCTTTACTTCTTCCCTAAAAGTAAAGAATGGATCTCTTCTCATGCAAGAAGGAGCTGTGAAGGGTGCCATCTAGAGACAAATGATCTAGGATTTTACGTATGACTTTATTTAGACTATACTTCTCTCTAGACAGTGAAAACTGGCAGCTGTTTAGGTGTTCACTGTGAATGTTTCTTTTGGTTTCTACTACTGGAGGCACAGTATTTCTACAAACATGGCTTGTCTTGTGATTCCTCCTGTGTCTGGCATACTTAACTTTTTTTTATTATTAAAGTTTATTGGGGTGACAATTATTAGTAAAGTTACATAGATTTCAGGTGTACAATTCTGTCTTATATCATCTATAAAACCCATTGTGTGTTCACCACCCAGAGTCAGTTCTCCTTCCATCACCATGTATTTGATCCCCTTTACCCTCATCTACCACCCCGTTCCTCCCTTATCCTCTGATCATACTTGACTTTTAAAATCTGTTCTGGCTCCAAGGAATATCCACCTCTACATGATTCTCACTGCTTCAAAAGGGAGATTAAGATTATAGAGAAGAATATAAAGTTATAAACTCAGAAAATGTAGGAGTTAAATAAAGAATAGAAATTGGGTGGGAATGTAGTGTCATATTACATTTGGGATGTAGTATTAAGTATATTATTACTCCATCATTAGTAGTTAAGGCTTAAGAGACAAATTTAAAATTGAAAATAAAGCATTAAACTAAATACTATATTCACCAGTATAAAGGTATAATGTCAAAGTTCATAAAATATTGATAATTCTTGTGGTTGAGTTTGAAGAAAGAGTATGTGGAAATTCTTTATAATATTCTTTATTTTTATGTATGTCTGAACATTTCCCTAATAAAATATTTTAGAAATAAGGTAGGGGGTAGAAGATGGTGGTGGACTGGGAAGTCCATTTAATTCATTATTGTTTATATTAAGAGAGTAGACACTGCTTAAAGAAACAGAATATAGTGCGTGTGTGTGCGTGTGTGTGTGTATGTGTGTTTGTATGGCTCACAAGATAAAAGCTGCATTTAAATTTTTAAATGATTGAATAATAAACAATAGACAATGATATATTGTGATACATGATACATATATTAAATTCAAAATTCAGTGTCCATATAGAAAGTTTTATTGGAATACACTCATGCTCATTTATTTATGTGTTGTGTATGGCTACCTTCACACTACAACAGCATAACTGAGTAGTTTTGAAGGAAGCTGCATAGCACACAAAGCCTGAAATATTTATTATCTTGCCTTTTGCAGGAAA
Organism: Rhinolophus hipposideros; assembly: GCF_964194185.1. Lineage (NCBI taxonomy): Eukaryota > Metazoa > Chordata > Mammalia > Chiroptera > Rhinolophidae > Rhinolophus > Rhinolophus hipposideros. The sequence continues at coordinate 44,932,747 of NC_138056.1, forward strand.
AAGTTTGCTGACCTCTGACATAACAGGAAATGGATTTAGGAGATAAACAAATTTCAAAGAAATGGAGGTATAAATATTCCCTGATCATATGAAAGGCTGTTCACTCTCACTTAAAGTAGAAAGTAATTGAAATCAAATTGAGATAGTTTTTATTCATCATATTACAAAAATTCAAAAATATTAAAACAGATAAGTTAGGAAAGGCATGATGAAACAAGCACTTTCACAATTGCTGATGGGACAGTTAATAGGTATGGGAAATTTTTTTCTTTTTCTTTCTTTCTTTTTTCCCCATATGACTTAAAAAGGGAACTACTAATACTGTACCTATAAAAATTATAAACAAAATTATTTACTCAGCAATTCCACTTTTAAAAGTTTTGTTTACAAATGCATTTATATGCATGCAAATTGACATGTATACAAGATGATTCACTACAATATGATTTATAAGAACACAAAAAAATGGAAGCAAACTAGTTATTCATCAACTGTGAACTGGTAAATAAATCCTGGTAACCTACAATGTACCGGAATTGACAAAGTGAAATATTATGTAGATGTGAAAACAAATGATGATGCTCTTCATGGACTGGTGAGGAATTATCTCAAAGATATATGTGTATATTAAAAATCAAGTAGAGAACAATACATAAATTTCACTGGGAAAAAGTATAAATGCATGTAATTTCTTCTTTATATATAAATGTTTTCCTAAAAAGAAATGCGATCAAATGAAAATATTTGTTGACTTTGGGGAGAGACACCAGAATGACTGAAATGGAGACTTAAAGTATTTTCCACATACATGCATTCAAATAGGAGATCCAACTGTGCGAATGTCTAACATTGTCAATAGTGTTTACATTAAAATGTAAATTTAATGAAATTTAGACTGTATGTAGTAGGCCATGGTGTTTCTTGAATCTTTGACTTATGTTTATGTCAATTTTGGAAAATATTTATATCATTATACTCAAATATTGCTTTTTTCCCAAGACACTCTCCTTCTGGGGCTCCAATTACATGTGGAACTGAACTGTCCAGCAAATACCATATGTCCTTTAAGAATTTTTTTTTCTTTTTCTTTCTTTCGTTTTTCCCCAGTATGCTTTGTTCTTTCACATATATAGTCTGGTTATACTCTAAATTATTTTCCAATACCTTGATTCTTTCTTCAGTTGTGTCAAATATGATTAAACCCATCCATTGTGCCTTTAATTTCAGTTATTTTTTAGTTCTAGGATTTCCATTTTATTTTTAATAGTTTCAACTTATTGCTTAAATTCTACACCTTGAAATTTGAGTTCTAGGCAATATTATACTGTTCTGTCTCACATAATCCAACCCCACTTGTACTCCCATTCCAGTTCACTGCCAGATTATGAAGAACCTCTTGTTAGGCATCATATTTTAAGGTAACACTCTTTGCATAACGTGCAAACTAGGACCACTTGTGATATAGAAAAAAAGTCTCTTTCTACTTTGTCCTTTGTCTAAACTCTGGATCTCTTCTTTGATATCATTCGGACAATGCCATGACGGATTTCCTTAGTCTTAATGCTGTACACAATGGGGTTGACAATGGGTGGGAAGAACAGGTAAGCATTGGCCATTATAGCATGCAGTAAAGGGGACACATGGTGTCCAAAGCGGTGCACCATTGACAAGCCAATCATGGGCATGTAGTAAGCAAGCACAGCACAGACATGTGAGCCACATGTGTTGAGCACCTTCCTACGCCCTTCCCCAGTGGCAATATTCAACACAGTGTGGAGTATTAACCCATAGGAGACCACAATGAGTAGTGAATCCAGCCCAAAAGTGGAGGTAACAATGAAAAGCCCATAGATATTGTTGATAGAAATGTCCCCACAAGGTAGATGGATAAGGTTGGGGTGGAGGCAATAGGAATGGGAGAGGGTATTATGGCCACAGAAAGGCAGGCGCCGTAAGAGTATGGGCAATGGGGCCATGAGCATCACGCTTTTCAGCCCAATGACAGCTCCTATGCCAAAGATGCGGGGCAGGGTTAGGATGGCTGCATAATGCAGTGGGCTGTAGATGGCCACAAATCGGTCCATGGACATGGCCAGCAACACAGCTGACTCCATAATAGAGAAAGAATGAATAGAGAACATCTGGAGAAGACATGCATCAAAACTAATTTCAGTGGTGCCAAAAAGGAAGATGCCTAGCACTGTAGGTAGAGTGGATGCAGAGACACCAACCTCAACCAGTGCCAACATGGCAAGAAAGAGGTACATGGGCTGGTGTAGGGCAATGTCTGTTCTGATGACATGAAGAATGGTGCCATTCCCAAGGAAGATAATAAAGTACATCAGGATGAAGGGGATGGACATCCATATGTGCTCTGCCTCCAGCCCTGGGATGCCAACCAGAATGAACGCTGTAGGTAAGAACTCCAAAGAGCTATTAGAGTTCTTCATGTTGAAATCTTATCCCATGGGATCAGTGCTACCTTGAAAATTAAAAACAGATTAGTGAGATAACATTATAATGAAAAAAGGCCCTGGACACTGAGGAAATGGAAGAAGAAAACAAAGCTCAAAATACAGGTGGCCAAAGGTCTCATGTCTGAAAATTGACAGATGACTACCATCAGGAAATTGCCACTATTAACTGGGTTATCGTCTCCATTTGACAGAAGTTCAAGGTTGATGGAAAATTATCCTTGTGAATTGTAGTTTATGGTGGATTGGCTAAGACACAGCTGCCTTGTCTTTGTGTGAACATGCCTGACCCTAGAAAGCTGCTGGGGAGATAGGCACGTGTAGGCAATCGCAGCATAGATATGGACCAATGTCAGGAATAGGTGAACGGAGATATTACTGGTAAATGTATAGATATAAGGCAAAGACCACAGTATATAAAAACAGATAAAATACCTGAAAAATGAATACAGATATATGAATAATTGAGGCCTAAAGGAAGGCTGAGAAGTGGCAGTGACCAGAACCTGGAGCAAATGACTGGACAACTAAACTAAAAAGAATGGAGCTTGGACCCGCAATGGTTTTATCTGTTCTGGGCTTTAAAAGGACTTAGAAAGCAACTGAAAAGATTACATGTAAAGCACAGAATAAGGCAAGAACCAAGGTTGGGGGATTTGTATGCAAACTTCAAGGCTCATGAAAATACTCTGTCATGATGACATGTACAATCTCTTGACTCACAGTTTGTAAAGACAACCTACCTGATCTACTGGGACTTCTTTCTGGCTTAGACACACCTCTGAATAAAGCAACACTGTTCTGGAACATAAAAAGATTTTCAGGAGGCTTTCCTGGACAGCAGAGGAAGGCATCAGAAGGGAAGAGAAGTCTACCTCCCTAAATTGAGTATGTTTTAAACTGAGCACTGTGTGGGCCAGCACAGGAATAACAATAGAATCTTGGACTGACAGGGTAAGAAAGACTACTGAAGGTATTTTTTCCAGCTCATTCACACACACACACACACACACACACACACACACACACACACACTCATGAATGCACATGTATATTTGCTCACACATTGGCGCATGCACATATTTCCTCACTTGCTAAAATCCTGAACTCTCCATTTAGCCGCTGCTGGACTTACAGGGACCTCACTATTACATGCTGGTTATTATTAAGTTCTTTGCCCCGCACATCTATAACCGGTCAGCACTTCTTTATGCCATGTACCACATGGGACCTTGGCAACCCAGAGGTCTGATCCTACTCAGAAAATCTCTGCAACTTTCAACCACAAGGGTAAGGACTTATGTTCTCCCACAAATATTCAAATACAATCATCACAAACCCTGAAGTCTTCTCTTTAAGCTAGTTACAATTAGGTTAAGGGCTGCAAAAGAAAACTTCATGATACAATGGGAGGGGACTGGAGAGAAAAACCTAACTTATTTTTAAAAATCAGGGAATGCTTTATGTGAAAAGTGATATTTCTGGTGAGACCTGAGGAATTAGTAGAATTTTTACAGGCAAAACGGAGAGGTTGGGTGTAATGCGGAAAAAAATTACCATGGAAGGGAGTATGTAAGACCGCACTTTGACAAGGAGACCTGGAAGAAATCAAAATGGTCGATGTATTAGGATTTTAAAATTGTGCATTTTTCGAAACAGTGGATCTTATAAAATTTTACCATAAAAGGACTCAGTCTATGTTCACATAATCGTTTTATGATATACATTGTGTTGTGTTAAAAAAAATCTGTATTTGTAAGGAATGTAAGACTCAAAGGCACGATTATATTATGAGTACTCTGAAAAATACTTCAATCCCACATTATTGGAGCTCAATGAATTTTAAATCACAGAAAAGAAAATTGTACTTCTTTTCATAATTTTTGCTTGCATGAAAATATGAGAGGAAAATAAAAATAGGTCCATTGCCTGCCTAAATATAGGTTCCCTGAGCACCTCTCATGGTCTGATGCAGCTTACCTCAGCAAATGTTAGCTTAGGGAAAACTGTTGTGAACTGTGCTCAAATTTAGAGCAGAGAAATTCAGAGAAAAATTATTAACCTTCAGAAATAATCAACATATATCAGAACTTCCCATGGCTGAGGGATTTGAGGGACACCTCTCTTCCCCACTTGTTATGTCCTTTTCTATGTTCTCTCCTCACCTACAAGAGCCCAACGTATCTTTCTTAGCTCTTTAAATAGACCAAATTTTGGTCAGCCTCTGATTAAGTATATTGCCTCACTCACTGCACGTGGCTTCCTTATTCCTATGCACCCTTTTTCTTGCCTATATTACCCAAAAGGGACAAATCTTGAGAGATACTTAAACCTAGGGTCTTCCCTCCCGTTATCAGCCATCTTCTCTGCTTCCTTTTCTTTTCTTTTTTATTCTAGCCCTTTTCCTTTTTGTATCCTTCCCTTCCTCTACCTTCAGAATCTTCATAGCCAAACAGGTATCAGATCTCCTTCAAAAAGATCTTAAAGAGTGATTGTCTCCATGAGTTTAGGTAGGATTTGTATGACAAGAGTGTTTCAGGTTACGAGAGAATAAAAAGGATCATTTGGCCTATAGTCCACTGTAATAAGACACAATAAATCAGCAGAAAGAAGAGACTGTGGTGCAGTGAATACTATATCCCTGGACGTGGATGGAAGTGGAGGTGAATACTATGTGCAGTACAACTTTACCTACTTAAGCGTTGTGAAGCTCTGTTTCTTTATTTTTAAAGGCAGAGATATTAATACCTACCTCAGAGAGTGGCCCTGACTATTTCATGTGAGCCTTTAGTAACCAGTGAATATTAGGATTCCCCTATTCCCCTACTCTTTCTGCCTCTTCTCTCAGGCATTCTTAGAAAAGACGAATCAAATACAGATTATCCTCAAATTTCTGTTAATAAGGATCTTTCCTTGTCATTGTCTTACTGATACTCAGACCACATCTATGAGGGAAATAAGGACACAACTTACAGATGAGCATATAAACAAGATACCTGCGTTGCATTAGTAACTCAAGATATTACGATGGCAAAACTATTTCTAGAATCCATGACATTCTCTGATGTTTTCATTTTGTTTTTCACTTGGCATCAAGTTTAACGAAAGCTTTCTCTCGTTCTATCACCACACAGTTTCAGGAAACTAGGGAGGTGGCAACTGACGAGGGAAAAGTCTAAATGGCTAATTGTGCGCTAGAGTTGGAATTCCTTCTGGAAGCTGCTTCAGGACATAGCGCAGGGAAATCATGGGCTTCTGTGCTCACCACAAGCAGAACTGATCTCTGAGCATCAAGTGGGAATGGGAAAACTCACCTCAACAAGTCCCTGCTACGTTGGCATTAGTATCTCCTTATTCCTGGGGATGGAATATTGCTCCCTTTTTTGTAAGCTGTTCAGCTCTGGGGAGTTAGAGGTATGGAGAGAGACATGGGTTCTCTGAGGAGCAGCTACCCAGGTAACTATAGCACCCCTTCTCAATGTCAAGGGACCCTAAAAGAAACAAGCAAGGGTACAGAGTTACTACCTCTGTGAAATGAGTATAATAATAGTATCGCTTACTAGGGAAATAAAATAATTGATATTTGTAAATTGCTTAGAAACATGTCTGGCTTATAAAAAGTCTACCATAAGAGTTACCTAATAGTATAACTATTATTTCCTGGAAAATAGTATATTAATATACTATGGTCATCAACTATAATTTTTATAAAAATACATTTAACAAGTAATGAGAAGTGTACAAAATTGTTGGTATCCAGAGAACATCAAGGGTGTTGAATATCAGGAGATAGCAGAGTCCAAGGAATTAAGCAATTGTGAGAAAAAGTTCCAGATTGGGTTGGGGACAGGGGAGGAGGAGATTGATCAGAAAGGTATGACTGACTAATAGAGTTCCCAGCACAAGGTGACTAGAGAGAGTTAGAAGAAAGTGAGCATATCCAGAACCCATGCTAAAGAAGATTTGAAATTGCTGAATTGATGAGTTTGCATTATTTGTAGATGTCTGATTTGTTGGCTAATTTTCTGACTGAGAAGAGAAAAAAAAATGATTTGGCTTGAAAATTCACTATGACCTTTTTATAGGACTTTTTAAAATTGTTCTGAAAATACAGTTTTTGTGCTGCTGGTTTAACAAGAGAGAATAAAGCTCTGTGTAACTGGTGAGGAAATTATTTAAATGACAGTTTCTGTGGATAGATTAGATCTAGATATATATAAAGTCAGGAGTGAGCTGACAGGCTTGGAGTAACGGATTGAGGCATGGTTATAATTAAGTCAATCGAATTTAGTGTGAATAAAAAAATGAGAGAATTTAGAAGATAAATATCTGTGATCAGAAAATGAGCTACTAGGGGTTAACAACAGAACAGAAGTACTTCTGGCTCATGACTAGGTCTAGGATATGGCCATGGGGTAAGAGAGGCAAAGTAGAATTGAATTAAACTGCATTGGAATTGAAGATCAGAAAATATGAAGATCATTGACTGGATGACACATATGCTAACTGTGCTGAATTTGGAATGCTTACATATTTTTCCCAGATATCAGTGCCCATTTCAAATATTTAGCAAAAATACATACATAAAGGAGATTGTTATTTTCCATTTTAAACTGGGATTGTGCTCTGGGATATCTTTAGTCAAATTTTCTTTTATAACTTTTCAGCATTCTTTTTTTAAATTAAAGTTTATTGGGGTGACAATTATTAGTAAAGTTACATAGATTTCAGGTATACAATTCTGTATTACATCATCTATAAATCCCATTGTGTGTTCACCACCCAGAGTCAGTTCTCTTTCCATCACCATATATTTGATCCCCTTTACCCTCATCTACCACCTCCCTCCCCGCCTACCCTCTGGTAACCACTAAACTATTGTCTGTGTCTAAGAGTTTTTGTTTCTTATTTGTTTGTCTTATTCTTTTGTTGTTTTTGGTGTATATACCAGTGAAATCATATGGCTCTTGATTTTTTCTGTATGACTTATTTCGCTTAGCGTAATAATTTCCAGATCTATCCATGTCGTAAATGACACTATTTCATCTTTTCTTGTGGCAGAATAGTATTCCATTGTGTATATATACCACATCTTCTTTATCCAATCATCTATCAAAGGACTTTGATTGTTTCCATGTCTTGGTCACCGTAAATAAAGCTGCAATAAACATTGGAGCACATATATCTTTCTGGATAAATGTTTTCAGAGTTTTTGGGTAGATATCCAGGAGAGGGATTGCTGAGTCATATGGTAATTCTATTTTCAGTTTTTTGAGGAACCTCCACACTGCCTTCCATAGCACCTGCACCAATCTGCATTCCCACCAACAGTGTATGAGGGTTTCTTTTTCTTCACAGCCTCTCCAACACTTGTTACTATTTGTCTTGTTGATGATAGCCATTCTGACTGGTGAGATGATATCTCATTGTGGTTTTTATTTGCATTTCTCTGATGATTAGTGATGTTGAACATTTTTGCATATGTCTATTGGCCATTTATATGTCATCTTTGGAGAAATCTCTATTCAGGTCCTCTGCTCATTTTTTAATTGGGTTGTTTGTTTTTTTTTGTTGTTGAGTTGTAAAGCTCCTTATATATTTTGTTGAATACCCAGAAATAAGCCCATATAAATATGGACAGATAATTTTTGACAAAGGAGCCAAAAACATACAATGAAGAAAGCCTCTTCAATAAATGGTACTGGGAAAATTGGATAGCCACGTGCAAAAGAATGAAACTAAACTGTTATCTGTCACCATGTACCAAAATTAACTCAAAATGGATCAAAGACCTAAACATGAGACCTGAAACAATAAACTGCACATAAGATAGCATAGGTACTAAATTTATGAACCTTGGGTTCAAAGAGGATCTTATGATTTTGACCTTAAAGTCAAGGGAAGTAAAAGCTAAAATAAATGAATGGGATTATATCAAACTAAAAAGCTACTACATGGCAAAAGAAACCATTGACAAAATAAAGAGGCAACCAACTGAATGGGAGAAGATATTTGCAAACAACACCTTTGATAAGAGGCTAATATCCAAAATATATAATTGTGCTTATTAACTATTGTTCTCAAGTAGGCCACACCAAGAATACCTCACACCTTTCTCAGAAAGACATATTTCATATCATTGCAACTAATGATACAGGAAATATTTATAATGTTTCTACGAGAAATATTTGTCCACAATTTTTTTCAGTTGTGCAACAATTTTTATATAAAACTCTTGCTGAGGAGGATATACTTTATATGGGAACATTGGGAAGGAATTGTGTTTCAAAAAATGGAGGCTATAATTTTCTGCAACAAGAAAACAGGAATTATATAATTGTGAAGTAAATATAATGTGAGTTAGGTGCCCCTTTGTGCCTTCCACTTGTTGCGTCAGGGGAATGCTCTGTCCAGGTGGCACCCAAACATTGAGTCAGCAGGACTAAACTCGAGAAGGCCTTGCTAGCCTCTCTGGTTGAACAATAGCTGACCCGCAGGTGGAACGCATGGTCACATAGGTTGCCCTTTGGCCATAGTAACATCATGTACATTGTAAACCTGCCGGAATCATGTACCCCTGCTTTCTACTCTAGATAATTACCTTGAAATTTGTGATTCATTGTCCCCATACTTGCTGATTGTAATCGCCATGGCCTAGCATTCTTTCCCGACTGGTATTCTATTGGAAAAAACCCTATATATAATTAGTGTCCTGGGGCAGCCTTAGTCGGAACTGTCCGACAGGGACGCTCGCAGGACACACCTGAAGTCAAGACGCTGTCTCGGTTCCCCAGCTCCTTGGAAACAACTCTTCGGGTGGTGAGAACTCACCGTTGCTCTTTGTCTTTGCTTTATTCTGTCTATCTTACTTATTACCTCACTTAATAAATAGTGCTTTGCTGCCTCAACTCCATCTCAGTGTGCATGGTGAATGTGCATGGTGATGGCTTTAGGGTAACCATCTCATCGGCATTGACGCCTTTATTATTTTCTTCGAAGAAAGATTTGGATTAGTCCATGGCGAATCTGCTTGGTCTTAACACTGTAGATGATGGGATTGAGCACAGAAGGGATCAGAAGATAGACATTGGCCAGGAGAAGACGGACAGCAGGCGCAGCGTGCTTCATGAAGCGGTGCACCAGAGCCACGCTGATCATGGGCACATAGTACACAAGGACTGCACAGATATGTGATACACATGTGTTGAGGGCCTTCCGCTGTCCCTCCCTGGAGGTAATGCCCAGCACTGTGTAGAGGGTCAGTACATAAGAGATGACGATGAACAGGGAATCCAGACCAAATGTGGAAGTAATGATGCACAGCCCTAGAATGCTGTTGGGACGAGTGTCCCCACAGGGCAGCTGGATTAGATGTGAGTGAAGACAGTAGGAATGGGAGAGGACATTGTGGCCACAGAAGGGCAGGTGCTTCAGGAGAAAGGGCAGTGGGAACATGAGTATCACACCCTTCAGTCCAAGTACAGCACCGGTACCAGCAATACGGGGCAGGGTCAAGATGGCAGTATACCGCAATGGGTTGTAGATGGCCACAAAGTGGTCCACAGACATGGCCAGCAGAACTCCTGATTCCATGATGGAAAATGAATGTATGGAGAACATCTGCAAAAGACAGGCTTCAAAGCAGATACTATTGGCACCAAAAATGAAGATGCCCAGCACAGTGGGCAGTGTAGAAGCAGAGACACCAAGCTCTGCACAGGCCAGCATAGCTAGGAATAGGTACATTGCTGGTGTAGAGAGATGTTTTTCTTGATCACTGCCAGGACCAGTTTATTGCTCACAAGGGCCACAAGATAGGTGGAGCAGAATGGGAAGATAAACCAAGGGTACAAGGCCTCTAGGCCAGGGAGACCAGTCAGCTGAAAATATTTTGGGGTGAATTGACTGCTGTTGAACATTTTCCTATATCTGGAGTCTGGGAAATTTGACCTCGGCAGGTCCCAGGGATGCAACCTGGAGTGAGATACACAAAGGTTAATGGAGTCTGAGAAGGAACCCCAAATATCTCTGTCTAGTACTATCTGCCAACTTATATCCATGACCAGTTCTATTTGGTCTTCAATACTAAATAAAAATGTTGAGTCATGACTAGCAAATAGACATGTCTCCAGAACAAGGGAATCTGGTAAAAAATTAATCCCCGTACTAATTTCACTGTGTATATTTAGTAGGAACTGAATATTTCTCATGTTTCTATGAAGAGATGGTATTATGTTCTTTAAAGAAGACATCATTGGAAAGACATTGACATAAAGAAAGTCATAATCTATCAGACATTCTATAAATTCCCTGTTGGAGCATGTTGGATTTTAAGTGATTGATGGGCACAGATGTTAAGAATAAAATTACTTCACTGTTGCTTTAGAATTGCTCAGGAGACAAAGTTTCTAAATGCCATTCTTGCCACTACTCCAAGAGCATTGAAGACTACTCTCCAATGGAGACAGAATTATCTATCTTTACCTGGATAAAACGTCTCTAAAATGGGCTTAGTTCTCCATGTTCATTCTGCAATCTCCTGGATGATCACTTTGGTTTTTATATATGGTGGGGAAGAGTATAGAAAAAAGTCAACGTTATAAAGGTTAATGAAAAGAAATATTTTGCCCACTGAAATTCCCATTAATGGAAAGAAGTATTCTGCCCATTGGAAAATTCCTCTCATGTTGTCAATCTACACATTGCAGTGTGGTTAATCAATGCTTACTGTGTGTATGGCCACAATAGGCAAGGTGCTAGAATATGGTCCCTCAGACCACGTTTCTGAAACTGCAGAAATAATGACAACAATTTTTATCCAGAATGCCCCACCTCAATAGTGCTGATGCCTTCTGGAATCCTGCCTGAGAAGGCAACCTGAATCTTTACATCATCCAGGAGAAATATATCTGTTAAGGAGAGAAGAAATGTATCTAAGAAAAATGTATCCAAGAAAATGTATGTAAGAGGAAACCTCCAGTCCTCAGGATGAAAGACCAAGCAAAATCTCTGTGTTAGAACAAAACATGAGAGAGGGAAAAAAATCTCTCTCATTAGGTAAAGAAAGCAGATCTGATTCACCACTAGAAACAAACAAAAAAATTAGGACCTAGGGGAAAATGTATTGGAGGTACTGGAAAGTGGGATTACTGCTGAATCTCTGGACATGATTTTATTTTATTTTATTTTATTTTATTTTATTTTATTTTATTTTATTTATTTATTTATTTATTTATTTATTTATTTATTTATTAGTTTCAGGTGTACAAGACAAGGTAATACTTAGACGTTCATCATTTATATCCCTCACACTGTGAACCCCCCTCCCCCCATCCACTATCCCTCCGACCTCACACTGAACCATCACATTATATATATAAAATTATAGTTGGCATTCATTAATGTTTAGCTTCTGGTGTACAATGCCATGATCAGGTATCCACAGTATCCCTGAGGTGGTCTCTGGACATGATTTTAAACCCTTGATTGATACTTTCTAATGAGCTATTTTTTGAGCTTGACGTTTTAAATCTGTAAAATGGAAATAATCATGTATACAATAAATATAATATTATATTAATAACATAATTGTAAAAAAAGAGCCTTATAAACTCTGCAATAATAACCAGCTATAAGAAATTTAGATCTTCAGTGACGATCCACTTCTCACTAAGGGACAAACTTTAGTAATGACATAAGGGTTCCTCGAATAGGACCCATTTATGCCGCTGATACTCTGAGCTTGATCTCTTTTCTAATTAGTATTTGGAGTACACTGTCCCTTTCAACTCAACCCTTCCATGCCTCAATTTAGCATATCAATTATTGAAGTCATTTGCTTTCTGGTTTTAGTGCTTAAGATTTTGATATATTTTCAGCAATTTCCTTGAATTATTTAGAGAGTGTTATTCATTTATAATTGTGTTCCTTGTTTATTATTCCCAGATTTCAGGTTATGAAATGGAATTTCAGAGCACTGTGCATGAAAGGTAGGACTGCAGACTCTGGGTTTAGATTGTCACAGTTGGAATCCTGGCTCAATCATTCTCTGCCTGGTTCTCATGTCCCCATCTGTAAAGCTGAGATAATTATAATATGTAGCCCCATAAGCTTGTTTTAAGGCTTAAACAAGTTAATGTATATAGAGCAGTTGACATACAATGTACCTTCAATAAACATTACTAATATTGGTGAAATAATAATAATGATAGTAATAATAATCATCAATACAAATCAGGCACTTAATTTTTATATAATAATTTTCATTTAGACTTTTCTCTCCCCATCCTTATGGATAATATTTCTTTTCATCAATGAAACAATTTCTTAATTGCTTAACATTTTCTAGCTTGAAGATATAAACTGTGCATCTTTGTTCCAGCCTTATTATACGGAGTCATTACAAGTGTCTGAATTGTCTCTAAAAAATCATTTGACCCTGCTTTCTGATCCATGAGGGACACTGCATCTTACACGTATTTTAAAAATCTGCTATTTTCCACAAGTCCCTCTGAGCATTAAAAAAAAAAAGTTTGCATAGGAAATGAGTCACTGTGTAGAACTGTCAGTATTGAGTATCACCTGCCAGGTAGACAAAAGGAGATAAAGTTTGAGAGAGAATATGCCTATCCATGATACGTGTTGTAGGGAGGGAAAAGTGGTCTGGGATCCAGCCTAGACTTTGCATTTGTCACCTTCATTGTCTATCAGTAAGTGTGTTAAATTTGGAGACACCATGTAAAAAAGTGCAAAAAACAAAAACAAAAAGCCCCCACAAAACTGATTGTAAAATACATAATACCCCGGGCTCTGAAAAATGGTCTAGTGGAAAAGAAGTTGGTGACATCTCAATATCACCCATCAATTTGAATTAATAAGGGGAACAGTGATTTTGTTCCTTGTGCTACTGTTTAAGATGAAAGGAATATTCTTTATAACTCATACATGCACCCTCTTTGAATGGCACACTTCTTAATGCTTTCAAGAATCCAATGTGATTTATCTCCTTAACTTGACTCCTCTATAAATCCTGACACACCCTAACTTGTCTTTTCCCTCCTGGTAATTCCTGTGATTTGTTTTGTTTTGTTTTGTTTTAGTTATTGTTGTTTGCTTTGCTATTTCCCCCTTTCCTTTCATAAGCACTTTGGCATTCAATTCAATTAAAATTTATATTTTAAAACAAACACAACTTTCACCATTGTTTTATAACATCTGACTCAGATGTCAATTCTGTGATGTCTTTCCTCTTTCCTCATGCATACGTGTAGTTAATCACTTTCCATGGCAGACTCTCACAGCACTTCCCGTTAATCTAGTTGTTTATGTGACTTCTCCTAGTTGTTGGTAAGCTCTTCCAAAGAAGACCTACAGCCTATGTTTTAAGCACATCACCTGGACTTAATAAATGGGAAGGGAGAAAGAGGACAGGGGTGGCAGGAAGAAGGTACACACTAAATTTATAGTGTTATTATTCTAGGCTGGGAGTTCAGGGAGAAAAGTACTTTTGTCTTCTTTTATCAAATGAGAGTTTCTTTGAGGACAGGAAAAAAATAATGTAATGCCCTTTTAATTCATCGTATATGAGCAGCTGTTATTGTAGGAAGTCAGAGATTGGTGCTAATGAATAAGATATGAGGGATAAGTGGGACATATAAGGAGAAGTTAAAGTCTGATGTTTGGTAGGGAAGAAGGCAAGTAAGAATTATGAGAAAAGAAAAGAAAATGCATTGATTTAGTACCACGGATCAGGCACTCTGGAAGGGTGCACTGTGCATGTTACCTTTGTACACGCCACCTTATTAATCCTCAAAGTACTCAAAATGACCTAACCATACCCATTTTACAACTTGGGAGACTGAGAAGTTGGTACTTCAAATGATTGCCAAAGTCCAGTAGCAAAACTCAAGTAAAGTTGAGAAAGAAAGGAAGCATGAACACAAGCCATACAAGAAAGCCAGTGAGGACAAATGAGATGGATTAGATGAGGCTGGGCCAGCCAGAGAGAGAAATGAGAGCTGAATGAAAAGTGCAGATCATTGAGGATTTGGGTTTACGAGTGACCAGGCCCTAAATGTTATGTAGCTCCCAGCGTGGGATGGAGGGGACAAGACCTATTGGTATGGAAGGTGAAGGAGAGGAGGGTAAATAGGTCTAAGAAATGAAGACAGATTTAAAAACAGACTTAAATATCTAGTTTGAAAAGAACTAGATTTGGGGATAAAATGGAGGCTTCTCTGACTCAGATTTCCTTAATAAACAGAGGAGATGGGTAAAAGAGATGCCGAGTGTTCCTCAGCTACAGTAGGCTTTCTGGACAAAAGTCTGTGTCCTCCAGGGAGAAGGAGTCTTTCATGACAAGAGGAAAGGGAAAATAAAATGTGTGCTGCACATGAGCTGAACAAAAACCCCTGGTTCAGCTTAACTGAACAGATTGTCCCATCCTCGTGATCCCTCTTGACTTCTGGGCAAACTGTACTCCTCTAGAAAGGCCCATCTGCCCTTCAATGTGTTTGGTCTCAGGCCTGGTCTCTAGCTCACTACCTGGAGGCAGGAGCAAATTGGTCTTATTTATTATAACTCCAGAACTAGCCCTTTCCTTCCTCCAATGTTGCCCGGGGAGACAGGCAAATCAGTCTTAGAAGAACATGCTGCCTTTGGGCCTGCAGGAATAATTGGGACCAGAGCAGAGTATGCCAGGAGATTCTCTCTGGGGAACCATAAGTCAAATTCTGAGAAAACATAGAACAAGATGATGCATGTGTGTGTGTGTATCTGTCTGTGTGTGTATATATATGTATATGCTTTTATGTGCACATATATGCACATGCATATGCAAGTGTGTATATTTATGTAAATGTATGCATGAACACATGCATATGTATTCATGTGTGCATGTATTTGCATAACCATGCTTCTTCATGTAGAATTTTGTTTGCAAGTTTGCACTGATCTATGAGCATGCATATCTTCCCACAAATATATTTACCATTGAATGTATATTCATGTAGGTGGTGATAATCCAAGTAATGTTCTTGAGTTATTAGCCTAAGGAAAGAGTCCTCAAATCTGAGTAAAAGATCCAACTGAGTGTACATTCACATCACATCTGTGTATGTGCATGCATATATTGTATTTCTCTATATGCATATGTACTTATATAACATATATCTGTTTGAAAATCCTTCTAAAATACTATGATAATTGTTTTGGATCCTAAACTTTTATGGTCAGGGGCATTTCTGTGTCTTATGGGCACAGGCAGAAATTGCCTTGTGCTGAAACTGGTAAAGTATGATCTAAAGGACGCTTTGAATTTGTACCTTTTACTCAGATATCAATGTTCTTTCCTGATAGACTCAAGGACATACCTCTGTCATTTATCACCATCCACAGATTTGACACAGCCTCAATCTCAATCTAGGCTTTTATGTTTCTCCTAGTTAGCTTTTCCCTGTTGTTTGGGTTCTGAGAAAACAGGAACCTCATTCACTGTGTCACCCTCGCTCAGAGTCCAGGTCATGTTGCCCCTTGCATTGACCTTTCCTGAATCACCCACAGAACTCAAAGTCAAAGCACCTGATTTTACTAATTGTTTTCTCTCTTTAGTTTTACTTTTTAATTGTGAATGGTCTTTCAACCTGGTTTCTTCTCCTTAAAAATTGGAATGATTGTATTTGCTTCAAAGGACAAAAAAGAAAATTTAATGAGAAAATTTAGTTGGACATAAAAAAAGTAGACATTCAAAATAATATTTGATTGTACTTCTTCATCACAAGCAGAATCTCACTGCCAAAGAAATCATTCCTAATTTCCTTTAAAATTAACTCTTGAAATTCTCAACTCTAGTTTTCCTCTTGCCCTTGTCCCTGGACCACCTCTGATACCTCGTTTTGGACTAGGCACTGACTGGATTAATGGCCCCCTCAGCCATCAGTCTGAGATCTAGTCCTAACCCCATTTTCCAAAGATGATCATCTCGCTCGCCCAGCCTCCTCTGAGCTAGAATCCCCATACCCAGACCAGGCAGGTCTTTGCAGTCAGAGTTGCCAGGGTGATTCCCTCATTTTAAGCTACTCAGCTGCCCCTGTGCCCTGAAATATCATTAAACCATTGAAAGCCTAGGTGTGTAAGACCCTCATGGCATTGTCCTTGATCATGTTGTAGTCTAAAGGTGCTTGAGTAGGATCCCTGACCTAGTCTGGTTGCCAGGAGAAATGCCTGCGGATTTCTCCAACTTCAACAATCTAGATTCATTTAGGTGATAGAAGTATAATACTTCTCATTACCTTTATAAACTTTTGTCACTTGTGATTCCTTGTGTCCAAATATAGAGGTGATGGTTAAGCAACTAATTCGGGATGAGGAAGTCTTTTGGCAAAATTGAATATGTGCTCAGCACTCAGGTTTTCCAACAAGCTGTTTAGAGGTAAGGTTTCCTGTTCCTCCTCTATAGCTACCTCAACTTGCACCCTGAAAAGAATTTCATTCTATTTGCCTAAAATTAAATGGAGATTAAGTGATCTCTGTTTAATAACAGCTTAGATGTGTAGAGCACTTATGTTCCAGCTGCAGCTTAAAGTCCTATTCCGAGTCTATCCTCCTACGTTATGTAAACACAATCTGTTAAACAAGTATTAGAATGTACGTTTTGTAAAGAGGAGTCAAGAGAGGGTAAATATGTCATGGACAGACAACAAGGTTAAGAGTTGAAGCAAACACATTTCATAACAGCAAGTTATTTTAACTTATTTTTTTCTTTGGCTGTTCTCCAATCACCCTATTTCAGGAGCCTGGCTGGAGGAAGCCATTGTTATTTCTATATTCTTTACAATGCTTGTTTAAGTGACAGCTCTTAGAGATATTTGCCAACTGCTATTAACTTGTAACGTGCTTTATGGACATCCTGGTTTTGTGGATGAAGAACCTGGGTTTTAGGATTAGCAAACCTAAATGCATGCTAATGCATTCTTACAATGATAATTGAAATCACAATTAAACTATTGATTTATTGTCATTTCATTAATTACGCTTTGAAATAAAACGTTGCAGCAACTCACAGCTTTGGAGCATGTTATTCTTATTCCAAGGGTCTCTGCTTTGATAAACTGGGACTCCTTGTATTAGCCTGTCTATCTCTCCAATCTTGGGGACAGCATTTGGCCCTCTCTTATGGATACAAAAAGAAGAGGTTTTCATTTTTCAGTGTGTGTAGCTTTTTACTTGTTGTTAGCATGGAGTGACAACTTTCAAGCTCCTTACATGTAGAATAAAACCCAGAAATCCTCTCCTCCATTTTTAAAATACTCTCCTCTCATAGGTTTGATGACCTTATATTGTTATGCCATTCTTATTATCTCAATAACCTTCCCTCTAGTCTCCTTTGCTAAATTGCACTCTTCTAATTGAACTATAAATTTTAGTACTCTTTTCAGGAACATCTCACTTTTCTATACTTACTTTGCCTAAATGCTATTTCCATTTTCACAAATTTAAATACTACCTATATGCTGATGACTCACAAAATTATATTTCTAAGCTCCAAACTCAAACATCCAAATAAAAATGGACCTCACCCTTTGATGTCTTACAGACATTTCAGATCTAACATGTTAATAACCATGTTCTTAATCTTATTCCCTAGTTCTGTTTCTCCACAATGTCAATTTTTTTCATCCCATTAAATTGTATCACCATCTGCTTATGTAAGCTGAAACTCTGCATCATCTTTGATTTGTCTCTTTCCTCTCTGCTCATATTTACATCAAGTTCTATTTTTCATATTGATTTTTATTAAAGTATAGTT
This sequence comes from Rhinolophus hipposideros, assembly GCF_964194185.1. Taxonomy (NCBI): domain Eukaryota; kingdom Metazoa; phylum Chordata; class Mammalia; order Chiroptera; family Rhinolophidae; genus Rhinolophus; species Rhinolophus hipposideros. The sequence continues at coordinate 44,951,026 of NC_138056.1, forward strand.
GATATATACCATTATGAGTTTCAGGTGTATAACATATTATTCAACATTTTTGTAACTTACAAAGTGATCACGATAAATCTACTAACTATATGCCACCAATCAAAGTTATCACAATACTATTGACTATATTGCCTATGCTGTACACTAATATCTATGTGACTTATAACTTAAAACTTATAATGAAGTTTCTACCTCTTATTCCCCTTCACCTTTTTCACCTACCCTCACTCTCCTACTCTCTGGCAACCATCAGTTTATTCTCCATACCTGTGAGTCTGTTTCTGTCTGTTCATTTGTTTTAATTTTTAGATTCCACATATAAGTGAAATCATAAAGTATTTGTTCTCTTCTGTCTGACTTATTTCACATAGCATAATATCTCTAGGTCCATCCATGTTGTCACAAGTGACAAGATTTCATTCCTTTTTATGAACTCTGACTGAAACAGATGAACAGGGAGTAATTGTAAAAAGAAAGCAGTGGAAATGGAAGGTTTTACCAAGAAGAAGGAATAATTTAGTCAAAGGAGTAAAAATCCAGTATTTGGGGGCATAGGTGAACCTAAACAAAAGGTCATTAGGAAAGTTTTGAAGTTACAAAAATGTAATTCACCACTGCCTCACAACTTGCAATTAAAATATTTCAGTCTGTCACTGTGAAAGTCAAGACCATCAAATGAGAACTTCATTTTCCTCCTCTGCTACCAACACATTTATGTCTGAATACTACCTTGTCTCTTTTCTTCCAGGAGACATGACACCATTTTTCCTATCCAAAAATTAATTTACCATGTATTTTTATGGGAGTTGACACCCTGGCTACTTCTGTGTACATGTATATACACACACACTCACACACACACATAGTGGGTGTTTTTTGGTGTGTGTGTGTGTGTGTGTGTGTGTATCTTAAAAAAATTTTTAAATTAAATTTATTGGGGTGACATTGGTTAGTAAAGTTATATAGTTTCAAGTGTACAATTCTATAATACATCATCTATATATTGTATTGTGTTGTCTATAAATCTTGACTCACCAATTTCTCCTACTTTTTCCTCTTTCGCCTCTTCTTCTCTATTTGTTTCTCATTATTAGCATGTAAACACTATTAGATTAATCTCATTATTTTTTTTGCCATGATATTATTCACCTTTTATCATCATATACATTTTTCTTCTTGTTTTAAATATAAGTTTCTTAAATGGATATTTCATATTTGTAATTATTATTTTTAAAGATAAATTAAGGTCAGTGAACATAGGAAGGGATAAATGCATATAGCAGAAATTAAGTATATTTTTCAATTGGACAATTATAGGAAAATGAGGAAAAACATGGGGTCTCAGGACCTATTTTTGTCCCAGACTATGATATGGACAATGGGGGTAAAAAAAAAAAAAAAAAAAAAAAGCAACATTGGGAAATTCATCTTAGATATACAGTAAAGTTAACCTTGATGGATATAATAGAAATATTATATTGTGAGGAATGATGGTAAACCATTATTTAACCTAATGAATATTAAGTGATGCTTGAACTTTCCACATCATCAGAGTAATTCACCCTAATTAAATTGCTATAGAATTAGAGTGTCAAAGGTCAGTAAGGAGAAAATACAAAAAAGAAGCTTTCACTTATTCCTTATTTTCAATAACATGGTGCATCCCCACTATCTCATTGCATCTTCCCCAGTGAAACCACCTTGAAGATGGCCCTTCGGATTTGCTGGGTCTTGATGCTATAGATAACAGGGTTCATCAGCGGCGGGAAGAGCACAGAGACAGTGGCCATGAGGATGTGCACCAGGGGTGAGGTGTGGCACCCAAATCTGTGCACAATGGACAGTCCTAGCACAGGCACATAGAAGCAGAGCACAGCCAGGATGTGGGAGATGCAGGTGTTGAGGGCCTTGAGCCTCTCCTCTGCAGAGGTGATAGCCAACACGCTGTGGAGGATGACAGTATAGGAGAGCAGGATGAAAAGGACATCAGAGCCCATGGCCAGCATGATGATGCACAGGCCATAGAGTCTGTTGAAATGTGTGTCAGAGCAGGCCAGGCGGATCGTGTCCTGGTGAAGGCAGTAAGCATAGGACAATGCCCCAGGGCGACAGTAGTCAAATTTCAACAGTGCAATGAGGGTGCTGCAGTGATGACGGCACTCCGCATGTCCAGCACAACCCCAGCCAATGCCATATGAGGACCTGTGAGCATAAGTGCATAGCACAGTAGGAATTGGATGGCCACCAGGTGGTCCAGAGCCATCGCAAAGAGCACGGCTGATTCCATGAAGCAGAAGTGTAGGAAGTGCTGCTGCAGAACACAGGGCATCAGGCCCACCATCCGGGCATCAAACCACAGCACATCCAGCACTGAGGGCAACGTGGACATGCATAGGCCCAAGTCTGTCACAGCCAGCATGGCCAGGAAGTAGTACATGGGCTGGTGGAGGGAAAGGTCAATTCGTACCAGATACAAGACGGTGGCATTACCCAGGAGGGCCATGAGGTATCCTACAAAAATGGGCAGTGAGATCCAGTGGTGAGCCCATTCCAGGCCTGGGAAGCCTGTCAGCAGGAAAGTAGAGAAGCTCAAGTTGGCACTTGGTAGGGTGGATATCCTCATTTTCAAGAGGCCTATTCACTCTGAGAAAGGTGGCAGTATGATTGAAGATTACTAAGCCTGTAAGCATGAGTTGTCCCACTATCACTGGGCACCAATCCCCTGCTAGATGATCTGGCTTCTCTGCATGCTCTGGAACTCAGTGACCTCTCAATGAACCACTGCCCTCACAAGCAGTCTGTCCTTTTCCTGCTTCCCCTCGCCCTTTCTCTATTCTCATCTAATCCTTTACTTACATCAGTGACATTAACCCTCAACAAAGGTTTTCTCTATTATTGTTCTTCACCAGCTAGTGAAAGATAAGTTTTTTTTTCTTCTCTTAGAAAAACCTATATAGATCAACTTAAACAGAATGTGCAGATTCTTGAAAATTGTCTTCCTTCCAAATTGTCTTCTTTGTATGACCTCTTCAAGCATTTTCTATAGGACAAATTATCTCTAATTTTCTAAGCAAATTGATGATGCCTGTAGAGAGTTACCTCATCCAATCTGCTTTATATCCTTATTGTCATTATGTGATCAGGAGAGGAGGTACCCGGCTTCTCTCCCAACTCAACCCTTCTCGAGGAACCCATGACTCACTGCCCAGTACCTTGCACCTCAGGCATCTTCTCAGGTCCCTAGGAATCTCATTTGTGTTCTCACAAAATCATACTAATTTATCCTATGTAGTCTACATCTTTAAAGTTGCTACCTTCACTCTAAATCCTGAGATTTCTTTGTTTTCAACTCTAACTTCAGAGTGTACTGACATGCCTGCTCCTTTGTTTCTTTTCTTTTTCTTCTTGTTTTTCTTTTTGTCTCTATGTTTTCAAAGATATCTCACTCCAGAAATCAAGCTGGAGGCCTGACACAATGTACACAACTTTAATGAATCAGGTAAACTTATTAGAGAAATGATTCCTAAGCCAGTATTGCAAAAAACACATACCAGTAAGTGTACCTTGAAACAGGGACAACAGTGACAAAGCCTGTTCCTTGCTCAAATTCATTTATTAAATACTGAAAACAGGCGTACCTGAAGAGATGATCACAAGACATCCTGCTATCCTGGATCCCAGACTCTGATATAATATTTGCTTTTGTATCCTCATCAGTAAATATCATTATCAAATAATGATAATGATATTTCCTATTTAAAGAATGGGTATGTTTTAATGTGTACAAAACTTAGCACACAATCTGGGGTATAATAAACAACAAATATATTTGTTATTGCTCCTGAACCAAAAACTGATTTTCTTGTAATTTCCCGTTGTTCCTACTCTGTGCCCCTCCTATCATTTAGAAATGAACTCCATCTCCTCTTTAATATGAGAGTGCTTTAGATCTTGGCACAATGTGTCATGTGCCTTTGAATGATTGGAGATCTACTGAGACACTAAAGAACTGAGGGAATAATTGAGAGACAGTGAGGAAAGAGTGTACTGAGCAACAGATCACAGTATATACTGAGGGACAGAAAGCAAGGATGAGGGACAGACTGAAGGATGAGTCTGAGGAATGAAGGAAGGTACAATGAGGGCCAGGTGGGAGAAGGATGAGAGACAGTGAAATGGTGGCTTAATAATAATATGCTGAGGGGGGAAGCTGAGGCAAACCATGGTTCAAGAAGTATGAGAGGCCATAAGACCTTGAGAAAATGGAAGAAGAATGGGGGTGTGGTGAAAGCTGGTTATAAAGACATTGAAGGACAGAATAAGGCAAGCTGAGTGTCAGAGAGAAAGAGGGGTGTGAAACTTAAAGGAAGGAACTCAGGAGCAGAAGATGAGGGAAATGTGAGGCAGAAGGACAGGATGAAGGGCCTGGGTAATGGATAAGCTAAAGTCAGAGAGAGGATTGCTGAAAGCCTGAGAAGAGAGAGATGGATGGCAGAAAGACATAGAGAGAGAACTGGGGATTGGAAAGAGACGGGGAACAGTAAAGAGGACAGCCAATGACTAAATTGATAGGAAGCTGAGGGACTGAGAGAGGATGGGTAGGAGCAGAGGGAGAAAGAGAGAGAAGGAAGAGGCAGAATAGGAGGTTTGAGAAGAGAAAATCTCTTGTAAGACAACAGAAGAGGGAGGGCTGGGCAGCAGAGAAGATGGGGAACGGAAAATGTGGAGAGACACCAAGGGACTGTCATGGGGAAGCATGAGGAACAGAGGGAGGATGAGGTATTGCAAAGTCTGAGGTTGGTACCTTAAAGAAGGAAGCCAGAGAAATTTCCACAGCCCTTTGTTCACGCTTTTCATCTCAAGGCCACCGGACAGGGAAGAATCTGTCTAGTCCTGTGGCTCTCTAGACACAGATTCATTAGTCAGTATCATGTGGTGGTTAAGGAAGTAGTTCTGGAATGAGATCTGCATTCAAATCAATATTTACGAACTCTATGATTGTGCAAATTACTTGCTTAATCTTAGTTTTCTCACTTGAAAAATTGAGACAATTATTATACCTGCTTTGTAGGTTATAGAGTCATTTATATGCAATTCTAAAGGTGGTGAAGTTAGAACCATACACACAATAGACGTAGATTATTATCATTTTCATTTTACAACACTGCCTTCTTATTGAAAGTTCTCCATAAAAATTATCTACCATATGACAGTTACAGGCCTTCCCTGCATGTCTGCAGGGGGCTCCACGGGACAGTTAGTATACGATCTGACAACAGTGAGGATAAGAAACTCAGGGTTGGAAGTTCGGAGCTCTTAAGTATTTTTTGGACAAGCCAGCCACATATGACTTGGTGAAGTGACCCAACCCCTCTGCTCTGCATCTGAACTTCATTCTGTGACAGAGTTCACACATTCCCTCCTTCCTTTCCAGGGAAACTATTTTGTATAATGGGACTGTGGAAAGTAGTGTCTGACGTTGTGGAAGCTGAATCAATTAGGGCAGAGTTATTGAGATTATAACTCCTTGCCTGCCACATCCTGTACCACTCCACATCAAGGTGCATTCCAGTCACAATTCTGGTCTGTCTTTATGCTCACAAAGATCATGGTGAGATACAATAGAACAGCAACTCTAACCACAGGTTGGCCATTGTCCTGGAAGCTGCCCTACCCCATGACTCATCTATAACTCTACTTATAGGTCTGCTAGATAAGAGGTATCAGAGAGGTCATTGGATTGAGTGCCTTTATCCACAAACCAAAGGACCTTCAGTAACTTACTGCTCCCTTGCTGTCAGTAGCTTCTTTCCTGAGCCCTGCAGCACTTCTCACTCCTCTCCCAGGCTCTTCTGACTGGCTCAGGATCTGCTGCGCTGGCAATTATAAAGCTATCTGTCTTCCTTTGGGTCTTAGGCCCTCAGAGGAAACTCCTTAGATGGATGCAGACCTGACAGACACCAAAGAGCGATCAACATCCTCCCAGAACTTAATTATGGGGAGCCCCAGTTACCTTCCATAGTAACTTAGTGACCCATATGTACCGCCATGACATATTTTAGCAGATCAGATTATCATTCATTTTCTTCTTCCACTGTCTGCTATTATTACAAGAAAAATTATTAGTTGACCCTCAGTCCTTCTTTCTGTGATCCTCTCTTTTCCCCAGTTAAGCTTCCCTTTAAAACTCTCCTTCTCACCAGGTAGTTAGTCATGCTTATTCGTTCAGCAAATATGAGGAGACTACAAGCTTTGGGCCCTATACTTGCATGTAAAGATTAATAAGACACAGTATCTGCTTTTGTGAAAATAATTATCTTTTCAGGGCTCAGGAACCTCTAAATTCCTAAGTCCATGATAAGAACTTAAAAATTTTATTGATTAAACAGATTCAGCACGTTTTCTGTTGGGCTTTGGATCAGGCAGGAAGAGTAGTGGTTTATATACAAGGTATTCCATGGCCCAGAGCTGTGAAGAGAAACCCTAAGGAAGCACTTCCTGGTCACAGTAAATTTAGTCTATGGCAGAAGGGACGGGAGGGCTCAGAGCACCTGAGCTAGGCAGAACTAGGAAAAGTATGGAGACACCCCGCTGGCGGATGCCATCAGAAAGGGGTCTCCTCTGGCTTCCTGGATGTGAAGAGGGAAAGCTTCCCTAGAAATGAATTTCTCTTCCTTAGCTTTGGATCCCACTTTATGCATTTATATACACAGGATTTCATTTAGTATTTATTTATTGAGTATCTACTATCTGCCAGGCATTGTATTTAGAGATTTACTGGTAAACACAACATGCATACTTTTCCAAGGAGCTTAATTTAGTAATCTACTCTGGAGTGGAAGAAAGAACCTAAACTAAAACCCAAAATAGTACACTCATATGTACTATTATGTCACACATTAATATGTATGTGACAAATGTCACAACGGGAAATGCAGTGTACTGTGGGAACAGACCGATGAGGCATCTGCTCTGATATTGGAGAGAGAGGGAGCCTGCCATTGAAAATGTCTTTAGGAAGCAACTTCAATGCTGAGAGTCCAACATGAATTTCATTCAGTCAATGGTAGGTGCAGTCTTCTCTGCCAATTTTACAACTTTCTGAGCAATGTGACTATGACTTAGACATGTTTGTTGTAGTTTCCTTCATTGAAGCTTTATTGCATTGCACACCATTGTGCAAGATCTCACGACTACAAGAAGAAAACACTGATTTTAGTTTGAAGTCAGACCTGAGGTTGTGGGACTCAAGAGACCACAGATGGTAAAATCAGAAATGAAAAGAGTCAGAGGTGGGGTCAAGGGCTTCTACCAGATAAGCAGGGCCAGAAGGGAGCACATCTTCAGAAAGATTTGAAGGAATTCTGCCTGAATCAGCCATTAGGTAAGCATATGAAGTTTTGATCCTTCCAATGTGACTCAAGAGTCCAAGGGTATCGCTTAGCTAGGATAGAAACCAAAGAGAAGGACCTTTGCCAGGTAGAAATGAGGGAAGCAGTCACAAGGGGCCATAGGAGGAGGTAAATTTCTCCCAAATGGGTCATATAGATCCAAAGTAAGGATAGAGGCCCACGAAGTTTATGACATGCCGGTGTGATCAGAATACACACAGATAGGAAGTGGCACCACCTTAGACCACGTAAATAACTAATGGCTATAGCCAGAATGTACACAGGCTAAGTGAGTGACAGGACAGGATGCAGAGAGCAAGACATCTTACCAAATTATAGTTCATAAAGAGGTTCTGGCTCTGGTACAAAAGAAGAGAGCTGAACATTTTCATTTTGGCATCTAGGAGAGGAAACTCCCACCAGAAAAAATTGAGAAAATTCTCCCTTTATTTTGAGAACCTAATTTTGGCCAAGTCCTAAGGGAAGCCTTGTGAGGGATAGGATAAGGATAGGATAGCAGCAACAATGCTGCTATTATTATGCTGAACAACTATTGCTATCATTTGGGAGCATCTATCATATGAGAGGATACAATAAGTATCATAATAAGTGCCACCAAAGAGATGGACATGAGATGTGTGGGTGATAACCACCCTGTCACACGGGGTGGCCTGCGGGGTCTCTGCTCCCACTCCTCACATAAGAACGCAGGATGTGGCTAGGCCAAAAAGGAACACCCACGGAGCCATAGGTAGGGGAGTCATACCACTATAGTCTCACTGGAGGCTGGATTCACACGACGTGCGACCTGCTGTACGCTTTTCTGCCAACCGACCGACTCTCCTCGACTCCTCTCAACTCTCCTCCCAACTCCTCTCCCCAACGCAGCCTCAGCAGTTATATTAGTGGCCAATGGCTAACTGGCTACAGCTGAGGGCCAACTAGCCACAACTGATGGCCATCTACTACCTGAGTCACATGAGGCCGGGAGCCTGGAAACTGCTCTCTGGGGCTCTGTCCCCACACACCCCATCTGGGAGGCCCAGGTAAGGTACTCAAAACTGAGCTATGAAGACTAAGAATTAACCATAAGGTGGGGTTTTATAGAAAGTATTTCCAGGAAGAAGGAATAGTATAAGCTGGGGCATTGAGGAGAGGACAACTTTATGTGTTCTGAGAACTATATTCATAAAATTCAAGAGAGGTAATGCTTTGGAATGAGACAGTAGAAGTATGTAGGGATAAGACTCTGTAAGGGTTTATATGACATGTCAAAGATTGTATACATATTGATGATTGAGCTTAAGAAGGCAGGGAATGACTGTGTGTGTGTATTATATATACATGTATTATACATATATTTGTAGCGTATATTGTTAGCAATATGTAGGAAGGATTTAAAGTCTGCACTGGACACACATGTTATTTGGTACATATAGTCATGTGAGGATATTTAACTGTTAGTGTTCTATAGAGTTAAACAATACTATGTAATGGATAACTTGCCACTTATATAGAGACTTGTAATCTTTGCCTTATTATATTTTTTTACTAGCATTTATATAATAGCTTTCTACTCTGCTTCTCTGAATTATATAATAATTGAAGGACTAGTGCTCAAGAAGTAGTCTTTTATAAACAATACACTTAACTCTTTGCTTTTTTATTCCCCTAATGATCTTTAGATTTATTTTATCATATCACAAAACAATCCTATTTGAAAGTGAAATTATGTTACATATCTTTATCAATTTTCATTCACTGTGCATCTTTAAGTGCTTATTCTGAAAATCCCTGAGCAGAGCCTTACATCTATACAGGTAAACATGACATGGTCTTGTCTTTATGAAGCTCACTTTTAGTAAAGAAAATAAACTGTGACTAGCCCAGGCTAGGAAGCAGAATTGATTTCAGAAGGCTGGCAGCAAGGAACAAGGAGGGAATGGTCTTTGACTCCATTTCTGTCCCCAAAAGTAATGTTAAAATCTTGTTGATATGAAGTGAAGTGAACATGGGTATATGATAGTTAGGGAAGTTGAGTATCAATATATTGGTGTAAGTCATTCAGGCCTTAACTTTGAATGTATTACTAAATATCGAATTCATTATTAAAAGTATTTAATATCGATCTATTACTAAATATTTAAATCCATTACCAAAAGTAGTAATGCAAGTGTGTGCCTATTTGTATATGTGCTAGTGGTTTTCAGTGCATGTGATATTATTTGAACATGGTCCTGTGTGTTTGTGTGTGTGTGTGTGTGTGTGTGTGTGTGTGTATATGTGTGAGAGAGAGACAGAGAGAGACAGAGAGAGAGGGAGAGAAAGAGAGTGAGAGACCTTGTCTCTGTCTCTGTGTGTATAAGAACATGACTGTCTTGGTTCACTCTCTCTGTCCACAAAAAAGCACAATTGAGCCTATTCTGTATCAGAGATTGAAAATGCTTGTGGAAGAGAGAGAGGCAGGGATATATGTGGGCCTGGAAAGCCTGGCGTGCTTTTCAGGGTTCCAGTATAAATTATATTTAAGGGGTCCTTTACCCAGAATTGATACCTGACCCACTTAGCCAGGTGTGGTGGGGTATGAGATTACTGTGGGAGAAGTCAAACAGCCAGGTCAATATGCAAACTGTGTTTTTCCAGTGTTACCACTAGGGGGAGACTTCAGCCCAAAAGTGGGCTTAAATTCAAGCCCTCCTCCATTCTCAACACTTTAAGAAAGTGGGAATATTTTTTTCAATTGGATTGTTTGTCTTTGTTGTTGAGTTGTATAATTAAAAAATGGGCAGAGGACCTGAATAGACATTTCTCCAAAGATGACATACAAATGACCAATAGACATGAAAAAATGCTCAACATCACTAATCATCAGAGAAATGCAAATAAAAACCACAATGAGATATCATCTCACTCCAGTTAGAATGGCTATCATCAACAAGACAAATAATAATAAGTGTTGGAGAGGTTTTGGAGAAAAGGAAACCCTCATACACTGTCATTGGAAATGCAGACTGGTGCAGTCGCTATGGAAGGCAGTGTGGATGTTCCTCAAAAAATTAAGAACAGTATTACCAGATGACTCAGCAATCCTCTCTTGGATATCTGCCCAAAAAATCTGAAAATATTTATGTGAAATTCCTCCTCTAAAGATGATCCTGTGTCAGAGAACAGATGTTCACTGCAGCATTATTTACGGTGGCCAAGACATGGAAACAACCAAAATGTCCTTTGATAGACAATTGGATAAAAATGTGGTGGTATATATACACAATGACATACTATTCCGCCATAAAAACAGATGAAATAGTGCTGTTTGTGACAATATGGATGGATCTTGAGATTATAATGCTAAATGAAATAAGTCAGAAAAAGTCAAGAACCATATGACTAACTTTACTGATATGTGGGATATAAAACTGAAAGCAACAAAGAAACAAGACAAACAAAGAAATGAAAACTCCTACACATAGACTATAGTTTAGTGGTTACCAGAGGTTAAGGGAAGAGGCGGGTGGTAGAAAAGGGTAAACAGGGTCAAATATATGGTGATGGAGAAGAACTGATTCTGGGTGGTAAGAACACAATGTGATATATAGATGATGCATTACAGAAATGTATACTTGAAACCTATGTAATTTTACTAACCATTGTCACCCCAATACATTTTAATTAAAAAAATAATGCCTAGTAGCAGCCAAAAAGGAAAGAAAGGAAGGAAGGAAAGAAGGAGGGAGGGAGGGAGGGAGGGAGGGAGGGAGGGAGGGAGGAAGGAAGGAAGGAAGGAAGGAAGGAAGGAAGGAAGGAAGGAAGGAAAGAAGGAAGAAAGAAAGAAGGTATTTGCTTCCAGCACTATCTTCCCATGTCCTCTCTATCTGCCACATAGTCATAGCTGCCAACCTGTTCATTCCTCCTCTAAAGATGATCCTGTGTCTCATGCATACACACAACAGACATATCCACACCTACATAAACCCACTTAAAACCCTGGAATTGCTGGAGGTAGATAATATTTTTTTCTCTACTTTCTCAGATTTTAAAAACAATAACCTTATAGGATGCAGATCTCCATTTGTACCTTTAGTCTTAGTCATATTGACCAAACTTTGGATCCCCAGTCTGACCAGACTCACAGGCTCAACTTGGGGGTCTCTGACACAGAAAATGGCTGGAGGCTGAGCTCACTCTTCCATTGATCCAAGGTCGAGGACTGTTGAATGAGGTCTTCTCTGGACGAAATCCAGTTTGTGGTCTGGGATTGATGTGTATCTTTCAAGTTGGAAAGACCCACAGACATTGGGATTGCCAAAGGGACCCTCTAGCCTGGTCCAGAGCCCTTATGAAAGCTCAGATGGAGTTTTTTGTTTGTTTGTTTTTGTCCATTCTCCTGCCTCCTGGGACACCTGCATCTATGTGACCACACAATCTAAAATGTTTCTTTAGAAGAAGACTCTACATCTTCTCACAGCAATCATTTTAGAAAGCTCAGTTTTCCTTTTATCCTACCCCTCTCTAGTCATTCTGAAGAGGACTCAATTTTTATCCTTAGTGAGGAAAATTTTCAGAGAGATCCCTTTTGGAAAGCCAAGGATCCATCCCTTTCTCTCTGGCCCCACCCAAACTTGGGCTAAGGTCAGTCTTTTTCTGTCTATTTCTACTCATGGCCCATCAAGCTCAGAGAGGTCAAACACCTGTCTCAGACACCTGTCTCACCAAAAAGGGTCTGATATTTCTCAAACATTTTCCTAGACCACTCCATCATCTCTTCCAAAAATCTTATTAAAGAAAAAGTACTCTCCCTGGGTCTGTTCTCTTTGTTTTTCATCAGTGGCTCCATTCCTTCCTTCCTTCCTTTCTTTCTTTCCTTTTTGGCTGCTACTAGGCATTTTCATCTATGGCTCCATTGGTGTTCCTTTTTGGCCTCACCATATCCTGCGTTCTTGTGCCGGGAGCGGGACCAGAGACCCTGCCTGACAGTACCTCATGCTAGTCCTCTTGAGTACCTCTTATATTAGGTACTTAGGATACACAATTAAAAAGTGGTCTTAGGGACTCATATGCTCCTAGGAGAGAAAGATAGATACCGTGTTTCCCCGAAAATAAGACCTAGCTGGACAATCAGCTCTAATGCATCTTTTGGAGCAAAAATTAATATAAGACCCAGTCTTATTTTACTATAATTTTACTATAATTTGAGACCAGGTCTATAACAGCACAGCACAGCACAACACAACACATGTGGGGACAGAGCCAGGAGTACAGTTTCCAGGCTCTCTGCCTCATGTGGAAAGGTGCTGGCTCAGGTAATAAATGGCCATCAACTGTTGCTAGTTGGCCGTCAGCTGTAACCAGTGAGCCATTGGCCATTAATATAACTGCAGTAGCTACGCTAGCAGCAAATGGGGGGCTAGCAAGAAGATGGTGAGATGGTTGCTGAGCTAGCAAGAACCGACTGCAGTAAGCACAGAGGATAGCAGCTAGCAAATGAAGCTGGGCGGCAGAGAGAGAAGTGGACAGCAGGTTGCAGATCGTGTGGCTCCTGCTTCCTCTGTCTCCACTCCAGCCCCCAGCGAGACTATAGTAACTCCCCTATCTATGGCTCCGTGGGTGTTCCGTTTTGGTCTCACCATATTCTGAGTTCTCATGTGGGGAGCGGGACCACAAACCCTGCATGATACCCTGCATGAAAATATAATATAATACCAGGTCTTATGTTAATTTTTGCTCCAAAAGACACATTAGAGCTGATTGTCCGGCTAGGTCTTATTTTGGGGAAACATGGTATATGGTCAATTGAAACAGGTTAAGGGCTCAGTCCCATGAGACTGCCCATAACTTCAGATGCCAATCACAAACCCAGGTTCCCACCTGTGTTTCTGACTAAGCAGCTATAGACTGGCGGTTTCGATGACCCTCTCCATCTCAGGATGACAATCAAAAGTCCAGGTTGCTACCTGTACTTCTGACAAACTGGCTAAAACCAGAGGCTCCCGTGACCCACTCCGTGGATTTGATCAATTTGCCAGAGTGGCTCACAGAATTCAGAGAAACATTTTACCTACTACATTGCAGGTTTATAATAAAAGCATATAATTCAGGAACAGCCAGAAGGAAAAGAGGCATAGTGCAAGGTATGGGGAAAGGGCACAGAGTTTCCATTTGTTCCCCAAGTGAGCTTGCCACTCTCCCAGCACCTCCAGATGTTCACCAACCTGGAAGCTCTCTGAGCGCTCTCCTTTTGTGTTTTTGTTGTCTTCTTTACATAGATGTCATTAAATCATTGGCTGTCAGAGACTGATTCAACTTCCAGTTCCTATCCCCTCCCCAGAGTTCCAGGGGCTGGGACTGAAAGTTCCAACCTTTTAACCACATGGCTGGTTCTTCTGGCAACCAGCCCACCATCCTTAGATGGAGATCCAAAAGTTATCTCATTAACATAACAAAAGACACCTTCATGCCCTCATGACTTAGGAAATTCTAAGGGTTTTAGCTCTGTGCCAGAAAAGGGGATGAAGACCAAATATGTATTTCTTATTATAAATCACAATATCACAATGACCTAAAGGATATAACCAATGTGGTCTTCTTTCTATGTGAATTACAAAGAAGCATGAAAATTAGAACATTCAATAAATGTATCTTCAACCTGTTAATAACCTGTATCTTTTGAACAAGCGGACTATTTCATGAACTTTAAGGCTTTTCTCTAGAACAAATCAAATTTGGACTCCCTAATTATTTATAATCTACTGTGGTATTTCCATTCTTAATGCTAATATCACCCTTTGGATGCAATGAGAATAACATTTTTCTTTATACTGTCAGCGCTCTTTAGATCCTGCTGTCACCATCTCTTAAGGTGCCTCTATATCTAGGCATTCTTAATTCTTCATGATAAAATTTTATGTCTGCAGACTACAACTAAGGTTTCTACAGTTTGGTCAATTTCTCTGAAATATTATGGGCCACAGAAAGTAAGAATTACATATTCTAATTTTTCTTTTAAATGTTTCTATTTGATTTTTTTTAAAGCTAAATGTATGAGGCCTGGGGTTCCTGGGCGAGTTCTATGAGGACTGGGATATAAACAAAAGAATGTGGCATGGATTTTGAAGTCATTTTCTAGTGCCCCTATCTGTACTGGAAATGTGGGGAATAAATCCAGAAAAAGGTTCTTACTTCAATACCCATGTGTAGGACTAGCAGAAGGAAGGCTCAGTCCCTATCCTGATCACTCAGACTATGTGCCCTCCAGAAAAGGCAGTCCTTCTGAGTAACCTGTTTTCTGGAGTCAGGTCATATGGCTCTTCTCTCTCTCTCTGCATTGGACTGGAGCTCCAGGACCAATGGTAGTACAGCAGCGCTTTGTCTACCTCCACACCTCTCAGATCACACTATAACTATTACCTCCTTTGTGAGCCTTCATTTGTCACACCAGCTTATGGAAATCTGTCTTTGTTATTCTTTATTGCATCAATCTTTTTGTTTTTTTCATAGTTTTATAAAGCTATAATTGTTTATTATTTTTTTAAATTTTATTTTCCTTCCTTATTTAAATACAAGCTTCATAGAGGCAGGCCATATATGCACCAATGTATCCATGGTATCTAGTAATTACTAAAATATGTTTCATAAAATAACTAGCTGGCTAAATAAATAAATAAATAAATAATAAAATTTCTCATTAAATAACTAAAGTAGAATAGCTATTTTCTGTCATTAAATCTTAATGCCCAATGATAGAACAATAACATATCAAAAAATGTGCCCCTCTGAGAATTTAATTTTCTCTACAAATGGCTCTCACCTAACAATCTTGCCACTTTAGTCCCCATAGATAATATCTGCAAAATGTCTGTCTCACTTTACTGTAGCAGTTGCGGTCTGGGCCAGATACTTTCTTCGCCTACTTAATGACTCATAACAGTAATAATCCAAACTCTGAACTTGAGGATTCACTATAAAAGACTGAATCTCTCAATGATAAGAATAATAAATAATAAGTACATTCATGGTTATTGTTATCATTACTTTCTAACTCAGGATTTGGTAGACCCTAACGTTTGTTTATCCTCATTTTCTTTGTGTCTGTCTCCAGGAGTAGCCTGTAGATGCTGTACAAGCCACAAGATGGCAGGGGTGGCTTATGGAAAAACTGACTCAACTGGGACCACCCAGAAGGAGCTTCGAAGAACTTGTTAACTCTATACACCGAGGGTTGGAGGTATGAAACGAAGGTCTTGTTCCCACTTCCTTTTCCTGAGTGGAGATGCTGAAAAAATGTCTTATTTCTTTATTGTTGACAATAAATTCGATGCGTTCATCACTTTTAGAAACCATTGGCTTATTTGGAGTCATAGTCCGTAGTCACACTAACCCAAGAATGAGCACAAGTCAGCACTGCTCTTAGTGTAGCCTGATGGAAATAACAGTGCCACACACAGCCCATGCCACCAACTGATAAGAATCTATATTTGAATATTTTCATATGTCTGTATATAAACATGTAGAAAAACGTCCAGTGTGATACACACTAGATTATAAAAGAGGATTATCTCTAAAACAGATAGGAAGGTAGGGGTGAGGAACCTTTTCACTTTATATTTAAAATATAAAATATATGTAATATTTCATGTTTATATCATAAAAGTATATAAGCTATTTCATAAAAAAAAATAAACTCAGTTATTTACGCAGTACATGATCTTGAAAATTTTCTCAAATTATCAGATTATATTTTTGTCAGTAAAAATAAAATATAAAAACTCTGTTTCAGAGACATTGCTGTTTGTCAGGCCATCATTCTGTGCCTACCACTTCCCACACATGCACATATATCATCTTTTGTCATGTTGGTCTCATGTAGTACTAGATAACAAGTAGGTACTCAGATTATATTTGTAAATCAATGAATACGTACTTTTAAAGACTCCATCCTCCCCATATGTTTAATCTTAGATCCTAGCCATATACTCGTATATTTTTTTTTGTAAGTACAAGGGCAGTTTCCTTGCCAAACTTTATTGTGATTAAAGTTCCAGAGACAGTACCAGCTCCACACACCTCTGTGGCCCTATCTTTGCCCTATTTTGATAGCCCAAGCACGCTACCACAGATTCTGCTTCAAAGGCACTTAATAAATGTTGCTGAATGAATATCTAATCTCAAAAGTAGTCCAAAAAGCATCTAGTTAACATGACTGACCCACAGATTAGGTTTGTTGGAGGTCTGCATCAAATTTGTGAGTCACAGGGAAGGGAAAATGTTCTGAGTAGAGTCTTCCAGCATTCTCTGAAGAAAGGTCCTCTGAATCCTCATGAGAATGTGTAAATTCAATGTTTTATTCCCAAGAACACTGGCCTACAGAAAAAAGCCACCACTACCTCTATACATGTGGTTCCTCCAATTTCTAAGCACAGTAACTTATGTCACTTGGTCTCTGGGAATCTCAAAATCTTCTTTTGATAAGTAGAACTAAAATCTCCATCATGTCCTGCTTTTTCGCAGGGTCCTTCTGAGAATACAATGCAAGTCTTTACATTAGAACATATTGTATATTACCAAACATTGCACTTGTGAGGAAGTTTTCACTGAGTCCTTACTTTGTTTGACAGGCCAGACCCTTCCCACATTGAATGTCAAATGATCCCATTTTCACAAAATATCTGATAGTAATAACAACAATAAACAGTAGCAACAACTAAACATTCTGTAGTATTTGCTATGGGCTGGAAACTACCGTGTTTCCCCCATATAAGACCTAGCCGGACAATCAGCTCTAATGTGTCTTTTGGATCAAAAATTAATATAAGACCTGGTTTTAATTTAATATATAACCTAATATAAGACCCGGTATTATATTAATTTTTGCTCCAAAAGACGCATTAGAGCTGATTGTCCAGCTAGGTCTTATTTTCGGGGAAACAGGGTATTAAGTGCATTATTAATATATATATATATATACACACACACACACACACACACACACATATATATATATATATATATAAATACATTTCATCATGAAAGCAATCCAACAATGTGGATACTATTAGTATCCCCATTGAAAGTTGAACAGATTGAAACACAGAAAGATGAAATGATTTGTTAAAAAGTACACAGCCAGTAAGTGTGTACTGGTTGATCCCAAAACCACTGCACAAGATTGTGTATTGAGAAGCATGTGATGATGGATTTTTAGAAAGCTAAAGAGGTCATAGCTGGATTATCCACCCTGAGTCAGTTAAGTAATTGATTGGAGATCCAACAAATCTGAGTGAGCTGCGGGCTCCGTAAGAGCAAAGAGCCAAGTGAAGCTTGGGTTACTTGTGAAGTATAATTGGATAAGGAAGGGGTAGCTTTGCCTTGGTAGAAGTAAAACTTTGAGGAATGTCTGACTACTTACTAACTACTGAGAAAGGCTTGAGAAATGTTTAGTCTCAGTTGCAACTTGGATATGAGACACTAGATCATAAAAACAGATATAGGCAGAATGCATAAGTAAAAGAATACATTTGAATACATATATGGAGCCAGTGTGTCTCCTAATATAGCAGCACATCAGAAACATCATTTTTCTTTTTAATTTCAAAAACCTCTGTTAGGACTGGTTTTATTCCAGTTAATGAAATAACTAAAATTTAGTGGTTAAGTGACTTTGCAATGTTATATGCCTGTATGTAGCAGAGCTTCCCTTACATCTGAACCATATGAGACTTGAGAGACTGTCCTCTGCCCTGTTCCAAGAGTGCTTTATCTTGGATCATCACTGTAGGTGGAGGCAGCAGTATTTGCAAAGCTTAGGAGGGGAATGGTTGGAGACCATAAGGCTGTGCCCAAGAGATAAGACGCCAAGTCCTGCGAAGGACTGAAAGTTTGGGCCTGTTTTCTCATGGCTCAGATAGCACACCACCTCAACCCGCCCAACCCTGCATGCACAGGAACTCCTAGGGGTTAGTCACTGATGAGGAATTATTTTCCTGAATTCAATATTTTATCCCTGAGACTTTGGGTCCCAGGGATACATCTTGATTTCTCTTCCTCCTTTGACATCCTACACACAGACAGACCTTCCCTTGGGCTCCTGTTTTGGTCTTCACTCCTGTCTCCCTGGCTCTCCCGCCTTGTCTTCTATACTTCCTTCACAATTTTTCCTTCCCCTCTATTCCACTGACCTTTAACCTCCCACTTAAGGATTGTTCTGTCCTCTTCATTCATTATTTCTTGTCTTGTCCACTTGGGCTGACCACTAAGTCATCTAATCCTTAGTGCAAAGGACAAGCAGTACTTGTCCCTTAGGCACTCTTGTGTTAGCATGTGGCCCACAAATATGTTGATTGTCTAGCTTCTCCACAGGTTGGGTGATTGATCCTAAGTCTCCTTCTAACTAGCACCTAGCAGTGCTTCAACACTTGCAGTTCCCAGTGCTGGTGATAATGCTGGGCCTCTTCTCTCTAACTTACATTCATGCCTCTATGGCCAAAACCAGACTTCTCAGAGCCGTAGAGTGCCAGGCAGAGGCCCTCTAAGAATGGTCGGGGACAAAATCCTCATCCTGCCATTCTGACAGTTTATATTGAGCATCTATGATGTTATAGAGAATGTTGATTTCAGTGAAGGTCGTACCTGACCCTTAAAGTTACATATAAATAAATAAAAATTAATGTGTAATTTAAATGTGTCAGATTTTGTTCAATCAAATCAGGTGTGTTTTATTGTAATGTTAAGTCTTACCAGTGCCTCAGTATACCTGGAATGACATGATGCCAGTAGCAGATTCACACCCAGAACCCTGTCGGGGCAACAGGATGACATGTGTATCCCACTAATGTTTTAATATATGAATATGTTTTAAGAAAGGACTTCTTTATAGTAGTAAACCCATATCTACTCCTCTGCATACAGGAGAAAATGGGTGCTGATTGGCAGGTCAGAATACATTGGGCTGTTTGTTAATCTATTATTATCTGAATGCATCTTGTTACAGTATTTTATGCCAATAACTCTGATAACATATCACCAGGCTGGAACCATGTTTTATCTTTGGCATCACTCTGTATTCTATCATTCCATTTGTTTCCAACTGGCAAACACCAACGAGACTCACATAGCACCTCTCTCAAGGCACCAAACCTGTTTCTGAGTGACCACCAGTTCTTTGGGTTCATTATGATATAATACTTTATTTCCTGATGAATACTGAGTTTACTTCTGGAAATATGCAACAATTTAAAGAAGAGTATCAAATACCAAAGTCCTCAATGTCTGCCTCTGCTTTAAACTGAGACTGGTCTATTTGACATTTTTTCTTTCTGTTAGTCTATATCTTTGGTCATTATAGTGCCTCCCCTCCTCAGCCCAATTTAAGCTCTGGGGGAGAAAATACCAGGTGGGTAAAGAGGAAGCCCTTTCAAACAGCTGAAGACAGCAACAAAGGAAACAGATAATCCATCCCAGAGTCCTGAATCCCACAGATATATCTGCCTCTATGCCCATGAATCTTTATCTTTTTACTTCCAAAATATACCTGCTTACTAGGGAGTGGAAGGCAGATTTTGGCTTTTCCCTGTTCCAAAAATCTGTAAGAAGAGACTATTCAGAATCCATGTTTTTGGGGAGACTTTGGGATGTATTCCTATGCCCCATCACATCTTAACTGACATATTACTGCCTTTCTCTGTGAGTACCAATAAATCAACTCTCTATATCCCACCCTACCTGGCCATACCCTGTTACTGAGCCTTCCAGGACAAGATACACTGGAGCCATTTACTGACTTGCTTATCAATCGTTTGTTCATCAATGCCATAGATGTGACCCTGGAATCTGAGCCTGGCCAAGTTCTTGGTTCTAACATCACTTTTTTATATCATACGCAGAAGCCAAGCTTCAAGGGGCGTTTGTTGCAGGAGGTTCTCCCCAAGGCCCATTTCTGCCTCTTCTCTCCGTTTTTGTTCTCCCAGCCTTGGGGATTTGGAGCTTCAGAACAGGGGTCCTCCAAGGTCTCATCCTGTGTCCTGGTTTGGGCATTAATTTTGTCACCAGAAAGGTGATTAATTTTAAACATCATGTAGGGATAGGAAAGAAGAGGTAGGGAGGATAACTTTTTGCTCCAGTTTTTTTTTTAGAGAACTCCCAGGACCTTGCCTCTATAGTGAAGCACATGTGAATATAAAAATCAGAGTAGAGCATTAAATTGATCTAGCAGGAAAGTTTCCCTGCCTACCTCCCTTGACCCTACTCTTCAGATGTTCAGCTGGGACCATCATGATTCCAGAGCTCTGCTCTGTTTCATAGGACTAACTCCATCAAAGAGAAACTGAAGTTCCCAGTCCTTTATATCTTATAAGTTCTTTCTCTGATCTCTCCATTCCATCTCAGTACTATAGGAAAGGATGGAAAAAGAAGAGAGAAAACTTTGAGAGTGTCAATCAAATGTACCCACTTGAAGGCTTTATAAAAGATATTGTTATCCTAACACCCTTTATATTAGTCTTCTATGGCAGGTCCCAGCATTGTTGGGTATAGAGAGAAAGTCAAGGAAGATTTCCTTTGATGAAACATAGATCCCCCGAATTCATTCCCAAGACCATGAGGAAAGGGTGAACTCTGACTTAAAGAATCGTGATCTTATATTTTTTAGGGAATTAGATGAGAATACAACTTAGGATGCCCAAACATTTGAAGGCACGACAGAGAATAATAACAGAGACATAAAGAAAAGAACCAACAAACATACAGAGAGACATGGGTCACTTTACGTTTCATTCATTTTAATAAAAATTATATTTTATTAAAGATTATGTTACTATAATACAGTAGGGAACAAGACCTATGATATCATTATCCTCCTGGAGCACACAGTCTAGAAGCTATGAAAGGAGAAACACAAATGTCACACATAATTACAGACAGACACAAAGTTGAGCTGAGTAAAAACAAATAAGTAAACAAATAAACCAACAAACGGTCTCTTGAACTGATGTGGCAAACATCATTTACTATCCTGGAACCTGCTAAAGATCTGGTTTCATGTTTTCTCCATGTTACTCATAAACACAGGAAATTCTGGGCAATTTTCACCTTCCTGTGACCAAGAGTGAGTGCAACCAAGAGTGGATGCAAAAGTCAGAGATTACTTTGAATGCCAGTGTGACAGAACCCTGAGACAAGGTCCATCTATATGAAAGGAAGTAGTGACTAGTCACTGGGTCACTTCTTGTGTAATCCTTACATTTCATATTCTATCTTCTGTTCATGAGAATGTCTTTTTGATTCACTTTAAAATCTGTCACTTGAGTCATGGGTACTGGCTCTTTGGCTGGCTGTAGAACAATGAACTTTTTCTGCCATGCCTCGACTGTGAACAAAATCAACTTTGATAGATACTTGGAGCAAGAAAAGATCCTTTTTTTCTTCTAGTCAAAAGCATTGTCTCCATTCTATCCTTTTCTCCCCACTCGCACACATGACCAATTCTTTCTCAACTCTGGTATTTTGCACATTTCAGGAACACCCATCTAGCCTCACCTATGATGTACTTCCAATCAGGAACCATAATACCATTTTACTATTTGAACATACCTATCTCTGTTCATCAGTGTCTGGGACTAACTCATCCAGACAATGGCCATCTGGATGAGAAAATATATGTCTGTTTATTATTATATAATTATATTTCTGTTGTTATATTATTTACATATATATTATTAATAATATTTAATAAATGTTTATCAAAAATTTAAGTGAACAGACTTAGGTATACTTTTCCTAGAGTTGGCATATTGAACTGAGGACACAGTAAGTCTCTTTGCTTCACTTCACTTAGTGCAATTCTTTAAATAGCAACTAACTCCATATCAGCGAAGAAGCTAGATGAATATCTGAGGTCAAGAATGTAATTGCTATATTAAAGCCAATACGTGCAGAACATATAGGAAAACAATGGGATTTGACTAAAACACTGGTGACCCATACCATAGATCCAAGAATAATATATCAGGTGCCATAGACTCACCAAACAGGGTGAATTAGTTGGGAAAACAGTAAATCAGTTGGAAACTTGAGATATATGCTTAGTGTTGTATGCATGTGACATCATATACAACTCAGCAATAAATAGGCAGGGTAACGTGATGTTCTAAATATCAGAGAGGCTGGTTTCTATTGAAATACCTTCCCCTAGTTCCTCCTGTCAGCTTGTCCAAGTTCCCTGAGTTATTCCGCGAAGAGCAATAAGTCAAAGTTATGCTCTAGTATGACGCAGTGAGAATAAGCGAACTATTCCACTCTGGATCTGCTTGGTTTTAATGCTATAGATAACAGGGTTCATAAAAGGGGGAAAAAGGAAGTATACATAGCTCATTGTGATGTGGACAACATGAGGAGCATGTTTTCCAAACCTATGGATAAATGTCAGACCAACTACAGTGACATAGAAGACCAGGATACAGCAGATATGGGAGATACATGTGTTGAGGGCCTTGGCCCTTTCTTCTCCAGAAGCAATTCCCATGACAGTCTTGAGGATCAAAATGTAGGAAAAAGATATGATCAAAAAGTCCAACAAGACCATTGCAAATACAACCACAACTGGATAGAGACGATTGAAGGTGATGTCAGCACAGGCTAACTTGATGATATCTTGGTGTAGACAGAAAGCATGGGAAAGTACATGGGATTGACAATAGGGAAACCAGTGAAGGCGAATAATTATTGGCATAATTGACAGACCAGCCCTTGTTAATACCCCTATCCCAATCTTCATTACCCTGGTGTTGGTAAGGATGGAAGTATATCTCAAGGGGTTGCAGATGGCAACGAAACGGTCATAGGCCATGGCAAGCAAAACACCAGACTCCACAATAGAAAGAGTATGGATAAAGTAGGCCTGAGAGAAGCAGACCCCATGGCCAATCTCTCTTTGATTTAACCACAGTACACCCAGAACTGTGGGCATCGTGGTCAATGTCACTCCAAGGTCTGTAGATGCCAACATAGCTAAAAAATAGTACATGGGCTCATGGAGGTTATGATAACCCCTGATGAGAAAGAGAAGAGTGCCATTACCAAGAAGTATGGAGATGTAAACCACTAATAATGCAATGGAGATCCAGTGATGTACCTTCTCCATGCCTGGAAAGCCAGTAAGCAGAAATGGTGAAACAGTTGTGTTGAGCCACATTGCAGGATTTGCAAAGAGGAAAATATTCCCCTTGGGTAATCAATAGAAGCTCTAGTTCTTTAGAAATTGCTCTGTGAGTGTACTACCTGTTCATATGATGTTTATCAATCTTGACTTCCAGGGACAGCGTGGATGGTAATTTAGTCATTCCCTAGAGATTCCTAGATATGGGAAAATAAAATGTATAAAGGAGGACTCTACATATTATTCAGGATTGTTACATAGTTTACTGAACAATATACTGGGATACAACAATGTATGCAAAATAGACCCTGTTGATGTCTTATAAATTACATAACCAAGAATAAAACACAACACCAAAGAAGAAATCACTATATTTGAATAATATCATTATAGCAATTGCATTGTAACTTACAGGATGCTTTTTATGGTGCTCCTTATCCTGACTGATAGTATCAAGGGTGGATGTACAGGTTTCCCACAATATATGAAACCTAGAAGATCAGTAGAAAATTGGTCCTGAGCTGTGTTGGAGGAACAAGCATTAACATCCTAAGGCAAAACAAACAAATAAAAATACATAAACAAGAAAGTAAATAAAAGATTTTGTTGATTTGAGGGAATGACAAAGACTAAATATATCTGGAAGGAAAATTCAAATGATAAAGCTCTAGAGACTTTTGGGAGACTGAAAAAATGATACGACTTACTTATATGTGTTTATCTCTAAAATATATATCCATGTTGCCTTGAATCATAATACCTTAGTTACTGAAGTGCTATGTCTTAAGTAATTCAAAATTTCATAATATAGATACAAAAATCAGCCAATAAGTGTGGATTTTATAGAAGCATTTGAAAGCACTTTTTGTTAACAGTACAAGACGAATTACTGTTGGCATACCACATATTTGGAGATGCAAAAATAGAAATCAGTTATTTAGGCAAGTTCAAGGAAAATAGCTTTTCAAAGCTATGGAATCTGATGAAATTTAACAAAAGTGGGAAGGCTCTGTACCGCATTTGAATTTTAAGGTGTCATCTGGTGCAAGTAGCCAATTGCTGGGGGAAAAAACACACAAAACATTCATTTGTGTCTCTGGCATCAACCAGAGAATTTGGGACCACCTTGTATTATAGTTGGTATGGACTGTCCATCTCACATGCTTTGAAAAAAACTGAGGGTTGCTAGATGGGAGGGGGTGGGGATGAGGGAGAAGGTGAGAGGATTAGAAAGCACAATGGGTAACCACAAGATTGCAATGGGAATATGAAAGTCAGTTTGGGGAATATAATCAATAATGTAAAGATTTTGTAGGGTATCCTATGGACACTTGTCTTCTTAGGGAGATCACCTCAGGGATGGTGTAGATGCCTGATCACTGCACTGTACACCTGAAGCTGAAGTTAAGCAATAATGAATGTCAACTCCAATTTTATATATATATATATATATATATATATATATATATGCACACACACACACACACACATACAAGAAGTAGAGTATAGCATTAGGAATAGAGACAGTGGAAATGTAATGGCTGTATGTGATGTCTGAGGGGTAATAGATTGGGGGAGGGCGGTTATCATTTTGTGAAGGGTATAAGCGATAAATGTCTAACTATTACATTGTTTTGTACACCTGAAACTAAAAATAAATAAATAAATAAAATCTTGGTATAAATTTAGTAATTCCCAGATCCCTTTTTTGCCCATGAAAAAATGTTTGCAACATTACTGGGCTTTTACCTTCAGAAGATTTTGATTCAAATTCCAGCTCTGCAGCTTTGTAAAAATAATAATATTGAACAAGTCATTTAATCTTGGGCTTTGGTTTCATTATACTTAAATGGTACCAGTAATTTCTGCTCAGGCATGCTCTTGACCCAGGGTGTGAGAATGGAGAAGTGCTTTGCCAGGGATAAATTATTCTTCACTTTTAAGGTGGTTTTTTTTTTTTTTTTTTTTTTTTTTAAGAAGAGCCTCCTCACTCTCTATCTGGTGCATATACACCAGTTCTAGTCATTGATCCCGAGATGTGTCAAATTTTCTCAAGAAGCCTGGGGAACAGATAAAATATGATGGGGTTTTGAGGAGCCTAGTTTTGACTGTAACCGAAAGTATTAAACTAGAGTTCATCTGACCAGTGGATAAAAGATGTGTCTAAGCAGAAAGGGAAAGGAAAGGAGAGTGGTGAGTGAGTGTAGGGACTTCTAAAGGTAGCTACAGATGACATCAACCCTGCAGCACTGGAATTGGAGTAGGTTGAGGGAAAAGCATATCTGTCTTCACAAGGTTGAAAAGAGGAGGAAAAGCTGACTCCTGCCTGTAAGTAAAAGGCTCAGTAAATACTCAGCTTATTCAGGTTAAAGAAGCAGGAGTGGGGGTGGGCACACTAGACATGGAAGACAGTTGAAAAGCAAATGCAAGAAACAAATAATTGTTAAGTTTCCATTATGTGTCAGGACACAAGGACATTAGGTGTGCCTCATCTTCCTTCCTTTGTTCCTTCTTCTCTCTCTCTCTCTCTCTCTCTCTCTCTCTCTCTCTCTCTCTCTCTCTCTCTTTCTTTCTTTCTTTCATAGAATCCTTATAATAGCCTATTTTCTATTATAGAGTCATATTGTTTATATGTCCAAGGTGATAGATACATTAAGCAAATGACAGAGTCCTTTTCATGCACTATGGATTAGAAAGACTCCAGGAATGGGTGAAATCTTCATAGTATTTAGGATTACAACCAGGGTTGCTGCTACTCTTTTCTGTTTTCATACTAAAAAACTGAGCATTTTTATTTGATTGACTCAGAGCTGTTTTTGTGATACATGAGATTAACTGTGAGTTCTGAAGGGGTTAAAAATCCTAGGCTTTTCCTCCCTGCACCCACCCGTCATCTCCTAGTGTTTCTGTTTTAGAGTGGACTTGTTTTTTCATTGATGTTAGGCTAATTCCCAAAGTCTCAAATTCTGACACATAAACTGTGGGCTCCATGCAGATACCCAGACATCCTCCTTAGACTTTTACCTTTTACACATTCCCTCACCTTCCCTTAGGCTCATTTCTTTTACTTCCTCTTCTATCTCAAATACTTAATCCATCTCTCCCTGTTTTGTTTGTTTGTTTTATCTCCTAATCTTTGTCCCTTATCATTCTTTTCAGGATAGTTCAAATTTGTAATCCATTCTTTTGTTTATTCTATCTGAAGGGCTTCCCATGGCTCCATTCTCAATACCTAATTCTTGGCATAATGCCTAGCACATAATTTGTGTTCTTTTTCAGCCACTGAATGATTGGTTTGCCTACACATTCCATTGTTTTTTGACCATCTTACATGCCTGCTTTCGAGCAGGTTCTCAAATCATCAAAGCCCATAGATTTATGGCTATATCGTATCAAATGACTGGTTGACTCTGAATACGTAGCTGTGTATCCCCGGAACTTGGAAATGTCCTGAGGGGTGTCACTAGGGATATGGAAGGAAAACTGTACCCTATTTCCAATTCATGGGGGAACTGAATGCCTATTACACTCTGTGTGCTTTTCCAGGTGCTAACACAGCACAACTATGTAAATCACTGCCAGTGATACAAAGGCACACAGAGCCCACACTCCATCCAAGAGCCATTTTGACTTGGCTTATCAGTTTGGATGATGGTCAGATGGTGACTTCTCTCCAGAAAGTGTCTAAAACTCTGATGATTACAGAGCTACCCCTCCTCGCAGATTCTGTCCTTGGCACTTATCTGGACTTCTAGGGGAAAAGTTCACGCAGGAAATCACAAGGTTAGAACAGGGGCAGAAGAAGTTGCAAGTTCAGACATGAGGAGACCAAGAAGTAGAAACCCATAATTCATCCCTGAGTCTACACCCACCATCTGGTTTGCTTCCATAACTCTGCTTTGCTTCCTGTGTTCCAGAATCCACTGTGTCCTGGCTTTATACATCTGAGGAAGTAATCCTTAAAGAAACCAGGTTTTAAAAATGTTGGAAAGTTTTAAGGACTCATGTTTATTCTCTACATACTCTTGACAGATAATACTATTACTTTTATCTTGCTGAGAAAAGAGATCCCTATTTCCTGCCCTTTCTATCCTGGTGCCTATAGTGAGACATCAGAGAAAAAAGTCATTAGATGTCCTCACTGACCTGAAATTTGGTTCTCTCCGATTTATCAGTTCCATAGTCATGAGTCTGGAATCCTTAGTCTTATCAAGGATTTAGTCATGACACCATTCCTTTCATAATCTGCAAGAAATCCTGGACAGTAGGAACATTTATTTTAGAAGCTAGTCTCCAGGGTCCAGTCCTGATTTAGGCCACTTGTTGCCCATCCCCCACCCCATCCTCCCTCCCTTTCTTTATGCCTCTCTCCTGCCATCTTTTTTTATCCTTATTTGCACCCTCAGCTTTGGAGATCTGGGGCTTTGAATAGCAGTCCCCAAGGTGTGTGTCTGTGTCTTAGCTTTTATTTCAGCCCTGTTGCTAGGAGAGTAGTTCCTTATTTATATCTATGGGAATAGATATGGAAGGAAACAGACTAGTTAGGGATCTGGACCTAAACCGACTTCTTGAAGGATCACTTGTCCCCAGCTGTCTATGTGAACTCCTAATTCCTGTCCCTATAATGAGGAATGTGTGCAAATTACAGGAGAGCAAGGCACTAGTTTTGGTAAAGCAAAAGCTCCTACCCACTCTCTTTTCTCCAGTTTTGATGTCTGGCTACAGCCAATGGGAACCCAGAACCCTGTCTCATAGAAAGGGAGGCTCCTCTTTACAGTCCCATATTTCTCCTTACCCCTCTCTCTACAATTCCCATCTCCATGTTCTGCATAAGAAGGGAGGACAAGATGGGAATCTTTCTCCCTCCACAGCGGCACATGTGCCCATATATTTTTATTTTTATTTTTCAATTATACTTGACATTCAATATTATATTATATTTCAGGTGTACAGCATAATGGTTAGACATTTATACAACTTATGAAGTGATCCCACTGATAAGTATAGTACTCCCTTAATACCATACATAGTTATTACAATATTATTGACTATATTCCCTATGCTGTACTCTACATCCCTATGACTATTTTGTAACTGCCAATTTGCATTTCTTAATCCCTTCACCTTTTTCATCCAGCCTCCAACCACTCTCGTACTGGCAACCATCAGTTAGTTCATGAATGGGTGTCACTTTTAATCAAGTTATGAGTAAGACATAAAGTACAGAAATCATAATGCCAATTGTCTGGAAACCAAGGGTCTTAGTCTCTCTTCTCAGAAAAATGACCATTCAGTATGTGTACATGTGATTAAGAGCATGAATGTTGGAACTTGAGTCTTTGGTTTACATTATGACTATGGCTCTTGCTATGCAACTTTGGGAAAGTTGTGTGTCCTCACTGTTCCGTATATTTAAAATGCAGGTAATAATTATAATTGCATAAAGTTGTTGTGAGGTTTAAACATAAAGCACTTAAAACAGTATCCAACATGTTAGTAAGCAGTCAATTAATGTCAGCTATTATTACCTCTGTTATAATCAATCACATTTATTTTAATTATTTGTATTTTAGACTATCTTTCCCCACTGAATATTGAAATACTTGAGAAATAGACTCAATCTTTCACAATTTATGCCACACAGATAGCTAAATGGTTAAACTATAGAATCAATGTAGTAGTTTCCAATTTCTACTACTGGAGGTAGATGAATTTAATGATGTGTCTCTGATTGATGGAGAGTACTTTTTAATTCCAGATTGAAACCACTAACTCAAGAACACCATTCTACTTAGCAAAAAGTTTTAAAAAATCTACTGCATCAGATTTTAGACATACATGTATGTATAGAGGATACATAGATAAACACACAGGTGTATTCCTTTATTTCATAAAGAAAATGATGAGATTCAATTTAATTACCAATTATATTAAATTGAATTAATTTTATTTAATTCATTATTAATACAATGAGATAGAAAACAGGATTGAGAAAATATATTGTAGATAAACCTAAATTTACAATTAAGAATGGCTTTAATGAACATTTTTTAAGTGAAAATTTTATTAAAGTTAATTTATATAAAGGAATGTGAACAAACCAAAAAGGTCGAGCTCATTGAATTTGTTGCAAAGTAAGTTCACCATTGTACAACACATAGAAGTTTACCAGCCCAGCAAAAGCCCCTTCGTGTCCCTATCCAGTCCACCTCTTGGATTGGTTTTACCTAGTTGTGACCTTTATAAAGTGGAATTATATGCTATGAGTTCTTTTGTGTCTGGCATCCATCTCCATTATTAAATTCTTGAGAAATATCCATGTGTTTGCATGTAGTAGAGTTGGTTCATTTTCATTTCTATACAGAACTCCATTGTATGACTATACCCCACATTTATTTTTCTACTCTCAAGAGGTAATAGTTGCAGCTATGTCAAATAGTGTTGCTCTGATCATTCGGGTACATTGTTTGATTGTTTTGTGCACATAGGGATGAATTTCTGTTAGGCCAAATAAGAATACAATTCCTTGGAAAACATATGTTTATTTATAGTAGATGCTGTTAAATATTGCCTAAAGTGATCACATAATTTTATATTTTACTAGGAGTTCACGAGTTTCACTTGGTTCACATACCTAACGACACTACGGATTTTCAGTGTTTTAAAAAAAGCTGTTCTACTGAGAGTGTAGTGGTAGCTTGTGGTTTTTGAATTGCATTTCCCTGGTGACTAATAACGTTGCACATATTTTCATATCTTTATTGGTTACTTGCCTCATTTGTGAAGTATGGTACCCGTTCCAGTTTTTTTGCCCATTTGAAAAAAAATAGGTTGTCTGTCATTTGTTTATCAATTTTTCAGGTGTTATTTATAAATTATTGATATGAGTCTTAGGTCAGATATGTGTATGACAAATATCTTTACTGCTCCATAGCTGGCTTTTTAATTGTCTTAATTTTTCACAGAAATAAGTTATTTTATTTAGTGCAGGCTTATTTATGGTTCTTGTTTCTGTGAAATATTTAAGAAATTTTAAATCCAAAATCAATGAATCTCTGTTGTCTTACAATAGCTTTAAACTTTTAATAACTTCACCACAAATTGAATTTTGTCTACGGTGTGAGGTTGATATCAGGAATCATTTTTGTGTCTAGATTAATTTTGTGCCCATCGATTAGCCTACATTCTTTCCTGATCCAAGAAGGACCCTGGAGATTATAACCACAGTTGTATGCACCCTCTTGTCCCTTTTCACATAGTTACAATGTTATCTTGTTAGCAGAAACCATCATGACATCACCTGTGGAATGACACATTTTATTCCCTACAGTAGCTCTCTATCCAGAACATTTATATTCTTATTCGGCAAGGAAATTTATACTTTCATGGATGGCCAAGCCACCTGATAACTGACTAGTTCCTATCATAGGTTGGGTTCCCCAGAAGCAGATGCTGGGACAGAGTTTTGGGTGAAAGGTGTTTATTAGCGGTTAACACCTTTGGAAAAAAAAAGAAGGAAGCAGGATTTGGCAGAGGAAGAAACCAAACTGAAGTAAAAGCTGACCAAGCCTTATCCAACCTAGCAGAAAGCTCTGGAGAAAGTACGCTCAGTGGTATTACCCCATGCTGGGGTTGAAATGGCCAGGCTTTTAAAACTCTCTTCATTTAGTCACCGAAGAAGGAAGATCATGAATTTAGTCAAAGTGGCTTTCTGCAGCTGAGAGACATCTTGAATAAACAGATTTGGAAGCTGCCTGGTGACAAACTCCCAGAGCTGGATAGAAAGTCCTTCCTTGATGGGGAATCTAGCCTGTACATTTCCATGTCTACAACAGTTTCCTTGTTGCTATCCTATATTTGGAGAACAATTTCCAAGACTTTTCACACATATATCTCTTAATCTAATTATGATTCCCAACATTCACAGACCTTTGGACAATTGAAGCATATTATCCAGGTATTAATAGAATATCTCCAGGGCTTCACTAGCTCTCAACACATGTGGTCCTCTTAAGTTTCACAGGAGCATATACTTAGAGTTTCATTACAATTTATATATTTAAACAAGTAAACAAAAACCACTTTACATTTTAAGGGTGAGTATTTTTATTTTGAAATAATTATAAATTCATAAGAAGTCACAAAATATATATAGGGAGACCCTGTGGACTTTTCACCCAATTTTCACCAGTGCTCATGTCTTGCATAACTATGATACAGTATCCAAAGAGGTGAATTGACATTGGTACAATGCACAGAGATTATTCAAATTTCACCAGGCTTACATACACACATTTGTGTATGTGTGTGTATAGTTT
The DNA here is from genome assembly GCF_964194185.1 of Rhinolophus hipposideros. Classification (NCBI taxonomy): domain Eukaryota; kingdom Metazoa; phylum Chordata; class Mammalia; order Chiroptera; family Rhinolophidae; genus Rhinolophus; species Rhinolophus hipposideros. Next base: position 44,982,879 of record NC_138056.1, read on the forward strand.
TATCACATGTGTAGCTTAATGTAAACAGCACCACAGTCAAGAGACAAAACCGATCCATCTCCACAAAGCTACCTCATTCCACTCCTTTGGTGACATACCTGCCTTCTTTCCTCTTTCCTGTCATCCAACTACAAATCTATGCTCCATATCTAAAATTTTGTTATTTCAAGGAAGTTACATACATGAAATCATTGGCTTTTTGTTTTTGAACTCAGCAAACCTCTCTTGAGAATAATCCAGTTGTTCTAAGTATCAATAGTTTATTTTTATTTTATTTTTTTATTGCTGAGTAGTAATCCATTGTATTGGATGTACCACAGCTTAACTGTTCACTGATTGAAGGTCATTTAGTTTTTTTCTAGTTTTTAACAATTACCAAAAAAGCTGCTATGAATATTTGTGCACAGGTTTTTGTATAAGCATAAGTTTTCATTTCTCTGAGATAAATGCCCCAAAGCGCAATTGCTAGGCCATAAAGTAAGCGCATGTTTAGTTCTATAAGAAACTGTCAGTATTTCCCAGAGTGGCTGTACCACTTTCCATTGCCACCAGCACTGATGAATGGTCCAGATCATCTGTATTCTTGACAGCATTTAATGCTATCACTATTTTATTTATTTAAGCTAGTCTGAAATATCTTATGATGCCTGATTGTGGTTTTAGTTTGCATTTCCCTAATGATTAATGATGTAAGATCTTTTCGTGTATTTATATGCCATTTGTTCATTCTCTTCAGTGAGATGTTTAATCATGTCTTTGCATATTTTCTAACTTTATTGTCTTTTTGGGGGGGCTTTGAGAGTTCTTAAAATATTCTGTATACTACTCCTTTGGATAGATTGGATAGGTTGTTTGCAAATATTTTCTCCCATTCGTACCTCTTATTTTCATTCTTTTAACAGGTTTTTTAATTTTTTATGTTTTTCTCCACCATGTCAAATCTCAGATCAAGGTGGCAGCAAAGTTAGTTTCTTCTGAGGCTTCTCTCTTTGGCTTGTAGATGGATATCTTCTCCATGTGTCTTCATGTAGTTTTTCCTCTGTGCACACTGGTGTCTATGTGCCCAAATTTTCTCTTCCTAAAAGGACACTAGTCATACTGGATTAGGGTCCACTCTAATAGCCTCGCTTTAACTTACTCACCCAATCAAAGGACATATATCCAAATACAATCACATTCTTTGAGATACTGAGGATTACAAATTTAGCATATGAATTTTTATGACAATTCAGCCCATAACATCTAGTAACCAGTTGATAATTTCAGCAGGACTCATCTGATTTGCAATAAACATTACTTTAATTATAACAAAGCATGGTAACAACCAAAACATTTCTTCAGGGACAGGAAGTTTGTTCTTCTCATAATGTATGTTTATTTTCCCCTAAAACCAGTAACAGGCAGGATGTTTCCTATCAGAGGTGGAGAGGAAACCACAGATATCATCCCTGGGATGAAAGGGGTGGGGTATGGCTGGCCGAAGCCATGTGTTACAAGGATATTCACTGATTTTCTAGAAAAAGAGAGAAATTCTGGCAAGATGAACTCAATAAAGGAATAGTGAAGGCTGCAGATTGTGGTTTCATGTTTGGTACTGGAGAAGGCAGAATGGCTTTTACGATATTGACTCTCGTCCATCTAACTTTCTACTCTCAAACTGGCCTCAAGATAAACCAAGCGGAAGATATAATTAGTATTCAAAAGACTTTCGCCAAGAAGAGGATAAGTTTCCTCCTGAGAGCAACTGAGAAAGATTTGACCTTTGAAATAGATGTGGAAGACAAATGGCCTTTCATAGGTTAAACCTGGGTCTCCTGGGGCCATAAAGACACGTGCTCTGATTTCTCACACACAAAGCTGCCACCTGAGGCTTTATTAGGTTCATATCTTATTTGGAGAAGATGTTTTAAGACCTTGGGGAAATGAAATAAGTGTTCCATTTTCTTCACAGGAGGGGTTAAGATATAGAAAATATTTCTTAAGATCCCAATTGGCTGGAAAAGCAGAAACTCTGGGGAGGTGTTATCTTCATTAATAATCTCACTGGCTTTAAGAAGGAGCCATGTATCTGAATCTTCAGGAAGGACCCAAGAACTCTGCTCCTTCTCCCTAACAACTGAGTTGTGGTGCATGTGAGTATGGGGAAACATCCAGGAGATACAGAAAGAGGGCATAGGAGACTCTTCTATAGCTGTCTAGAGAGAAGACAGAGGAAGGCATAAGGGAAGAATCTCTATAGCTCATGGCTCTCAATGAGTATATAGACCTCAGCCTGAAGTTGGCATTACTTGAGAAAAGATTTTCACATGAGTACCTAAGAACTTCCATGCCCAGTGGTATAAATATGATTTACCCTCCCATATGTTTCCCATTTGTCTCCTTTCTAGGGGATAACCACAGAGGTATTCTGCAAGATTTTAAATAAGGAAGAGAAAGGTTATAACTGTAAATGGTAGAAGGTTACCTGAATTTTGACATACTCAACTATGTATTATGCCTCTTGGTTCATTCCCTTTCATCTTTCCTCAGCTTTTGTCTCTTCCCTAAAAGTCTTTTTTCTTAAAAACCAAGCAAAACTCCTAACTGAAGACATGTGAATTTTCCACAGCATGAAGTACTGGTAGATTCATATGAAATTCTTGGGAATAGAAAAGAAGAAACTGAGTTGGAAATTATTGGCAAAATAGAATTGATCCCTTCCACTTTGGGTAGCTTTCTCTGTAGTAATTCACCACTGTGCTACATATTCTTTTGCAAGAGGGCATTATTCACAAAATCACATTAAGAGTTTGGGTAAAATGTCATTGTCGGCAGGACAGAGAGGTAAGGGGAATGAAGTTGTATTTAGGGAACAATATATGAAGAAGAGAAGCTATATGGGATAATCTTTGCATCTATTAACTAAAAAAATATCACTCATATTTTCAGTAAGCTCTATATTTTGGTTTATGTCTCTCACTCTTGGGGACAGAGTATGGAGAATTAGCAGTGATTCTGTCAGTTTTCCATTCCTTAGAGTCAGGGTAAAAGGGCTGAATGATTGCCTCAAGCCCAGATATCTGGCACGTTATCATTGCTGAAAACTTATAGCTAGATCTCATCTGTTCAGGTCAAGATAAGAGGATGTCTTTTAAGGGGAGTATCTTAAGGGTGTATATGGCAAAATAATTTTTAAAAAGCATATTTGAATATTTGAAAGTCTTTCAAAAATGTCATTCCATAGACGAGTGGTTAAAGAAGTTGTGGTATATATACACAATGGAATACCATTCAGAGATAAGAAAAAATGATATAGGAACATTTGCGACAACATGGATGGATCTTGAGAGTATAATGCTAAGTGAAATAAGTCAAACAGAAAAAGTAGAGAACCATATGATTTCACTTATATGTGGTATATAAACCAAAAACAACAAAAGAACAAGACAACAAACAACTGAAACAACAAAAATTCATAGCCATAGACAATAGTTAAGGGGTTATCAGAGGGTAAGGGAGGAGGGGGAGCAGGGTTCTAGAAGAGGGTTAATGGGCTCTAATATATGGTGATGGAAAGAGAACTGACTCTGGGTGGTGAACACACAATGTGAGATATAGATAATGTATTACAGAATTGTACACCTGAAATCTATGTAACAACAATTGTCACTCCAATAAACTTTAATTAAAAAAAAAAGTCTTTAATTTTGGGAGGAAACAACAGCCTGAAGAAACAGTTCTAGTATGTGACAAAAAAAAAAAGACATGTATTTGCTTCAATTCAGCCATATTTACTGATGACTCTTGATTTCCTTGCAAGTAAATCTCTCTCTCAGACTTCCCCTTTTCAGTAAATGATTTCACCATTGTCTCATTTGTTCAAACCAGAAATCTAGAGTCAATCTCATTTTATTTTTCTCTCATTCCCATTCCTACTGTATCAGCCAGCCTTGATACTACAAAAATGTATCCTTTCCTGTTTAAGTTTTCTACCCCCACTCTTGGCAACCACCGATTTTTTTATTGACTACATAGTTTTAACTTTTCCAGAATGTCATATGTTGGAATCATACAATATGTAGCATTTCAGATTGGCTTCTTTCATGTAGTAATATGCATTTAAGTTTCCTCTATGTTTTTTCATGGCTTGATAGTTCATTTATTTTTAGTGCTAAGTAATATTTCGTTGTCTGGATTTATTACCGTTTATCCACCTACCTATTGAACGATATCTCGTTTGCTTCCAAGTTTTGACAATTATAAATAAAGCTGCTAAATAGAACTGAGGGCAGATTTTTGTGTAGACATAAGTTTGCAGTTCTTCTGAGTTAATACCAAGGAGCATGATTGTTGGATTGTATACTAAGAGTATGACTAGTTTTGTAAGAAACCACCAAACTCTCTCCCAAAGTGGCTGTACCATTTTGCATTCCCACCAGTAATGTTTGGGAGTTTCTATTACTCCATAACCTCACCAGGATTTGGTGTCAATGTTCTGGATTTTGGCCATGCTAATGAATATGTAAATATATGATTTTGACTACTATATTCACTGCATTTAACACAAAGTGAGATTTAAAGAAGCAAGACATACCAAATCACAGAGATAAATATAATTGCTTTTAGTCAATATTTAGGAATTGAAAAAAAAGTGTCACTTCCAAGTTTTCATCTTCTGTCTTCTGGAGTCAAATGCAATACTTCTTGAAGCAAAAAGTTGTAAACTCCATAAAGTTTAGTAATATAACATTTCCATGAGTTTAGAAGGTACCAGGACAGACTTTAGGCACCCCTCTTTGGGGCTCCTTGAGTGGGTTGGTCTTGTTGCATAATAGTTTATCCATACAAATTATAATTTGAACTTCAATTCAAGTAAGGATGGCATAACCCAAAGACAGCTTATTTTTGTTTCTCATAAGATCATGAGATTTGTGTCCTTAAAGAACAGTCTAGTTTCTCATTTATGTAGGTATCAATTCCTATTTGTTGAATCAATAAACACATAATATGAATTGTGAATCCAAAATTAAAGTTCTGAGTTCTTCCCTACAATGTAAAATATGTTCACAATAGAGATGAGAAGAAGCTAGAAGGCAAAACTAGAAAGGGTCTGGGTTTCAAATGAGATCAGGTCAGACATTCAGGCAAGCTTTAGCAGAGGATTATGACCAAGAAAATGAGGGAGTAGAAAATATTCTAATTAGAGAAATGGGTGAGATATTTATGAAGGAGGGATACAAGTTGAGCACTATTTTATACAAAAACTGATTTCTTATTTTTGAAATGATATGGCAAAAATAATTTTACAGTTTTGATATGTACTGTTCAATACACTTGTGATTAGCTTGAGTTAGAATTTTCTGTTAGTATGAACTATGTACTGGATTTTGAAGCATTATATAATAAAATGTAAAATATCTAATGCATGGTTTTTATACTGATTACATTTTGAAATGGTAATATTTTGAATATAGCAGATTAAATAAAATACATTATTAAAATTATTTCTAACTCTTCCCTTTTTATTCTTTTACTGTGGCTATTAGAAAATTTAAAATCACGTATGTGGCTTAAATTATACTTCTACTGGACAGGACTAATTTAGAGAGACCATTTTCTGTTTCAACTCAGGGATCCACCATGTGGTCTAACATCAGTGCTGCCTCTTTTCTACTGACTGGCTTCCCAGGTCTGGAAATACTTCATCCTTGGATTTCCCTAGGCTTCTTTATCATCTATGTGTTCATACTCCTCGGCAATGGCACCCGCCTCTTCCTTATCAGAGAAGACCACACTCTTCATGAGCCTATGCACTACTTTCTGGTTATATTGGCAACCACAGACCTTGGAGTGACTTTGACGACGATGCCCACCGTGCTTGGTGTTCTGTGGCTGGATCACAGAGAGATCAGCCAGGGAGCCTGCTACTTCCAGGCCTATCTAATCCATTCACTCTCGATTGTGGAGTCTGGGGTCTTGCTCGTCATGGCTTATGATCGTTTTATCGCCATCCGCAATCCCCTGAGATACACCTCCATTCTCACCAATGCAAAGGTGGTAAAGTTAGGTCTAGGGGTTCTAATGAGAGGATTTACACTTATTGTGCCCATAATCATCACCCTCTCTGGATTCCCCTACTGCAGATCCCACGTCCTCTCCCATGCCTTCTGCCTGCACCAGGATGTGATCAAACTGGCCTGTGCTGACACCACTTTCAATAGACTCTATCCTATAGCCCTGGTCTCATTAACTGGTTTCTTAGACTCTATGCTTATCCTTATCTCTTATATCCTAATCCTTAAGACTGTCATGGGAATTGCTTCAGGTAAGGAGCAGGCTAAGGCCTTAAATACTTGTGTTTCCCATATTAGCTCTGCTCTGGTTTTTTATGTCACTGTGATTGGTCTCACCCTCATTCACAGATTTGGGAAATATGTGCCACAGGTAGCTCATGTTATTATGAGCTATGTCTACTTCCTTTTCCCCCCATTTGTGAATCCAATAACCTATAGTGTTAAGACCAAGCAGATTCAGAATGCTATTAATCGCTTTTTCTCTTTCCATAGAATTTGAGCCTGATCTATTTACTTAGGGAGTTATACTTTGGATATAGTAACTTTACTTGTGTCAAATTATTCTTAGGAATTAAAGAATATTTGTTTAAAAAATGGCACAGTGTGGCAGAAAGAATGTTGCCTTTGAAAAAAAAGTACTTCTGCTCATCTCCTTCACTTGTAACCTTTGTGATCTTGAAACAGTCATTTAACTTCTGAGCTTTGGTTATCTCATCTATCAATTAAGAATGTACACATGAAACTAACATAATATTGTATGTCAACAGTAATTGAAAAAATACATTTTTAAAAATTAAAAAAGAATAATAAAATGTACCTTGTAAGAGTTTTTCTCTGAGTAGTTGAGAAAATATTAATACGTATTGCTACTAGTGATATGTATTGTTCTATTAATTATATTTATTTATATACTAATATTATTTATATAATATTAGTATATAAATAATATAAGTATATATTTATGTATTTATAAATACATATTTATATATTTATATTAATTATATAATATGTTCTATTAATTATATTATGACCATTATCATTGGCAATAACAAACATCTGAAGATTTTGACCTGTCAAAACAGTTAGGAGGGAAGATAATTCAGCTAGTAGGAAATTATTAAATCTATGATGATTCTTTTATGATGAAATATATAGCTAATAAGAATAATATTATGAGAAGTTTTAAACAGTTTTTAATATGCTTATGCTCCTTGTCACTGTTTCCTTCACTTACTCTCAGCATAGAACTCTCCTACAACACCTGGGCCTCCAGTCCATTGACACTTATTTCTGATCTTCTTGTCTTCATTTACCATTACATGCTAAGTAAGATATTATTGTTTAGAAACTCTCATGTCATTATCTTTTTTTCTTACTGTAAACCCATCATAGACGTTTCCCTCTTCTATACTCTTCTCAGAAAACATAACAAAACAGAGCAAAATTACCCTCTCTTGAGCTCTTAACATTTTCCAGACCTTGGACCAACATTTGTGTAAGTTAATATATACAATTTTTATCACTATTCTTAGGAGTATTTATTTAATTCTTACAACAATTGTTTCAACACTTTTATCATCTCCATTTTACAGATGAAGAAGCTAAAAGCTGAATATACAAAGACAAAGAATCTGCAAGAAGTAGGGTTAAGGTTCATACCCAAGTGGAATGGCTCCAGGGCTGATGCTCTTAACAACTAATTCTAATAGTTGGAAGCAAAGTATCTAATCAAATTAATCTAAATTGGATTATTGATCATTCTCAAATATCTTCTGCTCTCATATTTGCTTTCTAAACCCAAGTCATACATAAATAACTACCTAGAACATATTTCTACCTGACTACTCACCGAGAATGCCCTAAACTGAATACGTTCTGTTCATTCTTTTTTGAAATCTGGCATGTAAAACATTTTTAGTGCAAAAGAGTCAAACAACAAGTAATCATTGATTACTTAATAGAGTCATTCTTTTCCTGTGTTCCCTATCTTAATAAAATCAGAAATGCAGATATCATCTTTCACTATTCTGTCTCCTCAACCTACCACCCTCAGTCACCAGCTTCTCTTCTTTCTAAGTTATAGAATCTCCCTTATCTAATTTTATCCAACCCTACTGACAAAATCTCCTCACATCCATATCAACACTATTTATTTTCTGGATTATTACAATTGTATTGTATACTCACCTCACTCACTCTTCCACTTTTCCAATGTGTTCCTCATACTTTCACCAAAGTAAACTTATAACAATGATTATCTAATGGTGGCTCTCTACCCCCTACTTCATACTCATTTTTCTTAAAGTCCAACTCCTTATGTGATTTGTGGGAACCCCACATGATGAGAACCTGCTAATATAGATTCTTTCTGTGTTTTTTTTTTTAGCTATACTAAAATTCTTTTTTTTTTTTTTAAATTCATCATATTTGTTCATGCCCTTGGCTTATGCACCATTTTCTCTGCTTGGAACTAAACTCTATCCCACTTACAAATACCATATTTCTTACATTCTCATTTTTCAAGTCTCAGCTTAAATAACATTTCCTCTAGAAAGTTTTCCCTGATCTCAAAATTATTTTTATGTGCCCACCTTAGCAGGCTACATCCAGCAGTAATAACAGTGCTATGAAAATTTCTGGTAAATGTTTTCTTTCTAGTATTCACTATAGTATTACATTCTGAATAAAAAGACCATGTTCCTCATCATTAACCTGAAACAAACTGGTCAGTTATATAAATATAATGCAATTTGCAGACAAAAAAAAAATGACTGACATGAACATGACCATTAAGAAATATATTGATGGGTGGAGATCCAAAATGGCAGAGTAGATGAATGCTGTGCTTGTCTCATCATGTGAACATATCAAAATTGCAATTAAATTATAGAGTAATCAACCTGGAGAACCATCTGAAGTATAGCTGAACAGAAGTTTTGTAACTAAGGATATAAAGTAGAAGCCACGTGCAGACTGATAAGAGGGATGGAGACACAAAACAGGCCAGCCCCAAACCTCCATGTGGTGGATGAAAGTTGGGAAGGATATCTTGGCCACAGAAGTTTCCTACAGAGGAGTAAGGGACCCCAGCCCCACATCAGGCTCCCCAGCCCATAGTACCAGGCTGAGGTGCCAGGAAGAGGAGTCCCCATAGCATCTGGCTGTGAAAAACAGGAGATTCCAACCATCTGGGTGGGAGGAAAATCTTTGAGAAACCCAGACATACTCTTAAAGGGCCTACACAGACACACTCACAGGCACTCACCCTGAGCTCTGGTGGAGGCACAGTGACTCTGGGATTTTCAGAGACATGGGGGGGGGTGGTCAACTGAGGTGTGTGGCTATGGAGTGAGATGTGCCTCACAAGGATTTATCAACAGCTGAACTTTATAGGAACTGCCAAGCAGAAGCACGCCTCTGTGTGTCCTGGCTTTTTGTGAAGATATTGCAGACCCAGTATTTGTGGCAGCCATCGTCATTTCATAGTGTGGCTTCTCCCATGTGTCTCCAGGTCCAGCAGAGGCAGCGACAAAGTATGGATCACTTTGTAGCTCCTACCAGGGAGACCCCAATGAGTCATATAGACAGTGGCTGACCTGCCCCAGAGCCCCTCCCAAAAGGCCCCAGAACCAACATACTTGGAGGTCAGCTTCAGATTATAGCAGATCACCATCCAATTATCCTCACAAGTGGCATACCAAAAGGGCAGTCGCAGCAGGCACCAGAGCCCACTGGGGTGAATCCCACTCCATGTGGGAAGCACCGCATGGAGCAGCCTGTAAGTGGTGGATATGGTCAAACAACCACAGACAGTCAACCAAATGGTCAATCCCACCCACTGATATGCCAGTAGCAATCAAGGCTCAAATATAATAGGAAAGCACACACACAACTGACACAAGGGATCAGGGAGACTGTGCCACTGGGCTCCACAGGGCACCTTACTGTATAAGGCCACTTGGCAAGGCTGGGAGATGTAGCAGAAACAAACACAGAAACAAACACAGAGAGGCAGCCATAATGAGGAAACAAAGAAATATGCCCCAAATGAAAGAATGGGAGAAAACTCCAGAAAAAGAACTAAATAAAATGGAGGAGGAAAGTAACTACCAGAGACTGAATTCAAAACGCTGGTAATAAGAATGCTCAAGGAACTTAGTGAGAACTTAAACAAAGAGATAGCAAGTATTTAAAAAGACATAGAAACCATTAAAAAAAGAACCAATCAGAAATGAAGAATAAAATAACTGAAATGAAGAATAAAATAACTTAAATGAAGAATGCACTGCAAAGAATCACCAGCAGACTAGATGAAGCAGAAGACTGAATCAGCTATTTGGAAGACAAGGTAGCAGAAAACAGCCAATCAGAACAGAAAAAGAAAAAAAAAATCCAAAAATATAAGGACAGGGACAACATGAAGAGTAACAACATCAAGAGTAGCATCATAGGCTTACCAGAAGGAGAAGAGAGAAAGCAAGGGATTAAGAACATATCTGAAGAAATAATGAAAGAAAACCTTCCTAACCTGGTGAAGGAAATAGACATACAAGCCCAGAAAGTGCAGAGAGTCTCAAACAAGATGAACCTAAACAGACCTACACCAAAACACATTATAATTAAAATGCAAAGTTTAAAGACAAAAGAGAGAATTCTAAAAGCAGCAAGAGAAAGGGAGCTCCAATAAGATTGCCAGATTA